>NC_066519.1:16518648-16571148 GCF_024679095.1 Eriocheir sinensis
GGACAACCCCCTATCATCCCCTTCATCACCACCACACCACCATCATCACCATCACCACTATCACCACCACCACCACCACCACTATCACCACCACCCTCATCACCACCACTTTCCCATCCTCTTCCTTATCACCATTTCCTCATCGCTACCTCCTTCTTACTTCACCTCCATCACCACCACCACCACCCTCAACACCACCTTCCCTATCCTTATCTCACCACTCATCACCATAGACTAGGAAATTACACCGCATCTACACTCACCCATCACTGTTATTATGACCATCACCACCAACACTAACACGGGAATTAATATGCGGTTTATTCTCTCTCTCTCTCTCTCTCTCTCTCTCTCTCTCTCTCTCTCTCTCTCTCTCTCTCTCTCTCTCTCTCTCTCTCTCTCTCTCTCTCTCTCTCTCTCTCTCTCTCTCTCTCTCTCTCTCTCTCTCTCTCTCTCTCTCTCTCTCTCTCTCAAATGATTGTTATTACAGGTGCTAAAAATATATTAAAGGAAGGATTTAATGTTGGGTTATACTGACTTTGCTTTTTTCTTACGTTTTTAAATTGGAAAATCGTGTCATACAATTTATTTTCACACTAAAGAATGAACAAAAAAAAATTGTTAGCCTTTCTTAAAACGATATACCTTTACCGTATGACCAAAAAAGGAGAGACAGTTTAAACGTTATGGTAATTTTTGTAAGTATGTGTATAATCTTAAACTATATAAGGGAGAGAGTGAGAACGGTTTCCCACTTTCACGGAAGACGTTATGATAGTGCAGCTTAGGGAAGGAGAAAGAAAGTTAACGTTTTGGTAATTTTTGTAAGTAGGTGTGTAATCTAAAACCATAACAGATAAGGATAAAGGAAAACATGAGAACGGTTTACCATTTTCACGGAGGACGTTATGACAGTGCAGGTTAGCGAAGGAGACAAAAAAAGTAAAGAGAAAAACTTATATCTCTTACAATTTTGAGTATGTGTATAATCTAAAACCTATAAAAGGGGCAGAATAAGGGGGAACATAAGAACGGCTTTCCATTTTTACGGAGGACGTTATGACAGTGAACCTTACCGAAGAAGACAAAAAAGTAGAGAAAAAAAATCATACCTCTTAAAATTCTCATACGCAAAATTGAACAAACTTGTGATTTAAAACTTTATTTCTCTCTTTCTTTCTTTATTAAGGGGAAAGGATGCAGATAAATAAAGCAGAAGTAAAACATAAAAAAGCTAGTGAATCATAAAACTGGAACAACATTAAACTAGAAAATAATAAACTACAAAAAAATACTATATTAGGAGAATAATAAACTAGGAAAACAATGAGCTACAAAAATAACATACTAGGAAAATGATGAGCTCTCCTACAATTTTCATACACACCACCACCACCACCACCACCACCGCCAGCAGCAGCGTCATAAATTTAAGAGGGAAAGAATATTACTGTCCTGTCATAAACTCCTTCCTGAGCCTTCATTCTTCTAATCTTGTGCTACTTATTATTCTTCCCTTCCTTATCTTTATGCTCCTTATCCTTCCCTTCCCTGCCACCACTACTACTACTACTACTACTACTACTACTACTACTACTACTACTAAATGCAACTATTGGACTGCCCGCAAAAGTTACCATACTGTCTTCTTGATCTCCTCCTCCTCGTCCTCTACTACTACTACTACTACTACTACTATTACTACTACTATTAAATGCAACTATTGGACAGCCTGCAAAATCTACCATACTGTCTTCTTGCTCCCCTCCTCCTCCTCCTCCTCCTTCTTCTCCTCTTCCATCTCCTCTTTCTCCTCTTTTTGTTATTCTTACGCCGTTCTTTCTGATCTTTTGTGTCTTTTCTTTATTTACTTTCTCCCTTCATATATATCTCTTGTTTTCCTTAATTCTCTTTCTCTCATTTCTTTCTTTTCTCATTTTTTTATCTTTCTCTTTTACTTTGCTTCCTGACTTCTCTACAACTCTCTCCTTCGTTTTCTGCTTTCTCTTCTTATTCCTTCCTCGCCTTTCACTATCTTCAACACCATCTTCATCACTACTTTTACTTACATAACTCCTCCTCCAGTTTCCTTACACCCACAAACACACACACACAAACACACATCATTCCTCTTTCCCACAAACACAAGGCACGTCACCATCCACCGCCCTAAGTCACATTACAAATCCTCTCCCAAGACTAAACTAAGAGACCGAGAGAGAGGAAGGGAGGGAGGCAAGAGAAAGAGGGGGACAGGCCACTCCTCAGAGCCACTAGCAACATACTACTACGTCTGCTCGTGAATAATAATGCGTCAAGTGTACATTATTCACAACGCACGCCGGACGGATGAAGGAAAAGAAGATGGGAGCGTAAATGGTGTTAGAGGAGGAGGAGCAGGAGGAGGGTACGGGGACAGGGATAAGTTAAAGACATATGGATAGGAAGTTAGGAGTAAAAATAGGACATGGATAAGTTAAGGATATGAGAGAAGGAAGTTAAGAGGGGTAAGGAAATGATGACAAAGTGAGAACAAGACTGAGGTAAGTAAACAGCATAACAGAAAAAGAGATAAAGAAAATAAAACGGGAGTAAGGTAAGGACATGCATGAAGGATGAGAAAGAGAAGAGAAACAGGAACAAAGAAAAAACAAGAGAAGAGGCAGAAAACAATGAAGATGAACAAGGAGAGAAAAGAAAACGAGGAGAGACGAAGGGAAGGAAGGAAGGAAGGAAACAATGCACACTAAATAAGAGAGAAAAGGATAAGTAAAGAAAAGGAAAAGGAGAAAGAGAAGAGAAACAGGGATATACAGCGAAAAAGTAAGTAAAGAGGAATCAAGGAAAAAGATAGAAGAAAGACGGAAATAGAAAAAAAAACGAGTAAGAAGCAAATGAGAAAGGAGAGCAAAGAGAAGAAGGAGAACTATGCAAAGCGAAAGAGAGAGAGAGAAGGGCAGTAAAGAGAGTAAGCAGGGAGACAGAAGACGAATGACAGAGAATGAAGAGGAAGGGGACCAGAGCAGGGACATGATGAAGAGGGAGAAGGAGTTAGTGAAGGAGGTAAGAGGAGAACGAATGAAGAGGGAAAGGGATATGAGGAGGAGAGAAGAAGAGAGAAGGAGAACAAGGAACAGACCGCCGGAATACGAAAGCAGGAGAGGAGATGAAAAGGAAATGAAGGAGAGAAGGGAGGAGAGATGAGAGAAGGCAGAGGAGAAGTAAACACGATTGACGGAAAGGCGAAAAAGACAAGAAGATGAGAAAGAAAAGAAGAAAGCGAAGAAGAAAAAGATGAAAAGGAAATGAAGGCGAGAAGGGAAGAGAGATGAGAAAAGGCAGAAAGGAGAAGTAAAAATGATTGACGGAAAGACGAAAAAGGCAAGAAAAGGAGAATGAAAAACAAAAAGAAGAAAAAGATGAAAAAGAAATGAAGAAGAGAAGGCAGGAGAGATGAGAGAAGGCAGAGAGGAGAAGTAAAAATGATTGACTTAAAGAAGGCGAAAAAAATAAGAAAAGGAGAATGAAAACAAAAAGAAGAAAAAGATGAAAAGGAAATGAAGGAGAGGAGGGAGGAGTGATTAGAGAAGGCAGAGGAGTAAAAATTATAGACGAAAAGGAAACGAAAAAAGAAGAAGAAAAATGAAGACAAGAAAATCGAAAAACGTGAATGTGGAGAAGAAGAAAAAAAGGGAAGGATTGAAGGGAGAACTACAAGAGACGAATGAAAGGAAAGTAGAGAAAATAGAGAACTACATAACAGACAGTAAGGAGAAGCAAAAGAAGAGAAAAAGGAGATAATAAGAAGAAAAGTGTAAAAGGAAAGGTTAGAATGGGGGAAAAGGAAAGGAATAACGAGGGAAATGAAAAGGAAAAGAACTGAAGGAAAGGAAAGGAGGAAAGGAGAGATGTATGGGATGGAAGGAAGGAAGGAAGGAAGGAAGGAAGGAAAGAACGAAGGAAGGGAGGGAGGGACGAAAGGTTAGGTCTAGGGGAGCAAGAGAGGAAGAAAGAAAGAATGAGGGAAAATAAAATAAATATCAGACATTAAAAAAAAACAAGAAATAGGAAGAAGAGAAATGTGAAAGAAGACAAAGTGTGGGAAAAGAAAAAAACCTCACGACAAGAATGAAAATGGTGAAAGGACAAAGATGATAAAAGAAGGAAGAGGAAGAAGAGGAGGAAGAGGAGGAGGAGGAAGGGATAGAGAGGCCATAAGAGGATAGAGGTAAACCCCGCGATGCCATGAGATGGAAAACAGGAATAAAGGAAATAATAGGAAAGAAAAGCAAAAACAAAAAAAACAAAAACAATAAAATAATAAAAAATAATAATAATAAAAATAAAAACAAATTAAATAAGGACTTATACCATTTACTTTTTCATTCTTCTTTTTCCTCCTCCTCCTCCTCTTCCTCCTCCTCTTCCCTGTATGTCTTCCTGTTCTCCTCCCTCCCATTCTTCTCTCCTTCCTCTCTCATCCATTCAACATATTTATCTTTTTCCCCTTCTTCCTCCCCACGAGAGAGAGAGAGAGAGAGAGAGAGAGAGAGAGAGAGAGAGAGAGAGAGAGAGAGAGAGAGCAAACCATCTTCACGTCCATGCCGGAAATAAAATAGCTCGGTCCAATACCTTTTTTATCGTCTATTATATCGGATGAGCAAAAGGAGGGCGAAGGGGGCGAGGGGGGGCGGGGTGGGGCGGGGAGGGGGGCGGGAGGGGGGCAGGGGGGGCGGGGAGGGGGGCTAAGGGGATTACTAGGGATTGGGCTTCACTGCGTACATCTCTCTCTCTCTCTCTCTCTCTCTCTCTCTCTCTCTCTCTCTCTCTCTCTCTCTGTCTCTCGCACAGGTAGATAAAGAAAGGTAAGTGGTTAAGTGGCCAGGTAGGAAGGTAGGTCAAGGTAGATTAGGGTGTGGTTAGGGTAAGGTAAGGTGTGAGGTAGGAAGGAGGGAAGGAAGGAAGGAAGGAAGGAGGGAGGAAAGGAATGGAGGAAATGTGAGCTATAAGGAAGGAAAGAACAAAGGAAGGAACGAAGGGAGGAAGGAAAGAGAAGAAAGGACGGAGAAGGAAGAAGAAAGGAAGGAAGGAAGGGACAAAACGTGAGGTGTAAGGGAGAAAGAAAAAAGGAAAGAAAGGAGAAAATATGGGGTGTAAAGAGGGAAGAGAAGGAAGGAATGAAGAAAGGGAGGGAAAAAGGGAAAGAAAGAAAGGGAAGAATAAAATTTGAATAGGGAAAGTGTGTGTGTGTGAGTGTGAGTGTGTGTGTGTGTGTGTGTGTGTGTGTGTGTGTGTGTGTGTGTGTGTGTGTGTGTGTGTGAGCGCCCGTGTGAGTGTGTGTGTGTTATCGGGTCTACCCAATAAATGCATTAATTAGTAGAAGCCGTCCCCAGCTAATGCCGGGCTTAATCTGCAGGTAATTGGTTGAATTCATAATAGTGAGCCGACAATGGCCCGGGGCGGTGATTAATAATGAAAGGGTTGTCAGTGTGGGTGTGAAATTATACGATTTTATCAAAGTATAGGGTTTCAATTTTTTGTGTATCTTTTTTATATTATTTATGGTGATTATTTTGTGGTATTAGTGATGTAATTATTGGCGAGTGTGTGTGTGTGTGTGTGTGTGTGTGTGTGTGTGTGTGTGTGTGTGTGTGTGTGTGTGTGTGTGTGTGTGTGTGTGTGTGTGTGTGTGTGTGTGTGTGTGTGTGTGGGGGGGGGGGAGGATCGTGTGTGTTTGTGTGTGTGTGTGTGTGTGTGTGTGTGTGTGTGTGTGTGTGTGTGTGTGTGTGTGTGTGTGTGTGTGTGTGTGTGTAGCTATTCGTTTCCTCATTAGTATTTTTTTTTTATATGATTGATTTATGGATGTAAATTTATGCAAACATGAAAATCAAAGCTCGTATGTGTGTGTGTGTGTGTGTGTGTGTGTGTGTGTGTGTGTGTGTGTGTGTGTGTGTGTGTGTGTGTGTGTGTGTGTGTATGTATGTGAGACAGACAGACAGACATGGCAGAATCAGACAATTGGACTAAAAACACCAAAACAGACATAAAAAAATACATTCAAATATCAAAAACCAGAAAAAAAACATACAAATTCATAAAGCAAAAAAAAATAAATAAATAAACAAAACATAAAAACAAAATGCGACGGAAGACAAATAAATATATATCAACAAAACGAAACCAATCAACGAAAAAAATACTGGAAAACAATAAATCCGGCAACAGCGGAACGAATACGAGGGATTTTTAAAACAAATTAAAAACGGGGGCGAGACATTTCTTTTTTCCTCTTCTCGAACGCACACTAACAGAGGAGGGTCGAGAGTTACCAGGTGAGAGAGGAACATATATGCTCCTCTATTTCTCCTCTTATTCTTCTTTAATATTTGTCTTTCTGTTTCTTTTCCTCTTTATCTCATCATTTTCTCCTTTCTTCCTTCCTCACTTTCACTCTTTCCTCCTTTACTCTTTCTGATATTCTTCCTCCCCTTCTTCATTTTCTTCTTCCTTCCTTCCTCACTTTCACTCTTTTCTCCTTTACTCTTTCTGATATTCTTCCTCTTCTTCTTCATATTGTTTCCTCCTGTTCCTCATTTTCTTTATCTCATCCTCTTCTTCCTTCCTTCCTCCCTTTCACTCTTTTCTCCTTTACTCTTTCTGATATTCTTTCTCCTTTTCTTCATTTTTTTCCCTCCTGTTCCACTTTTCTTTATTTCATCCTCATCTCCTTCCTTCCTTCCTCCCTTTCACTCTTTTCCCCTTTACTCTTTATGATATCCTTCCTCCTCTTCTTCATTTTTTTCCTCTGTTCCTCTTCTCTTTATCTCGTTTTCTTCTTCTTCCCTACCTCCCTCTCACTCTTTTCTCCTTTCTCTCCTTTTCTCTCTTCCATTTCACACATTTATCCTCCTTCCCTCTCACTCTTCTCTCCTTTCCTCTCTTCTTTCTCTCCTTCTCCCCTTCTCCTTCATTTCACACATGCTTCTGTTATATTCCTGGGTTTCTCGTCTCGTCTCTGCTCTTTAGTTTATATATAGACTCACAAAGAACACGGTCGCCCCCACCTTGTCTCTGTCTGTGTCTGTGTCTGTCTGTCTAGCCGGGTTCTTGCACTAAAACTTCCCCCTTTCGTCTGTACCCTCCTGTCTGCACATATGTTCTACTTTATGTCATTTTTCTACTTCTCTATTCTTGCTTTTCCACTTCTTTCTCAATTATCTATTACTTCTACTTCAACATTTCGCCTTCCATTCTCTCTTTCTTCCTCTTTTCTTTCTCTACACTCTTCCTGTGCTCTCTATTCTTCTCTCTTTTCATATTTTTGCATCTTCTTTTATTATACTGCTCCTTCTCTCCTCTCTACTCCTATTTCAATGCATATTTCTACCCTCTTCCTCTACTACTGTTGCCGCACCCTTCTTCCTCCCTCTTCTTTTATGTGACACCCTTCCTACCCTCTCTACTTCCCTCTCTTCATATGTTTCTCCGTCTTCTATTACAATGTACCCTTTTACTCTCTACTTTCCTTTCTACATGTTTTATACTTTACCTTTCCTTCTCTACTCGTCTCTCCTACACCTTTCATTTTACTGTTTTTCATTACAAATCGCCTTTTCTATCTCTACTTTCCTTTCCTACACCTATTCACTGTAACTTCCTTTATTAAACCTCAACTTCACTTCTTTCCATTTTTTCTTTACATCGCTCATATCGTGATCTGCAAATCCTTAACAATATCTCTACTAACATCAATTTCTATACTCATTCGTGTCATAGTTTGATGTAACGTTGTTTGGTCTGACTGTGCGAGAGCTAACATAACCTTATCACACGCACAACGCTCGCTATACCAATATACCTTTGCTTCTATTCACATCCACGCACTAACGAGTAACGAAGCCGCACGTATCACACCAAACCATCGCTTCTTGTTTCACGCGGCTATTCTCTCTATTCTCTCGCTGTGTTTTCCTTCCGCCACGCCCAGGCAGCCGCTCAGCCAGCCAACCACAGTTACCTCTGCGCTCCGGCTCCTCTCCTCTTGCCTCTTCCCTCTCCCCTCCCTTCCCCGTCGCGTCTCGTCTCATCAGTAAGAAAAAAGTAGCGTCGACCAGCGGCATGTGTGGCCCCTTGGCTGTTCCGGCGCCCCAGAGGAAAGGGGACAAAAAATGAGACAAGTTCTTTAGCTAAGGCAGTGACCTCTCTTGTTGCCCACATTAGCCTCATCTACCTGGCTCTTTTTTTTTTTTGTTCTCTCTCTCTCTCTCTCTCTCTCTCTCTCAGTTACCTGGTTACCTACAATCGTAACCTACCTATAAATCTACTTACCTACCTTATTCCCTTCCTAAAATCTACCTATCTACCTACCTAACTCTCATTACTTAATCCTCAACTCCTCCCTTCAAGTTAATGTAGAATGAATGTATTGATTTTCTAATACATTCCTTCGTCAGTCATAATATTACAGGTACTTTGTAGGTAAAAACAAAGATGAAATTATGAATAGCTTCCATAAATCACAAAAACCCAGCCCACTTATCTTGTACAACTATTTAATTGCCACTTTTCTTTCCTCTTCGACTTGTGTTAATGTTTTTTCTCCCTCAATTTATTGCCCACTAAGACCAAGGTTGTCGCAAAATACATCTCAAGACTGCGTAGGAACTGAAACCCAAATCTAAATGAGTTACCGGTTAATAAACAAAAGAAGATCCGACGAGAGAGAGAGAGAGAGAGAGAGTGGGGGGTCATATCCTATATATAGCATTTGATGGCTGTAACACGCTTTTTTTTACACTAAACCTACTCTCATTCACTCACGCACTCTCTCACTCTCTCACTTACGCACTCTCTCACTCTCTCACTTACGCACTCTCTCACTCTCTCACTTACGCACTCTCTCACTCTCTCACTTACGCACTCTCTCACTCTCTCACTTACGCACTCTCTCACTCTCTCACTTACGCACTCTCTCACTCTCACTTACGCACTCTCTCACTCTCTCACTTACGCACTCTCTCACTCTATCTCTCTCCCTCTCACTCTCCCTTTCACGTCTACATTCATTCTGAAGAAAAAACAAGTGCTATATACTCACTCACTCACTCACTCACTCACTCGCTCGCTCACTTTCCTTCTGTTACTCTCAAATCCCTTAAACAAATCCTTACTTAACTTGAATAAACTTAAATAAACAAAAAACAAACATCTCTACATAAGTCTATTTACACTCACTCACTCACACATTCGTCCACCGACTCACGCACTCACTAACACATTCTCTCACGCACTCACTAACACATTCTCTCACGCACTCACTCACATCCTTTCCCATCTCTCACCAACACCAAAACACACGCATTTCGATATAAAGATTCCGCTGCGTAGTAAAATGCGTAAAATGCCTTCCCATCATCCATTGTAATGTTATATAGTGACTTCGAACTTTTATCATCCGCCCATAACATTACCTCCGAACGGTCCTATTACGCTGAGTACTACGTTATGGGCGGAGTGACGCAATTTCGTAACGTGGGCATAGATGGAATAGATTTGCATGCGCGTGTGAAGACCATTACATTATAAAAATTTGTTTGTTGATGGAAAAGCGTCTGTAAGCCTATTGGCATTTTTTTTTCTTTGCTATCGGTAATACTCTTGATATATTTTTTTCTGTATCAAAAGTAAAACATGTAATGATTAATATTACTAGTGAAAAGTCATTAGAATCAAGGCTTTTATGTAAATCACTTTAGATGTGACCAAAATATCACTTTCACATTAAATCACACTAAAACATTATTAAATTTATTAGAGAAAAAACAACAACTATTATACCCCTTCCATTACTACTACTACTACTACTACTACTACGATGAAATACCATTACATAAGACCCCATCACATGACTGCCATCCCTACCATTAAAACCTCGTATATACGCTACCATAACAAAAAAAAAATACACCCATCACAATAACAATCACAGGCATTACATTATAGTCACTACCATTACCGTAAAACACCCAATACAATAACTATCTAATACCCCATATCATCACCATTACACTATCATCACCAGAGGAAATACACATCACAGAACACCTCACTATCTCAAACATCATCACCATTACACAATCATCACCGCAACAACACACATACACCATAAATAACCCCCCCACAACACATCACCACCACCACCACCACACTACCATCACCACCCACCCATTCACATCCCACTCCATTCATCACCATCATATCCCTCACCACTAACATACGCTATCGTCACCACCACACCGCAATACGCTCCCATCACCACAAATACACTCACCACCAGCACCACCACCACCGCCACAATAACCACATAACCACAACAATAAACTCCCCCCCCCCCACTCACCCAACATTACCATCGTGGGAAAGGGTGAGAGGAAAAGAATTGCGTGCCGTAAAGCGGGAAGAAAATCGACGAAAAACGCTTCAACGAGCCCACTCTTGCGAAATATAACGTTCAGGTGTTTGGCGTTTCGCGTTCGAGGTGCTAAAAAAAAAAGGTGCGTGTCTGTGTGTGTGTGCGTGTGTGTTTTGGAAAGGTGTGTGTCGGGGTGGGGTGTGAGAGGGCGTGGGTCGGGGTGGGTGAGGATGCGTTTTTTGGTGTGTGTGGGGTGGGGGCTGGGGTGGGGGAAGGAGGCTGTGTTTGTGTGTGTGTGGGGGGTTGTGTTTGTGAAAGGAGAGGGAGGTTGTGTTTGTGTGTACGGTTAGGTGAGGTTGTGCGTGTGTGTTTGTTTGTGTTTGTGTGTGTTTGTGTGGGGGGGCTGTGTTTGTATTTGCGTGTGTGTGTTTGTATGTGTGTGTGAATGAGTGAATTCGGTTTTGTTCTATTTCGTTCACACACACACACACACACACACACACACACACACACACACACACACACACACACACACACTATCTTTTTCCCGTTTCTCATTTTTTCCATTTCATTTTTTCTCTTCCTCCTCCTTTCTTCCATCAGTTTTGCATTTCAATTTCTCTTTTTCAATCTTTTTTACTTTGCGTTCCATTCCCTCTCACTCACCATCATATACATCACTTCCTGGAACTATAATTTTGCTTTCTCTGTGGAGGTGTTTTCTATATTAATTTCCCTTTCTCACTCAGGTATTTCATTTCTGTGGTCACTGTTATGAATTTTGTAACGTGACCTCAAAATTTATTAGCGACTGATGTTCATTTATACTTGTTTTTTTATACTTTTTTGGTGACGGGGAAGTGTATAAAATCTATGCTATTTAACTTCTCTTGCTACATATTTTTTCCATTAATATAATCAGACGGGAAAGTGCATTTAAAATTATCACCATATTAACTTCTCGTACAATACATTTTTTCTCTAATATAAACAAACTGGGAAGTGTATTTAAAATCATGACAAATTTAACTTCTCTTGCAACATATTTTTTCCTATAATATAAACAGACGGGGAAGGGAGTTTAAAATCATTATCATATAACTTTTCTAAGGACATCATTTTTTGCTCTTATATCAGCAAATGGCAGTGTGTCTAAAATCCGTACCTTTTAACCTTTCTTGCAACATTTTTTTTCCTATAATATAAACAGAAGGGACAGTGTGTTTAAAATCATTACCATATAACTTTTCTTAGGACTTTTTTTTTGCTCTAACGTCAACAAACGACAAAGTGTGTCTAAAATCCTTACCTCTCAACCTTTCTTGCAACATATTTTTTTTCTATAATACTAGTGAATTTAAAATCATGACAAATTTAACTTCGCTTGCAACATATTTTTTTCTTCCTATAACATAAACAGCGATACAATTAGACCATTACAAGTATAAATAGAGCCAATAAAAATCACGGTTATTATGGAAACTACTTCAAATAGGACCCAGAATTGAAATGCGATCATATTCACGTAACAAAAAGAAATAAAAGTTGGAAAGTTTCGTTTAGTTGGCACAACATCTGTGGAGGGGAGGGACTTATAGGAGAAGGGAACAGATCCAAGGAGACGGGACACAACCCCCGACTAATACCTGGTAACCATTCACTGCTGGGTGGACAGGGGCGTAGGGTATCGGAAAAGCCGCCCAAATTTTTCCACTCCGCCCGTAACAAAAAGAAACAGCAACATTATAGCAAACAATATAACTTCTAAATATAACAAAAAAACAGTTCACAGAATCAGCAAAATCACGACTTAAATCAGCAAAATCACGACTTAAGGAAACTAGTTAAAATACGACTCATAATAAAACTCCATCACATTCCCGTAAAAGAAAAAACTGCGAAATTACATCAAAGAACATGACTTTTTCAATATATCAAAAGCCATTACCTCTATTACCAAGTTTTTCACTCATGTGGTATTTCATTTCTGTGGTCAATGGTAAGGGTTTTGGAATCATTTGACATTTTATTTTATTTTTTCCTCGCTGGCAAACTATGAAAACACAAAAAAAGTAAAAAAAAAAAAAAAACATTAGCAAAGGGTCGGTGCTCTCAGTCTAAAAATATATATCATGAAATTTATCGTTCAAATCATCTTTTTCTGAAGTTTTATGTTACTTTTTTGCCTCTCTCTCAACAGCGATCCCTCAATGCGTAAATATTTTTCGAACTATAAATTTAACGTTGATTTATAAGGATCATTGAGAACAGAGCATCGACCCCTCCTCTTTTTCCCTCCTGCTTCCCTCCCCTCTCTCCCTCTCTTCTTTCTTCTCTGCCTCCCTCACTCTCCTTTCCTCCTTCTCTCCTAACCTCTTTCCTTCGTCCCTTCCTGCCTCTTTTCCCCATCATTTCCCTTCCTCTTCCTTCTTTTCTGCCTCCCTCTCCCTTTCTTTCCTTCATCTCTTTTCATTCTCTTCCTCTTTCTTCATTCCTACCTTTCTTCTTTCCCTCCTCCCTCCCTTCCATCATTTTCCTCCCTCCCTTTCCTTGTCGTCTGCCTTTATCTCCCTTCCTTCCTTCTTCCTTCTCTTTCTTTTCCTTCATTCCAGCGTTTCAACTTTGCCCATCCTCTTCTTCTCTTCCTCCCCTCTCTCTCCCTTTTCTTCTCCTCTGCTTCCCTTTCCTCTCGTCCTGCTTCTCTCCTTCTCTTTATCTCTCTCTCTGCCTCCCTTTTCCTCCTCATCATCACCATTTTTTCTCTCTCCCTTCATTTATCATTCATTTCTTCCTTGTTTCCTCCCTCCATTGACTCCTTAATCTTCCTCCCCTTTTATCTGCCTTCTCTCTTATTCCCTGCCACTTCCAATTCTTTATCCATTTCTTCTTCTTTTCATTCGTTTCAGTAATTTATCATCCTTTCTTTCCCTCATGTATTGGGCTGATTCTGAAACAAGTCACTCAACCTCTTTCCTTTTCCTCCTCCTCCTCTCTCGTCTACGCGTCTCATTATCCTAATCTTCTTATCTTCATCACGCCTTCACACTCATCTCTTATCCCCTCTCCCCCCTCTTCACCCCTTCCTCCTTTCCCAGCCTTCTTTTTCCATATACCTTTTTTTTCTTTATTCTCCTATTGTTCCTTTTCTCTCTCTCATCTCCTCCCGTTCATTCTTCATCTTTTCATCACTTTTTTTCCTGTTTCTATTCTATCTCTTCTATCTTTTTTGTGTCTTCAATTATTTTTTCTCTTTGTTCATCCTTCCTTTTCTCTGTCTCCTTCTTTTGCTTTCTGTTTCCCTGTTTCCTTTCCTCTCTCTCTCTTCCTCTGTCTGTTCTCTCTCTCTCTCTTCCACGTATTTCTTTCCTCCCAGTTCTTACCTCCTCTCTCTCCTATTTACCTTGTTCTAAATCTTATTACCTTTTTCTTCCTTGCTCTTTACTCCTTCTTTTACTAACTTTTCCTGCTCCTCTCGTTCTAAGCTTAATCTTCCACCTTTTCCTTCTTTTTCCTCCTTCAGTTTCCCCTTTACTCTCTTCCTTCATTATTCCTATTTACCTTGTTCTAAACCTTATTCTCTTTTGCTTCCCTTCTCTTTACTCATTCTTTTACTAATTTTTCCTGCTCCTCTCGCTCTAAGCTTAATCTTCCACCTTTTCCTTCTTTTTCCTCCTTCAGTTTTCCCTTTACTCTCTTATTTCATTATCTCTACTTCTACTTTCCTTTCTCCTTCCTCACCCTGGTTTCCCTCACTCTCTTCTTCACTGTCGTCCTTCCCACTCCCTTGTTCCCGTCCTCCCGCTCCGCCCGTCTCCTTATTCACTCCTTCTCCCCGCCAACACAAAGGTCCTGGATAATGTTCTGGGATGCATCTTGGTTAGTGTCCTCCAGTCGTAGCTGATATTCTTCCATCTCGTATCTTCGTCCTGTTTCTTCTCCTTTCCATCCTTCTTCTCCTTCGTTCACGCCCGCGGTTACTGATCTCTTTTTCCTATCTCGCATTTCTCCTCATCCTCCGCCGTTAGCTCCTCTTCCACTCTCTCGTTCACTTGCAACTATCTTCTTATTTCTCTTCTTCCTCCTTCTCCTTCTTCTTATTCTCTTCCACTTTCTCCGGTGGTTATGATCTCTTCCGTATCTTCCTCCTCCTCCTCCATCTATTCTTTTATCTCTATTGAAGTGTTTGATCTCATATTTGCATCTCATCTTTTTTTTTTACTCCTTCTGGTCTGGTTCCTCCTCCTGTTCTTCTTTCCTCTCTCTCTAGTCTATCCGGCGGTTAGTGATCTCTTCCTCCACCTCCTTTGTCTCCCCTCCTCTGATTTTATTCTTTTATCTCTTCTTCTTCTTCTTCCTATTCTTCATCTCGTCCTCCTCTTCATATTTCACTCTTCTTCCTTCCTTTTCTTTCATTTTCTCGTTTTTCTTTTTTTCTATTTTCTTTTTTCTAACGCCTCCACTGTTGAATTTATTATCTTTTTCTGTGTTCCTCTAAACGTAATATTTGTTCACTGGAAGAGCTTTAGATTTTTTTTTCAATTTAATATTCTTTCGTTTTCCGTCCATGTTTCCGTATGAATCATGAATCGTCCAGTCGCTACGCAAATATAGCTTTCATTAGAATATAAAAAAAAGTACAATTGGTTTATCTCCACCATTTTCGCTTTGTCTGTCTATCTTTCTATCTATCTATCTATCTATCTATCTAATCTATGCCTTTTTTTTATATGTCTGTCTCTGTGTCTGTATGTCTGTCACACACACACACACACACACACACACACACACACACACACAGAAACCGAATCGAAGGTGGATATTGATGCTTCCTCTTCAACGGAGAGAGAGAACGAACGAACGAACGAGAGAGAGAGAGAGAGAGAGAGAGAGAGAGAGAGAGAGAGAGAAAATGGGGGGGAGGGGGGAGAGATTGCAGCATCCAGACAGACCTTTTTCCAGTGTAACATTTTATACATACAAAAAAAAAAAAAAAAAAACATGTATATCGCCCAACTAGATGTTAGATTTATTGCGTCGCCATGAACTGGAAATGGCTTATCCTCGTATTACACCAACGTATTTATTGATGTGATGTCATATATATATTTTCCCGGTCACCTGTGTCCGAGGGTGGGAGGTAGGAGGAGGAGGGAGTGGAAGGGGCTGGGGACGGGAGGAGGAGGAAGGGGAGAGGGAAGTGGCAGGGGAAGGGGAGGAAGAATGGGGAGGGAGAAAGGGAGATGGATGAAAGGAGGGGGAGGAAGAATGGGAAGGAGTTAAAGAGAGGGAGGAAGGATAGGAGGAGGAAAAAGATAGATGGGAAGAGGAAAGGGACGGAAGAAAGGAGAGGGGGAAAGGGAGATGGATGAAGGGAGAGGGAGGAAGGAAGAAGATAGATGGAGAGTGAGGGATTAAATTTGCTATGAAGAAGGAAGAGAAGTGTGAAGGACGAGGTGAAGGAAGGGAAGGAGTGTGGACGAGGGAAAGAAAAAGGAAGAAAAAAGGGAGATAGGGATGGGGGGAGGAGGAGGAGGAGGAAGAGGAGGCATGAGAAAATGGAAGAGTAGCGAGGATGAAATTGAGGATTGAAGGAGGACAAGAGAGAAGGGTGAGGAAGAAGAAGGAGGAGGAGGAGGAGGGAGGAAGGGAAGGAGGGGAAAGAGGAGAGGAGGAAAGAAGAATAAAAAATACGGGAAGGGAGTGGTTGAAGTGGAGGAAAGAAATAGAAGGAGGAGGAGGAAGAGGAGGAGGAGGAGGAGGAGGAGGTGCTAGTGGACGTGAAAGAATGAGGAGGAGGAGGAGGAGGAGGAGATATCGGTGGAGGATAAAAAAAAGGGGAAGAAAAAAAAAGGGGGGGAACTGGAAGGCGGTGAGAGATAGGAGGCAAAGGAAAAAGGAAAATAAAAGAAGAAAAAGAAAGAAAAAGAAAAAAAAAAGAAAACTACAAATAAAAAAAATACTACATCGATATCTGAAGGAACCGATTTTATTTGTCTATATTTTCCATTTTTTTTCACCAGGACCGTAAAATAGGAAACTGGTATTAATATTTTAGGTAAGTGGATTTTCTTTGGTTTTTTCTTTGCTTTTTCTTTTCTTCTTTGTTATCGTTCTCTTCGTATTTCTTCCTTTTTTATTTTCTTTATTTTTTGTTTTCTTTGTTTTCTTTATTTTTTTCTTCCCTTTCTTCGATTTCATCTGTTTTCTTCTTTCTTTTCCTCTTTTTTTATCTTTCGCTTTCACGTATTTCTTCCTTCTTCCTTATCACTCAACGTCTTTCCCTTACAATCTTCCTCCATTCCCTTCTCCTTCTCCTCCTATCTTTCTCCTACCCTCTTCCTCCTCCTCCTCCTCCTCCACTGAAAAGAAACTAAAAATAAAAAAGTTCCCCCCCCCCACACAACCTTCCTTTATAATTCAAATTCATTCACTTCTCTTTTAAAGTTTCAATGCGTACCACAGACTCATTTTCCTCCCATAAGCAGACCCCTCAAATTTTTTTCCAGGACCCAAAAAGGAGTTTCGAAATTTCTGAGATGCCTTGAAAATAGAATGTTGTAGGCCTTGGAATGTAAAAGGTAATGGTGGTAGTAGTAGTAGTAGTAGTAGTAGTAGTAGTGGTAGTAGTAGTAGTAGTAGTAGTAGTAATGGGTTAAGGGCAATCTTGAAAATGAATAGGCCTTTTAAATCCACACACGTAAGAGATTAGAGATATATTTCAACAGGAAGACGGTCCATAATCTCGTTCCCATAATACAAAATAATTAACCGGGTCTGCTTCGAAGAAAATCTTGTAAAATGAATAAGAGAGGAAATAACAGAACTTTCAGAATTTCTCATTTAATCTCAAGACTCAACTATCGACTAAGCCCAGCCCTTCCTTCCCACGGCCCTGAGAGAGATAAGAAGGGAGAGGAGGAGGGAGGGAGGGAGGCTGAGGGAGAGAAAGAGAGGGAGAGGCACGGACGAGTGAAAGGAGAGATGGAAAGGTAGAAGGAGGGGAAGGAGGATGGAAGGATGGAAGCAGGGAGAGATAGGAGGTAAAAATAAATATCAGGAACAAGAAGGAAAGGAGGAAGGGAAAGAGAGAAGGAGGAGGAGTGGACGGAGAGGAAAGGGAGAGAAAAAAGCATCGAGAGCAAGGACGAGAGGAAGAGGAGGAGGATAAAGGGATGGAGGGAGAGAAATGAGAGAAAGAGAATTAAGAGCAAGGACGAGAGAGGGAGAGAAGAGGGAAATGGAGGTAGAGAAGGGAGGAAAAGGGCACTGGGAACAAGGAGAGAGGGAGAAGAGAAGGGAGAAAGGAGGAGGGAAGGAGATAGAGGTGGAGGAAGGAGGGAAAGAAGAGGGAAAGGAAATAGGAAAAAATGTCGAAAGAGGAGGAGGAGGAAAAAGAAGGAAAGGAAGGAAGGAAGGAAGGAGGAAAGAAAAAGTTAAGAGAAAGATAAATGAGAAGGATGAGAATAAAGATAATTAAGAAAAGGGAGAATTGAAAACCAGTGAATAAAGAAAAAAATGAAGCTCCCGATAATGAAAAATAAATATTGAAAGAGACGGAAAGTGAAATGTAAAGGAAATTGATAAAGTTGGGGGAGCCAGAAAAAAAACATAGGAAGAGAAAGAATAAAAATGAGGAAGAAATGAAAACGATAGATATGGAAATAAAAAATAATAGATAAAAAAGAATGTAAGTTATCACTGAACATGACCTTTTTAATAACTCTCTCTCTCTCTCTCTCTCTCTCTCTCTCTCTCTCTCTCTCTCTCTCTCTCTCTCTCTCTCTCATCATACATTTCTTCAACATTTCTTTATCAATTTTCCTCCTTCCTTCTTCCTTTCTTCTTACTCAGTCAAAAATTCCTCCTCCTCCTCCTTCCTTCCTTCACCAAAATACCATCGCGTTTCCTGGTTCCTTCAATCTTTCTCTCCTTACCTCCATATTCCTCTCTCTCACTTTCTCCCTGTTTATCCTATCCCCTCTCTCCTTCCTTCTTACTCCTTCTCCTCCTTTCCATTTCTTCCCACGCTGTTCTCATTCCCTTCTGACCTTATTCTTATCCTGCTTCATTTTTCCTTCTCCTCTTTTCCTTCTTTCCTCATTTTCCTCTTTTGCTCTCCTTCCTCCTTCCCTGGTTCTTCTCTCCTACATATTTCCACCTTCCCTCATATGCTGTTTTGCCTCCTCCTCCTCCTCCTTCTCCTCCTACGATAATACCCAACGTCTTTCCTCCCACCCTTAATACCTTCTTCTTCTTCTTTTTCTTCTTCTTCTTCTTCTTCTTCTCCATTCTCCTCTTCCTCCTCCTCCTCCGACCCTCTTTTCCTTACACACTTAATTTTTCTCCCAGACTCCTCCTCCTCCTCCTCCTCCTCCTCCTTCTGAGACCATTACGAGGTCTCTCCTGATGGACTTGATTATTCAGGTGAAGTAAAGAGCCCAGGTGACATGAGGAGGAGGAGGAGGAGGGATAAGGAAGGATGAGAGACAGAGAAAGAAAGAAGGAAGGAGGAATGGAGGAGGAGGAAGAGAAGAAAGAAGGAAGAAGAGATAACATACTGGGAAAGAAATATACAAAAAAAACATTAATAATATAAAGAAAATAAAGAAAAATGAATGTATAGAAAAGAGATTAAGAAAAGGGAAAAAATAACGCATAAACAATAGGAAAAAAAGACCAAAATGAGGAAAAAAAATATACAGATGAGAGAGAGAGAGAGAGAGAGAGAGAGAGAGACTAACTAACCCCATTGCCTTCTCTTGTTTCCATGCATAACCACACAATACAAAGACCCCTAACCCCCCCTCCCCCCTCTTCCCCCCCCCTCCCCCCTTTTCGCGTTAGCAATCAACTGGGTGTCTATTTTTAGGCTCGGAATTTGATTTGTGAATGTCCCCTGTATAGTTTCCTTTTTTTGTTTGTTTGTTTTTTGGCTTCTCTCTCTCTCTCTCTCTCTCTCTCTCTCTCTTGCCGAAGTACGTTGTTCGGTGCATTTCTTCGATGTAGTATCGAAATTGGCCTGTTCTGCGTGTCTGTCTGTCTGTCTGTCTGTATGTATGTATGTTTGTATGTATGTTCGTATGTCTCGGTCTCTTTCTCTTTCTCTCTCAAAGTCTATATCTATTTATTCGTCTATTTTTTTATGTCTTTTTCTGTCTCTAGTTCTCTCAAAGTATTTCTCTATTCAATCGTCTATTGTTTTTTTTGTTTTTTGTCTCTTTTTCTGTCTGTTTATACGTATCTTGCTGTCTGTTTGTCTGTCTTTTCGTATTTTTCTGTCTGTGTCTCTCTGTCTCTTTATGTATGTGTTTCTGCCTGTTTCTGTGCTTCTGCCTCTCTCTCTCTCTCTCTCTCTCTCTCTCTCTCTCTCTCTCTCTCATTCCGAAATCAAGATCGTAAATACTGCCCAATAAGTTTCGATGCCAAATGTTTATTGTTAAAGAAATAAATTTGGTGAAAAGTACGGGAACATGACTCTCTCTCTCTCTCTCTCTCTCTCTCTCTCTCTCTCTCTCTCTCTCTCTCATATTTTCTCTTATTTTCTCTTATTTTCTCTTCTCCCTCACTTTCTCCTCTCCTCTCCTCTTCTCTTCTCTTCTCTTCTCTTCTCTTCTCTCTCTCTCTCTCTCTCTCTCTCTCTCTCTCTCTCTCTCTCTCTCTCTCTTATCTATCTATCTATCAATCTATCTTCACTAACACATACCAACACCAAGAGACCGCAACTAATCTGGACTCGAAGCAAAACAGACAAACTTATCAACACCAGAGAAAGAAAAATAAAGTCAGTAATAAAAATTCGGCACTTCGGGGAGCAAAAAATTGACAGTGATTCTTCGTGGGGAGCGAGGCGACGAAAACACGCCGAATGAAAATTGAGTGAGCCACGCCAAAGCTTACAAATGGTTAGCTGGCTCGCGGCGGCGGTCAAGTGTGGGAAGCCTTTTATATTTTGAGGTGAATGGTAGACAGTGAGGAAACAGAGAATAGCGATAGATAGGTAGATAGATAGGTATGTAGGTAGGTATACATATTAATATAGATAGAGATGTAGATAGATGGATGTATAAAAATATTGATAGGTAGATATATAGTTAGATAAAGATTGAAAGAAAGGGAAGAAAGAAGGAAGACTGATAACAAGAAATAAAGAAATAAAGGAAACAGAGAAAGGTAGGAAAGAGAAGAGAGGAAGAGAGAAAGGACAGAAAGACAAAGATCGGTAGCAAGTAATAAAGAAATATATAAGACAAAGAAAAGGAAGAGAAAAAAAGCGAAGAGAAGAGAAAGAGAGGAATAAGGAAAGGAAGAAAGGCAGAAAGATTGATAGCAAGAAAAAAAAAGAAAAAAAAAGAAATAGAAGAAAAAGTAAATACCACACCAAATAAAACGAACCCTAAAGTAATAAAAAAACAAGTGAGTAAAAAAAAACAAAAAAAAATTAAATACAACCCCCCAAAATATTAAAAAAGTAAGAGTGACGAGATTAACGCACACAATAACACACACACTCTCACACCTGTCTCCACACCTGCCACCTTGATCGTTAAACAGGTAATTAGAATTCTCACACCTTTTGAATTCCGTGATTGACGTCGTTGGCCTTCGTCTGTGTTTGCGTACCTAAAAGACTTAGTGCGAAGGGAAACGACTGGACCTGAGTGGCGTGTTAATGGCTCAGGTAATACGGATACATAATTGAAAGTGAACGAAAGTGAAAGGCGAAGGAAGTCGGTACACAGGAATCGCTTTTTTTCTAGTCTGTATCTATGTGTCTATCTACCTATCAATCCATCTTTCTATTCAGCTATTGTCGTATATTATAACCTCAACAACTATCATCGCTTCTTGCTCTTTTTATTTCTTGTTCTCCATCTTCTTCAGTATCGTAATTGAAATAGGGAATTTTTTTTTCTTGTTTAACTTACAGTATATCACAACCACCATCACCTCCTCCATGCTCTTTCTACTTCTTGTTCTCCATCTTCTTCAGCATCATCTTTACCATCATCTACATACATTCATTATGAGTACTTTTTTTTCATATTTCCTTTCTTCCTCTTCTCCTTCTGATCATTATTTTCCATCTCCATTATCATCAATGCAATCACCTCTTCTTCCCCTTCCTTCCTTTCTCCTCCTTTTCCGTCATCATATATAAGAAATTCAGTTCTCTTCTTCATCTACTATCAATACCACAAAAAAAACATTTCCTCCTCCTCCTCCTCCTCTTTTTCCACCTCCAGCGTCTCATCCCCACCACCATAACCACAACCACCACAGAACACTCTCACTCTTGTAATCCACACCATCTTCGTCCTCTTTCTCCTTTTCCTCCACAGCGTCCACCACAAGAATCACAGCAAGGTCATCTCTGTCATCCCAACCAGCATCCCAACCTCCTCCTCGTCCTCCTCCTCCACCTCATCATCATCATCTACCACCACCACAGGAAGTTATCACAGCCCCGTCCACTCCCTTCTACCACCACCACTACCACCACAGCCACAATACAGCCACTTCCTCAACGCCTATTTACGTTCGAGGGGCAACAAATAAACAAGCCCCCTACAAGCGGCCTAATTTACACCGCCAGGGAGCCTCTCGACCAATTACAGTAACGTACGATGCTTGTACAGTGAGCGGAACATAGGCGCCGCAGACTCGACCCGTAAACACAGCGAGCAGAGCCGGGTAAAGCATTCGTTCCCGGTAGCATAGGCCAGCTCGGTATTGTCAGGGCTTCCTCCGCTCCCATTAACTATTTCCAAAGGGCCAAAAATGGGATTAGTCGGGTTCTAATAAGTGTTTCTTCAGCCTCATGGTACAGAAGAAGGGTCAAACTACCACCAGGGTTATAAAACTAGCTCTGGATATGCCCATAACTCCTACGAAAGCCTTGTCAAATGTGTGCTTTTTTTTAAAGCAAAGGAGACAGTTCAAGGGAAGAAAAAAAAGGAAACAATGAAAAAAAAAGCCCGCTACTCGTATTTATTAGCATATCAATACCTCAGTTCGCCTGTTAAAACACCCTCTCGTAGAAGTTGATTGGATTCTCATGACCTGTTTTGTGATCCTAGTGATATTTTTACCCGACTTCTGCACGTCATGAACAGGAAAAACCACACATCAAAACCCGGTTAACTCCTCTCTGTGGCCTTGGAAAACAGTTGTAATGGAAGCTCGATACGTTTACAAATATGAACCTAAGGAATACGAATGGAAGACACGTTTTGCGAGTATTAATCCTTTACCTGCGGGGCTCCTTTGCGGTGTTTAGCTTGCTGGAAAAATGGATTACGTGTCGATGGGAGAGAGCAGGTCAGTGTACGACAGGGAGTGAGGGAAAAGGAGGAGGAGGAGGAGGAGGAGGAGGAGGAGGAGAAGGAGGAGAAGGAAGAGGAAGAGGTAAAAGAGGATGAGAAGCTAAAATGTGAGAGCAGGAATTGAAGAAGCATGCAGGAAGTGGAGATAGGAGAGAGGAAGAGGAGGAGGAGGAGGAGGAGGTAAAATGGTAAGGGAAGGAAGCATGCAATCTTGGAAGTGGAGGAATGAAAGGATTAGGAAGGACGATGAAATGAAAATGGTGTGAGGAGAGAAATGCGAGAAAATGAAGAGGAGATTTAATATCAGAAATGGTGTGGAGAGGAAATGCAAAAGAAGTAGTGGAGAAGAAATGTAGTGGATGAAGTTATGGAGGAATGAAAATGAAGTGAGGAGAGAAAATGTGAGGGAATGAAGGAGAGGATTAATATAAGAAATGGTGTGGAGAAAGAATGCATAAGAGGGAGGGGAGAATAAATATAGATGAAGTAGAGAGTGAATGAAAGGATATAAAATGGTTTAAAAATAGAGAAATGTCGAATATATGTACGAGATGAAGAGCAACGCAATGCAAGGTTTAAAAATAGAGACGTGAAAATATCATAACGAAACGAAAGAGTACGAATGAAAATTTGGCTTAGCGCGAAAATAAATATATAAACACGGACGGCGAAAATGGAGTAAAACCAGGAATAGAGCAGAATGGAAATACGGAGGTTTTAAGAGAATGTATTTATATGTCCGAGGAAAGGCGAGATAAACCAAAATAGAAAGGTCTCTCATCCCCTCGAGTTAGAAAACATAAACAAATATAGAAAACGGAAAATGGAAAACGAATAGCGCTGGCAAGTCACCGGCGGAAAACAAAACAGCGTCGGTCCACTGTTATGTCCGATGAATAAAGAGTAAAGAGGTGAATGAATAATTAGTAAAGAGGAACTGAGTATTAATGGAGGGAGGAGAAGCAAAAATATATAACGAAAATGAAGTGAAACGAAAAACCTGGTGCCTTTTATGCTGCAGAGGTTGAACACTACGAACTAAATGATTTATACACGTTATGCACGAAAGGAAATTCAGGGAAGCATTCGAATCCAAAGTAATGAAAATAAAATGTCGAGAGAAATAAAAACGAATAACTAAACCTTTAAATCACGAGATGTCATGTGAAGTTAATAAGATCTATTTTTTTTTTTTATTAAGGAAAACTAACACATAAATAAATAAACTAATACTGAAAAGAACTTCCATGAAAAAAAATATTGCATACTAAAATGAAAATTACATAAAACAAAGAGAGGAGAAGGAGAAAGAAGAGAAAAAAAGAGCACAAGATAAACTAAATTAAGAAATAAAAACAAGGAAGAGGAAAAGAGGTGGAGAGGGACGAAAAAAAAAGAGAGAAAACGGACGGAGAAAAAACAAGGGAGATATAGAGTGTGTGTGTGTGTGTGTGTGTGTGTGTGTGTGTGTGTGTGTGTGTGTGTGTGTGTGTGTGTGTGTGTGTGTGTGTGTGTCTGGTGGGGGGAAGGGGGAGGAAGGTGGAGGAAGAGCATGAAAAAAAACGTAATATGGAGAAGCACAGAAGACATACAAATTGAAACTGAAAAATATATAAAAAAAATATATAAACAAACATGATCAATAAAACAACAATAAGCTATCGACCCCTTAAACAAAACTACAAACAGGAGATCGATTTACCTGCACAAAAAACACACCTTCCAATATATTAAAGAGCGAACAGGTGAGAAAGAAAAAGACAGGTGTGCGGCGTGACGTTACCTGCCCGCCCTTCGCTCGCACACCTTTGGCACCTCCTCATTAGCCAAACACAGGAGCAGGTGAACCATAACGCTGATTAAACTAACACCTTAATCGTCGGAGCGTGGTGGGTGTGACAACGCTGGGTAATTAAAGACTCTCTCTCTCTCTCTCTCTCTCTCTCTCTCTCTCTCTCATGCTGTCTCTTGTGTCTCGTCTTATCTTGTAAATGGCAAAGGGAAGCGAGAGATGATGGAAAACGTGTGAGGTGAAAGGGAGGGAATAAGGAAGGAGGATAAGGAGGAGGAGGAGGAGGAGGAGGAGGAGGAGGAGGAGGAGGAAAGGAAACTAAACTAAACCAAAGCAAAGAGAATGAAAAACAAGGAAAGAAAGACAGAAAGAGAGAAGAAGAAAAAAGAGAGAAGCGAGAGATAGGAAGCAAAAAGGAAAGATAGAGTGAATAAAAGGAGGAGGAGGAGAAAGAGGAAGAGGAGGAGGAGGAATAGGAGGAAGAAAACTAACCAAACCAAAGGGAATGAGAAAAAAAAACAGATAAAGAAAAACGAAGAGATAGGAAGCGAAAGAAAAAAAAGAGAATAAAAGAAGGATGAGGAGGAAGAGGAGGAGGGAGAGGAGGAAAGAGAGGAGGAGAGAGTGAGATATGGGAGAGAGGGAGAGCTTGGGAGTGACAAGGACGGAGGTGATTGGTGAGGGAGGCGAAGGGTGGATCGAACTTTTTTTTTTCACTTTTCCGTTCGCCAACTTTAAAGGGATAGACAGTAAACAAACTCTCTCTCTCTCTCTCTCTCTCTGATTATGTAGTACTCACGTCTTCCGTTTTCTATTTGTGTTGGTCGACTTAAGTTCCCCCTTGGCTTACCTGCACAGAAAATAGGATAATTAGTTTGTGTAAATGCATAATGAAGGTGATTGAAGAGAGAGGAGAAAGGGATGCTGGTGCTTTCTCTCTCTCTCTCTCTCTGATTATCTATTTATTATTATTTTTATCTATTTGTATTCTCTTTATATTTGCTCAGTTGTTTTATTTTATGCATTCTTTCTTTTTCAGTTCCTTTGTTTTCTTTCTTTACTTTTTTATCCTCTCTTTCTTAATAATCTTTTTTGTTTGTTTTCCTCTTTTCTAACTTTTTATTAATTAAGTCTGGTGATTTTTTTTTAGTATATCAAGAACTTCAACAACAAAAAAACAATAACAAATAAAATAAATAAAATACGTATCCCTAGAAATAGAAACCAAGGAAAAAGGGAAAAAACAAACAAACACCATAACAAACGAACAAACAAACAAAAATAAACAAAACAAGTCCACACGTGTTTTTATTTTAATTATTACCTTTCTGAACGTCCGACAACCGAGTCATCAGCGGAATTACTCTCTCGTGTGTGTGTGTGTGTGTGTGTGTGTGTGTGTGTGTGTGTGTGTGTGTGTGTGTGTAAATTAATCACGGGCGCTTAATTAGGCGTCGGTTTAATTATCCACGCGCATAAAACAGCTCATATAAAACCAGTAAAATAAAGACTCAGGAAGCGACAACAACGACAGCAACAGGAACACGACCACAACCACCACCACCACCTTCACTACTACCACTAACACCACTACCTCCATTAGCACCACCACCACCACAACAACCACTATCACTACCATCACCACCACAAACACCACCATCTTCACTACTACCACTAACACCACTACATCCACTAACACCTCCACCTCCACTAACACCACCACCACCACCACCACAAACACCACCACCACCACTAACACCACCACCACCACAACCACCACCACTAACAACACCACCTCCACTAACACCACCACCACCACCAACAACAACAACAACAGCACCGCCACTAACAACAACAACAACAATAACAGTAGTAGTTTAACAGCAGAAGCAACAGCAAAAAGAGTAAACGGAATTAGGAACATTAAGTTAAATAAAAAATAAAAATAAAAATAAATTGATTAAATGAAAAACAGTATCACCATTATTATTATTATTATTATTATTATTATTATTATTATTATTATTATTATTATTATTATTATTATTATTATTAAACACAGAGCACCAGGAAGATTACAAATACAATATCTTACACAGCTTACCAAAAAAAAAGGGAATTAATAACAACAACAAGAGCAACAACAACAACAACAACAACAGGTTTAATACAGGAGCAAGAAAACATCACGAGAGGTTTAAAACATCACCAAAAAAAAAACATCCAACATTTTCTTTCTTCTCTACACTGTTTAGATTTTAATTCACGAAACTGAGCTGAAGGAAAAAAAGCAAGAAAAAAAAAACTAATTGCATCTCTTGACGTTGTTCAGTTTTACATTACAACGAAACTGTGAATATATGAGAGAGAGAGAGAGAGAGAGAGAGAGAGAGAGAGAGAGAGAGAGAGAGAGAGAGAGAGAGAGAGAGAGAGCAAAAAGAAAATACCTGTTTCCTTTCCTCTTTGTTGCCTGTCCTTGCTGGGGTGGAGGGGGGGAGGGGGGAGGGGAGGGGGAAAGGTAAGGGAAGAAGGGAGGCTGGGGAAAGGGAGAAGGAAGAAGGAGGGAGGCCTGGGAATGGAGGAAGAAGGGATGCTGGAGATGAAATTTGGGGATGGAGGAGTAGGAGGGGGAATGGAGATAAAGGATGGAAGGATGCTGAGAATGAGGAGGGAAGAGGGAGATGAAGGGAGGAGAGAGGAATTCTGTGGATGGAAGAAGGAGAGAGGGGAGGAAAGGAGGGAGGCAGGGGAGGGAAGCCGGAGGGATGCTGGAGACTGGAGATGGAAAGAGGAGAGATACCAGAGAGAGAAGGAAGGCTGGATGCTGGAAGGCTGCGAGAGAGGACTAGAGACAGGCTGAAAAAAAGTCCTTGGTGGAGGCTGCGTGGCGTTTACAGCCCTCGCCGTGAGCGAAGCCCGCGGGGACCAGTTCAGTCAGCGGCACAGCGCGTAGCTCAGCAGTGTTATTGTGCGGCGGAGCGGTGGGCAGGGGGGGTGTCAGTGGCGAAGGGCAGGGAAGGGAAAGGAGATACGAGTAGAACGGAGTCACAGGATGGGATGAAAGCCAGGCGAGGACACGAAGACGGGAGGGTGGGAGATAGGAAGTGAGGATGGGGAGGAAGGGATGGAAAGGGAGATGGAGGGAGTAAGGGAAGGGAAGGAAGGGAAGAGAAGGGAAAGGCAAAAGAGGGATGGTAAGGGAAGAGGAGAGGTATGAGAAGAAGAGGGACTGGAAGGGAAGAAGAGGGAAAGAATGGAGAGGGAAAGGGAGGGAAGGGAAGGAAAGGAAAGGATGGGAAGGAAAGAGAAGGGAATAGGAAAGGATGGGAAGGGAAGAGAAGGGAACAGAAGAGACGGAAAGGTAAAAGAAGAGAAAGAGAAGAAAAAGAAAGGAAGGGAGTAGAAGGAAAGGAAAGGGAAGGGAAAGGAGGCTAAATAGCATAACGAAATCAGATTATAAGAGGAAAAAGCGAAAATAAGTAGGTGAAAGAGATTGAGGAATGAAGGGAAAGAGCAGAGCTGAGGGAAAGGAATGAAAGGAAGGGGTTAGACGGAAAGGGAGCAGATAACCGTCTCGAGATGGGATGAAAGAGCCACAAGGAGAAAACCCAAAGGAAGATAAGAGAGAAATGAGTATAAAAGAAGGTGAGGGAGATGAGCAAAGACTACAGAGAGAGGAGGTAGGAGATGAGAAACGAGGAAGAGGAGGAGGGAGAAATGGGAAGGAGGAGGAAAGCAGGAAGAGGAAGACGAGGAAGTGTATGAGGAGAAAGTGAGGGGGGTAGAAATGATAAGGAGGAGAGAAACAGTGAATGAGAGGGAAGATGATAAATTGGAGGGAGGAAAAGAAAGAGAGAGAGAAGAGTGAGTGGAAAAAGAAGAGCAATATAAAAGGTGTGCGTATGTGTGTTTTTGTCTGTTTTCTTGTTTGTTTGTTTACGTCATTAGCGTTAGAAGACATGTTTCTTTTACCTCTCCTACCTGCCTTCTCTCTCCCTCCTCCTCCTCCCCCTGCTCTCCTTTCCTCCATTACGCGGGACAGCAGGCAACTTTATCTCCCGAACCTTCCTTTTCTGCCTCTTACGTTCCTTGGGAGTAGAGGAACGACAAATATATCTTCCACCTCTCCTTCCTTCCTTCCTTCCTGCCTCCTTCCCTTCCCCCATTCGTGCAGTGTGTAGAGTCGCGGCAAATATATCCGTTACCTTTCCTTTCCCTTCCGCCGCCACCTTTGCCTTCCCTCTCGTCCCTTCCCTCGCGTCTGGAGCAGCGACAAATATATGTATATCCCGAGAGCACTGAGTGTTTGCCGTCCGCGGGAGGAAAGACGCGGCAAGACTGTCAGTTCGTTGGGTTGCCAGAAACACACACACACACACACACACACACGCACATTCATTCACGCACACAGCTTGCTTGTTCCTCTTCTCTCGCATTCACTGTTTCACGCCTTCCTCTTCCTTCTTTCGCTACTCTTCATACATTCATTCACTGCTTTCTTCCTCTTCCTTCTTTTCATTCACTGCTTCGCGCCTTCCTCTTCCCTTGTATGCTACTCTTTCACACTCACAAACTCACTCTTTCCAATACTAACACCTAATCTCCTTTCTCTTCATATTTCACACTATTTCTTCACTATTTCCTCTTTCATCATCTCTTTTCTATTCCACTCCTCTTGTTTCCTTTTCCTCATTTCCTTTCTATCCCACTCCTTTCCTCTTTCTCCTCCTCTCTTCCAACTATCCTATCTTTTCCCTCTCCTCGTTCTCGCTTATTATCTCCTTCCACATCTTTTACTCCCTTTTCTCCCTTCCTCAAAAACACACTCTCATTTAAACTAATCCTCAACGCCACTCCTTACAGCTCTTCACTCCATACAGGAACACTAATTCCTCCTCCCTTCCCTTTTTCTCCTAACCGTCCCTTCCTTTGCCATATAATGAGTCAAGAACAGGCAAAGAAACACATATATATTAGACCATCAAAAACACACATAACTAAAACACAGCTTAACGCAAGAACGACACACAAGAACACAAACACGCAACACAGACGAAATAGACAATATAACAAATCTGGCAATATATCAGACACAAAACAGCCGTACATTAGACCATCAAAACCCCCCACATAACCAGAACACATCACGCAACACAGACGAAATAGAGAATATAACAAATCTGGCAATATATCAGACACAAAACAGCCGTACATTAGACCATCAAAAACACACATAACCAGAACACAAAGCAACAGTGAAGCACAACACGAGAACACCATCACGCAACACATACGAAATAGAGAACATAACAAATCTGGCAATATATCAGACACAAAACAGCCGTACATTAGACCATCAAAACCCCACTTAACTAGAACACAAAGCAACAGCGAAGCACAACACGAGAACACCATTACGCAACACAGACGATATAAAGAAAACACGACGAATCTGGCAAAAGATCAGACGCGAAATAGAATTAAACCATAAAAAAGTGTCGAGGGGCTTAGGCTTAGCCCGGCGACGAGGAACAAAAATAAGAGAGAAAAGCGGACGAGTTGCAACCTCTAGCCTTACAGGGAAGCTTTTGCGCGTCACCTGACCTGGGGGGAGAGAGAGAGAGAGAGAGAGAGAGAGAGAGAGAGAGAGAGAGAGAGAGAGAGAGAGAGAGAGAGAGAGAGAGAGAGAGAGAGAGAGAGAGAGAGAGAGAGAGAGAGAGAGAGAGAGAGAGAGAGATGGGTTGCCGGGAAAAAAAAAAATTGGGACGGTGAATATTGATAAAATAAAACAATAACAATGGAAATATGATAATGAGTATTGTCTGAGATTGATCGATAGACAGGTAGATAGATAGATAGATAGAAATAGAAGGAGAGAGAGAGAGAGAGAGAGAGAGAGAGAGAGAGAGAGAGAGAGAGAGAGAGAGAGAGAGAGAGAGAGAGAGAGAGAGAGAGAGAGAGAGAGAGAGAGAGAGAGAGAGGTCAAGTTTACTTTCCAGGTCATAAAGTATAACAATAATAGGTGACTAATTTAAGGTCAACAAACCACCACAATTGACCTCACATCTCAGAGCCAGCGCGCGCCACGGGGTCAAAGGTCAATAATATGTCAAGGTCGTGCGTGTAAAAAGGGTCAAATTCCATCGTTAGCGTTATCAGCGGAAGCCAATATCTGTTCCCAATAGGATGAAAGAGTATGCCTTGAACTCTTGAATTTCTTTGTTGTTGTTTTTTTTCGGCTGAGTTTCGTTTTAACTTTTTTATTTATTTTTCATCAACTGTCTTTCTACGTATTGTTCTGTTACTTCATCTTCGCACCTTTTTTTCTTCTCTTTCTCTTTCTCTCTTTTTGCATGTATCCCTCATTCTTTTTTTTTCAGTACATTTTATTCAATCTTAGTCCATTACACTTCCTTTAATTCTGATATATATTACTTCTCTTCCCAAATCCAACCCTAAGTCTGCTAATTGTTTCCGTTTTCTCTTCTCCTTTTTCCTCTTTCTCTTTTATTTTTAGTTTTGTTTGCTTTCTGTCTCTCGCATTTCCGTTGTTCATATTCATTTCCTTCTAAAATTTGTTTCCTTTTATTCCTGTTATTTAATTCGAATGTGATTTCTCTCCCCAAATCAAACATAAGTCTTCTCATTATCTCCATTTTCTCTATATCCTTTTCTCGTTTTCGTTTCTCATTGTTTAGTTATGTCTGTTATACGTCTATTGCATTTCCTTCAAGTTTTTTTCTTTTCCTTTCCTCCTTTCTCTTATATTTTTACTTTTTCTCATTCCTGTTTATTGCATTTTCTTCAAGAGTTTTTTTCTTTTCCTTTCCTTCTTTCTCGTTTATTTTCACTATTTCTCATTAGTTTATTGCATTTCCTTCGTTTTTTTTCTTTTCCTTTCCTTCTTTCTCGTTTATTTTCACTATTTATCTTTCCTGTTTATTGCATTTCCTTCAAGTTTTCTCTTTTCCTTTCCTTTTTTCTCGTTTATCTTTCCTATTTTTCATTTCCGTTTATTGCATTTCCTTCATGTTTTCTTTTTTCCTTTCCTTCTTTCTCTTTTATCTTTACTTTTTCTCTTTCCTGTTTATTGCATTTCCTTCAAGTTTTCTTTTATACTTTTCGTCTTTCCATTTTCTTTGTTAATATTTTACTCTGCTCTCCGACTCATAACATTTCCTCCAGGTTTTCTAATCTCCTTTTCCTCATTCTGCATTCTTTATATAATTTCGTATTCTTTCCGCCTATTATATTTCCTTCCAGACAAATTAATCCTCTCCTCGCATTACCTCTCCTCATGCAAACCCACGCCTCACTTTCCCTTCCATTACCTGTTTTCCGGAGAGCTTTACCGCTAATATTACGGCCGTCAGGAGCTATATTATGAACCCTTAATATTCCTGTCACTCCAAATTGGTAAGGTTATATTTATAAAGCCTTAATGTGCCCTCGGGATGGTGGTGATGGTGGTGGTAGTGGTAGGCGGACATACGGATAAGTTGAAATTCTGGAAGTCTAAATGTGAAGTCCAGCAAATGTTTATCGAATCTCCGTTTACAGGTTTATTTGCAAGGTTAACGTGACGCACCATTGACCCAACACTTAGAGTTATGAATAATCTGGTCCTGGCTCGGGGCTTGCGTTTAGCGGTGCGCGGAATAATCGTTTGTCTGTCTGCCTGTCAAATCTGCAGGGAATTAGTTGATTAAAAGATGTTTATGCATATTAATATTTCTAAAGGTGTATGATATTAATTACAGGTAGATGGGTTTACCACTACTACTACTACTATTACTACTACTACTACTACTACTACTACTACTTTATTTTGGCAGGAAAGGAGGCAGATCAAGGACAAAAATAAATGAGAAAAAAAGTTTGCTTAAGAAAGTATCGAAGAGTGGCCAAAAGAGGTCAATTTCGGGTACTACCACGACTATTACTATTACTACAGCTACTACAATTCTCTCTCTCTCTCTCTCTCTCTCTCTCTCTCTCTCTCTCTCTCTCTCTCGCCCCACTTGGAAATTCGAGTATTAATTCTGAACCGATTCGCGCAATTAAGCATTTATCTAAAAGCATTCATAATTAGTGGAACAATAAACCTTAATCTCTTCATTATTGACCCTGACACCTCTCCCCTCCTCCCCCCACCCCGAGATAATTATTTGCCGAATCCACATGATATTCCACTCATTACATACCCTAGCAATATATAAGCACTGAACATGTACGCTCGTAATATATATTTTTATAACATTTCTTATTATTTCTGAGTTATTTCCTTCAGTTACATCTCTCGCTATGTTTTTTTATAACCCATGAGCTTCGCCTGCACATTACATAACCTTTTAATTCACTTGTGTGCAGTTAGGAGACGTGCACCGCCGCCACGCGTTGCTAAATGAAGTGCTCACAGCCTTGCCTTTACCCCCGCTTGTATGCATTACATTACACATTCACTTCTACATGCACGATATATCCTTATTTATACCTAATCAGCACATGCACAGATATACCTGCACTATCCATTACTCTCCTATCTACCTAACATACAGACTTGCATCTAACACTTAACACTAACCTAACCTAACCTAGCCTACCAACACACACATCTCTCACAACAGCCAACTTTCCCAAACCACACTGTCTATTCATCACTATACAGCAAACATAGACTCGGACCTTGTACTAACCTAACCTAACCTAACCTAACGCACCCAACCTCATACACACACCTATCTTTTTCCCCCACCTACCTAAGAAACGCACACACAAGGGCACACTTAACCTCTCTCTACGCTCCTATACCAACCCCCCTAACTAACCCACACCCACCCACACCCACGCCCACGCCCTACGCAAACACCTTCCCTCCCTGGCACCCCAAACCTTTCCTCTTCGAAGCACCTGCGTTCGGAAATTGATGCCCGTTCTCTGTGTACTTTCCGTGCCGGCTGATAATACAATGTTAATATTAGCTGTGCTCTCCCCGCTGAGGGTAAACTCTTTTTCCTGGTATAAGTAATGTATCAGAAGCGAGAGGGGGAGGGGAGGAAGGGAGGGTAGGAGAATGAAAGAGAGGGAGAACTAGATAGATAGATAGAGAGAGAGAGAGAGAGAGAGAGAGAGAGAGAGAGAGAGAGAGAGAGAGAGAGAGAGAGAGAGAGAACTAAAAGAAAAAAACTTCACGCAATACATTACGCTGAGCAGCAGAAAAGTCCTTGAATATATATTTTTCTCAGTACCGCAAGAATCGAGAAAGAGAGAAGGAAAGAAAGAATGAAAGAAAGAATGAAAGAAAAGCGAAACAAAGAGAGGGAAGAAGGATAATGATAGAAAAAGGATAAATGTAAAAAAAAAATCGATAGAGGAAAACGAAAGAATATAAGGATAAAAAGAAAGACTTAAAGAGAAGCAAATAAAAAAATATAAAAAACACTAACAAAATAAGACGACCCAAGACACTGGAAGGAAGTAAAAGAGGAAAGACCGACGAAGAAAGACTTAAAGAGAACTGTAAAAGCGTAAAATGAAACTAAGAGATAGAGAGACAGAGTGAGAGAGTGAGTGAGAGTCAGAGTGAGAATAAAGCGAGTCTTCAGTGAGAGATAGTGAGAGACTCTGATTCGCTTACTGTCTCACAAACGCAGGATGAATTCGAGCCTTTGAATCTCTCTTTACGAGCTGGAAAGTGAGTTGGGACGAGAGAGAGAGAGAGAGAGAGAGAGAGAGAGAGAGAGAGAGAGAGCAAGCGAGAGACCAAGCAAGCAAGGGGGATCGAAACAGCAAAACTACAGCAGAAAAAAGCCCCGGCAAAAAGAACGGATGGGCAAACCGACAGAGTAACAGAGAAATGCCATTTACCTAAGCCCTCTCTACACTGTCAAGGGATCGGCGAGAGGCACAGCGGCACAGGGACAAAGAGAGGCAGGCGGTACTTTTATGCGTCTCTGGAGTACTACAAGAAGGCGGCGTCCATTAATACCTTAGTTCCCCCCTTACTCGCCTATATAAATAAGCCACTCACATCCCATTTTCTTTTACTCCTCCCGATGACTTCCATTATGATCGTTTTCTTTGTTTTTGTTTCCTTTTTTATAGTTTTTTTTTCCTTTTAGCTTCTTGTTCTTGTTGTGGTTCTTTTTTTTTTTTTTGTTTTCTTTGTGGTTATTACTATTATGTTTCCTTTTATTCATGTCATATGCTTCTTTTTGTCTTTCTTTTCTCATTTCTTGCAGTCTCCCTTTCGTTGCTTGTTCCTACGTTTTTGGTTCTTCTTATTCTTGTTATTCCTTTTCAAATGCTTATGCTTCTTCCTCCTCCTCCTTCTTTTACTCTCATTTTCCCTTTTCCGCCTTTTCACTCTCTCTTCCTCCGTTTCTATCTCTCTCTATAACTCCTATTAAACTAGTCAATTATCATGATTCTCCGTCATTCTCATTTTCATATTTTCACGTTTTCTTTCGTTCTTTTCTGATCTTCCGTTCACTGTTTTTTTTTTTTCTATATTTATATCCTCCCCGTTTTCTATTATTCACTCCCATCGAAATCATTAACTAAATATATATAAAAAAAATGGCAAAAACACAAGAAATAGCACTTCTTATTATCGCTAAGTTATCTTGTTTTAAGTAGGTACTTTTTAATTACTGAGTAGAAGATAAATCCCTAACTCTCTCTCTCTCTCTCTCTCTCTCTCTCTCTCTCTCTCTCGTAAGGGGACACTGCGGACCACTAATTTAAGGGTGGTCGTCTGGGCCCCGCGAGTGGATGCAACACCAGAGGCCAGTACAGGTCATGGAATGGTCGCCGGAGGACACGCGGGGTCGTAGAGGCCTCGGCAATGGTCGTAGGGGAGTCTAGGCGAGGTCGTGGGGTCGTAAACGGGAGGGAAGAGTCGTCGAGGTACACGGGAGGGCTACGGCGGACGTGTCATGGCGAAGGTAACTTGGAAATAGATATGGACGAAGAGGAGAAGGGAAGGCCAGAGGTGTTGGGTTGCATGAGTAGGCTAGAGGAAGGGGCACTTGGAAGGGCAATTTGGGGAGGGTATGGAATCGTTAAGGGATGGGAAGTATCATTGCGTTACAGGGGAATGACGCAAAGAGAGAGAGAGTGAGTTGCAGGGAAGTGCTCCAAATACAGACAGAAAGAGACAGAGAAACAAAAGAAAGATTACTCAAGAACATAATTACAAGTGGACGAAAGACTAAAGAAAATGGACAGAATCTTGACTTGCTATAGACTTCGTGGATGGCCAAAACAGTGACTGGAAATGAACAGTTACAAAGCGATAGATAAAGAGTTTGGACGAGGAGGCGACTTGCTACAGAATTCGTGCGTAGCCATAAGACCGACTGGAAATGAACAGTCACAAAGCGAACGATAAGGAGAGAGGAGGAGAGGAAAGGAGCGAAAGAAATTGTAATACTACGGCAGAGATGAGGTCGAGGGGAACATGAAAGCGATCGCGTTGAGCCAAGTGGAAGGGCGTCGTAGCAATAAGACAGTAGGAGGTCGTGCAGGGTATCGGGGACAGGAGGGAGATGGGTCTTAACATCGGCCGGGACAACAGGAGACGTGAATACACAAGAGGGAGAGGTCGCAGAGGCCGAAACTAGGACGGAGAGGTCGCGGGAACACGGATCAAGAAACGGACGTCGTGAAAACCAGAAAAAAAGAGATCGTAGTCGAAGAAGAGGAAGAAAAGAAACAGACGTAGAAGGAAACAGAGAGAGAAAGACATGAAGGTCGCATAGGCCGAAACTAGGGCAGAGGTCGAGAAGGGAACACGCATCAAGAAACAGACGTCGTGAAAACCAGGAAAAAGAGACCATTGTACCAGTGGAAGAGGAAGAAAAGGAACAGCTGTAGGTGGAAATAAAGAGAGAAGGACGTGGAGTGGATCGTATATGTTAATAAGAGAAGAAAGGAGGGTTCGAACCAGCACTAGGAAGGGAGGGGAACAGTAGTAAATGGAAATGAGGGGAAGGAATGGTGAGGGTCACACATGAAGGAGGGAAGGAGAAGAAGAAGGGACGGAGGGAGAAGAAAAAGGGTGCATATGTAACAACCTGGGGAGAAGACAGAAAGAAGAAACGGGATAAATATGAACTAGTATAAAGAGAAAAAAATGAGCTCAAAGAAAGAAGGGAGGATTAAAGAAGTAAGGAAGCAGAAACAGACAAAAAGGATGATGAGGATGAATGGACAAGGAAACTAGATAAATATGAAGTACAATGAAGGAAGCAAGAAAAATATGAACTCTAAGAAGGAAAGCAGGAATGGGAAAATTGGAGAATGGGGAGAATAGACAATGCAAAGATGAACTATGATAAACTACAATTAAGGAAGAAAGAAAAATTTGAACTCTAAGAAGGAAAGCAGGAATGGGAAAATTGGAGAATGGGGAGAATAGACAATGCAAAGCTGGGGTAGAGTAGACGAGAATGCTGAGGGAGGAGGAGGAGGAGGAGGAGGAGGAGGAGGAGTGCAAGGGAGAAGAAGGAAGAGGGGAAGGGAGGATACCACTGTCTTCCCTCCCATCATTGGTATCTCGAAGTTCACTCTCTTGGGACGACTGGCTGCCACGGGAATGACTCCATTTGTGACCATCGCAGAGGCGCGCCGCGACTCACTACGACACCTCACGCCGACTTTATGACCTTGCACGAGCACATTCGACGACTCCAGCCTCGCGATGGCCCCGGCCCCGCGTCCTGCCCCGGCGAGGGAGTGCGGCGGGGCGAGGGTCCGCGGCGCGACGGGAACACTGCATAAAGTCAAGTGTTTATACGGGGCAGGGGGCAGAAGGGGGGCGGAGGGGGGCGGAAGAGGGGCGGTGTTGAGGTCGTCTTCCTTTGCCTTCCCCTTCCCCCAAAACAACCTTCACTTTCACCTCCTCCTCCCCTTGCCTTTCCTTCCCTTCCATTCTACCTGTCCAACCGTCCCTTTTACAAACTTTTTCTCCTACTGGGTGTGTTTTCCTCTATTCTTTGCTTACCTTCAATTTCCATCCCACTTCGTCTTCTGTATCTCTCCATCCCTCAATTCCCACACTCCTTACCTCTCCTTCCTTCCCTTCCATACCACCTGTCCAAATCTCATCCACCATATTTGTTCCTTTCACCTGCCGTTTTAGTTTCCTCCCATTCAACTTTCAACCTCCTCTTTTTGTTTCCTGTCTCTTGTATTCCTCACGTAATCCTTCCTCCCTTCCTAATCATCTTGTTCAATTCTAGCTACTGTATTTGTCCCGTTCACCCACTGTTTTTTTTTTTTTTGTTTCCCTTCCTTTTCCCTTCAGTTCCCTCTATATTTCTTGTAGCTCCCTTCCCTCAACACCTACGGTTCTTATCTCTACCTCCCTCCCTTCCATACCCTTTTTCATTTATAAATATTGTACCTACTTATTCCTTTCACTCACCGTTTTCATTTCCCTTCCTTCCTTTCAAATTTCAACCCTCTAATCTGTTTCCTGTAAATCTCCCTCCCTCAACTCCTATTCCTCTTACCTTCCTCTACCTCCTCCCCGTTTCACCGGCTCAATTCTACCTACTATACTTGTTCCATTCACTCGCTGTTTTTGTTTCCCTTCCTTCCTTTCAAATTTCAACCCTCTCCTCTGTTTCCTGTATCTCTCCCTCCCTCAACTCCTATTCCTCTTTCTCAACCTCCTCTCCGTTCCAAACCTGCTCAATTCTATCTGCTATACTTATCCCCTTCACCCACTGATTTTGTTTCCTTTCTTCCCCTTCAACTTCCAACCTCCTCTTTGTTTCCTGTCCCTGCACTCCTTACCTTTCCCGCCCTGTCCAATTCTAGCTACTGCACCTGCTTGCTTCCACCCCAATCCACTCAACCCACTGGTCCCGTTTCCCTCCACCGCTCCCTTCTCCCCCATCCTCTTCCCTCGTCACCCCCTGCTGTTTCTTGTTTCCCTCGCCCCCTCTCTCCCCTTCCATTACCTCGCTTCCCTCACGTAGCCGCCCCTGTCCCACCCTCGCCTCAGTTCCTGTCTCACTTCTGCCTGGTTCCAACTCTTGTCTCTGTTTAGCGTACAAGGGGAAACAAGAGGCAGAGTAAAGTTTGGTTTCCTCGCTTCCCTTTCTCTCCCTCTATCTTTGTTTACAGCCCTCGGCCTCAGCCCTGTTTCGACTAAGCCTTGCCTGGCCTCATACAATCGGACCCGCGCATCCAGACATGTCGTTGAAGACCCATTGTTGCAGAAGGTATTGTCACGTCTTGTCTTAGTCCTTCAGTCTTATCTAGTTTCGACCTTGCATTGACCTAACCTAACCTGCATTTGTCACATCCATTCCTTCACCTTTTACATCGCCTTGCCTTAGTTCTTCACCATCATCTAGTCCTTCTTCAACCTTCCACTGGCCTAACCTACCCTACATCTGTCATACCCAATTCCCCACCGCTTACATCGCCTTGGCTTAGTCTGTCACCTTAATCTAGTCCCTGTTTGACCCTAAATCTAACCTACCTAACAACCTAAACTAACCTATTTACTAACTAAACCTACATGACTACCTGAATCTAACCTATCGCCCTAATTCTAACCTACATCTATCATATCCAATACCACGCCTTGTACCTCCAATTTCAAGATATAGTTCGTTTGCACTACCCTCGCGAATAGGCCCCGCCTGCTAAAGATTCCCCTATTCGCACCAACCAATCATATGCGTGTGTTGAAAGAGGGGGCGTGGCTTAGTTGCGAGCTGGCCAATGAGATGCTTTTATTAGGGAGAGAGGAAAGGGGCGGTTTTTATAAGGAAATTTGAATCTATTTTACGTATACCCCGATCCCATCCAGCCCTCGTTAACCGATCTTTTAATGTCCATCAGCGGCTCTTTAATCAATTTTAATCCTCTGTGGAATCGTTAAGTCCCCCTTGAAATCCCTTAACATTCAACACTTTAAAAGACTCACGCTTCCCTTTTTTTTCCTTCTTTGTTTTATATCTCAGTTGACCTTTCGCTTTTCTCTCGCCGATGACGTCAGTGTTGTTGTTTTTATTGTTTTTAATGTTGTTGTTTTTGTCGTGATTTTAGCGTTTGTAGTGTTTGTTAATCCGTTCAGCCATTTTAGTTTTCTTTATTTTTTGCTCTTATTTTTTTGGTTCTGGATTTTGCGATTTGTGACATTTGCTTAATTAAATCTCTCTCTCTCTCTCTCTCTCTCTCTCTCTCTCTCTCTCTTTAATGGCCTGGAATGCAAACTCTGGCAATGTTCAAGCGTTCATGTTACTGCTGAGAAGAGAGAGAGAGAGAGAGAGAGAGAGAGAGAGAGAGAGAGAGAGAGAGAGAGAGAGAGAGAGAGAGAGAGAGAAAAAAAAAATAGACCAAGAGAACGAAAAATCACAAATGAGTCCATAAAAGAAAATTCCCACGAAAAAAAAATAAAAGGAAAAAAAGAAGATGACAGATGGCGAATAGAATAAATAAATAAATAGTGAAAAAAACACGATTCCCACACGAGATGAAATAATAGTAATAATAATAACAAGAAGAAGAGGAAGAAGAAGAACAAGGATAACAAGAACAAAAACAGAAATAAGAATAAGAATAGGATAAAAATGGGCAAGAATAGTAATTAAAAGTAGTATTAGCATTAGTAGTGGCAGTAGTTGTAGTAGTAATAGTAATAGTATTTGTAGTAGTAGTACTAGTAGTAGTAGTAGTAGTAGTAGTAGTAGTAGTAGTAATGGCAGCACCAGCATCATATATACAAAACAATACTCCCATTTTTCATCACTACAAGCAATTTTCCATGCGCACACCCACTTAAAACCACCCATTCACTGACACAACCACCCACCAACGCCCCTACCCACCCGCCAACCCAATCGCTCACTCATCCAAGCACTCATTTATTCATTCGGTCTTGGGTACTAAAAACGTCGTGATATTTGTGAGCGCGTGGAGCGAGGTGGCCGCGTGAATACCAAGGCAGGGCGAGGCTGGCCAGCGCGCGCCGTCCCCAAATTGCAATGGAAAAATCATATGAAGCTCACTTGGGTGCTGGGAGCGTCCGACTCGTTGAAATGCCAAGCGGGAGGCGGAGGGAAGGCAGGAAGGGGTTGGAGAAGTGGGAGGAAGGAATGGGAATAGGGTGAGGAAAAGGGAGGAAGGGTTGGGAAGAGGGGAGGATGGGATATGGAGAAAAAGGGAAGAGGTGGGATGAGAAATAGGAGGGGATGGGGGGAGATATAAAAAGAGGTGGAAAGAGAGGGGAAGGAAGGAAGGGATGGGAGAAGAGGGAAGAAAGGGATGGGAAGCGAAGAAATATGGGATATGCGTTAGGAAAGAAAGGTACATAGAAGTAAGGATAAGAAAAGAGGATGAACAGAAATAGAGGAAAGAACGGTTAAGAAACAAGAGTGAAAAGGAACGAATGAAGGAAAGGAAAGGGAGAGGAAGGAATGGGGAGAAGAGGCTGAAAAGAAATGGAAGAAAGAATGGCATAGAAAGAGGAAATAGGGATAAAAAGAAAGAGTGAAAAGGACATGCTGAATATAAGAAAGGTATGGAAAGGAGGGAATCAGAAGAGGAGAAGAAAAGAAATTGCGTTAGGAGAGAAAGGTATGAAGGAAGGAAGGAAGAAAATATATTAAAGGGAAACAGATCGATGAAGGGAGAAGGCGGAAGGGAATACAGAATGAGAAAAGGGGAGGGGGAAGGCAGGGAGAGAGAGAGGAGATAGAGAGGAGAAGAAGAAGAAGGGGGAGAGGAGAGAGGGAGGAAGAAGACGAAAGAGGGAAAAAAAAAAGATAGAAGAGAGAGAGAGAGAGAGAGAGAGAGAGAGAGAGAGAGAGAGAGAGAGAGAGAGAGAGAGAAGAGAGAGAGAGAGAGAGAGAGAGAGGGAGAGAGAGAGAGAGAGAGAGAGAGAGAGAGAGAGAGAGAGAGAGAGAGAGAGAGAGAGAGAGAGAGAGAGAGAGAGAGAGAGAGAGAGAGAGAGAGAGAGAGAGAGAGAGATAGAGAGAGAGAGAGAGAGAGAGAGAGAGAGAGAGAGAGAGAGAGAGAGAGAGAGAGAGAGAGAGAGAGAGAGAGAGAGAGAGAGAGAGAGAGAGAGAGAGAGAGAGAGAGAGAGAGAGAGAGAGAGAGAGAGAGAGAGATGAACTGCCGGAAAAATTCAAAAAGGTGGTGAGACGGAGCATGTTGATAGAAATGGAATAATATGAATGGAAATAAGTGAGAGAGAGAGAGAGAGAGAGAGAGAGAGAGAGAGAGAGAGAGAGAGAGAGAGAGAGAGAGAGAGAGAGAGAGAGAGAGAGAGAGAGAGAGAGATACCCTTTGAAATACGATAAAAAGACGCGAGACGGAAAAATTGGCAGATAAAAGTGAGGAGAAAGAGGAGGAGGAGGAGGAGGAGGAGGAGGTAAAAGAAAGGGAAATAAGAAACGAAAGAAAAGAATGATAAGTATTTGGTAACAAGGAGAAAGAGGAGGAGGAAGAGGAGGAATGATGATGATAAAACTGAAAAGGTGAAGAAAAAGAGGAAAAGAAAAAAAGGAGACGTAAGAGGAAGAGAAGAAGATGAGTGAATGAAGAAACGCAAGATAGAAGAAGAAGAAGAAGAAGAAGAAGAAGAAGTGGAAGAAGAAGAACAACAACAACAACAACTAGAAGAAGAAGAAAGAAAATAATGAAAAGAAGGAAAGAAGAATGAGTGACAGATGGAAAAAGAGGAAGAAACAGAGGAAATGGAAAAGGAGTGGAGGAAAGAGAAAGAACACTAAGGCAGAGGTAGGAAGAGGATGGAAAAGAGTAGGAGGAGGAGGAGGAAGAGAAAAAGAACCAAAATAATGAGTGACAGCACCAAAAAAAAAAAAAAAAACGAACCGAAAGTGAAAGAGAAAGGAAAAATAACAACGGTGGCAGGAAGGTGAGACGGACAGGTGAGGTGCCGGTGGAGCAGCCTAATGGACAGGTGGAGTGTTTACCTGGTGTTTATTAGACAGGCGGGTGCACGCGGGCCAATGATTAACAGGCGGGGCAGGTACGGTGTGTTTACCTGCCCGAGCGAGGTGTGTAATAAGTGTTTTCTATTGTTTACCTGTGAGGATTTGGCGCAGGTATGGTTTGAGGGAGATGTTATATAGTTTGCTCTTAATGGCGATACAAATCCTAATAAAGGTGATCACTAGAAGCATTTTTACCTGTTTTACCTGCCCTAACGAGCTGTGTAACGTGTTCTATTGCTTACCTGTGTTAATTTGGCGCAGGTACGGTTTGGGAGGATGTTATATAGTTTGCGCTTAATGGCAATACAAAGACTGATAAAGGTGATCACTAGAAGGATTTATACCTGTTTTACCTGCCCTAACGAAGTGTGTAATAAGTGTGTTCTATTGTTTACCTGTGTTGATTTCGCGCAGGTACGGTTTGGGAGGATGTTATATAATTTGCGTTTAACGGCGATACAAAGACTAGTAAAGGTAATCACTAGAAGCATTATTACCTGTTTTACCTGCCCTAACGAGCTGTGTAACGTGTTCTATTGCTTACCTGTGTTGATTTGGCCCAGGTATGGTTTGGGGGAGATTTTATATAGTTTGTGCTTAATGGCGATACAAAGACTAACATGTTGATCAGTAGAAGGAATATTAAGCGTTCTATTTGAGTATATGTGGTGATGAAGCCCAGGTACGGTTTGGGTGATGTTCTTTAGTTTGTGTTTAATAGAGATACAAAGACTGATAAAGATTGATCAGTAGAAGGATTATCAAGATGTATATTTGTGTATCTGTGTCGATTTAGCTCAACTACGATTTGGAGAAGGTAAGTTTATGGTCGATTTAAATACAAATACTAATAAATATTGATTATTAGACGTGTTATATTATTTTCTTTGATCTCTTTCGATATTTTTTTTATATAATTTGCCGTAGTAAGAAAACTCTGATTAGGTATCGGTCAATTTTTAAGATTTTCTATTAATGCCTTATAATTATGTACGTTCAATTTTATGTATGTTAATTAATGTATGTATGTTAATTATGTATGTTAACTTTTTGTATGTTACTTTAATTACGTATGGTCTATTTAGTATCTTTTAAATATGTAGTAATGTATCTAAAATTAAGTATTATGCTATTCATCTCTACCATAAGTTACAACAAGAATAAGATAAAAAAGACTACTATTTTCGAATCATGCTCAGATTCATCACATATTTTCTCTCTATATATTTTTGCTGTCCATTTCACTTTGCTAGACACGACAGAAGAACTTTTTCCCTCATTCCCATTTCACAACACAAAAGTCAGCCCAGCCAAGAGCTTTGCGACGTACACCAAGAAAAAAAACCAACGTTGTGTCACTCCGAAAATGCTGAAGTAGAAAACGCAGCGGTGTGTTGTAATATTCAAACATACTGTACGTAGTTTGTGGCGATGGGGGGGGGGGGGGACGTAGTGGTAAGGGGAAGAGGAGAAAGAAGAAAAGGAAGGACAAGAATGAGAACAAGATTGAAATAAAACGAGACAAAACAGAGAAAGAGGAGAAAGAAGAAAATGAAGAACAAGAACATGCATGAGAACAAGACTGAAATAAAACTAGACAAAACAGAGAAAGAGGAGAAAGAAAACCAGGTAAAGAAGAAAAATGGTAACGAATCAGAATAAGTAAAGTGAAGGAGAAGGACTAGGAGAAACGAGATAAAGAAAAGGATAAAGAGGTGGTAGTGTTGACGGTGAATAAGTGAAAGAAAGAAAAAGGAGGAGGAGGAGGAGGAGGAAAAAGGAGAGAAAGAAATAGAAGGTGGTAGTGGAGACGAGGAATAAAAAAAGAGAGAAAAAGAGGAGAAGGAGAAAGAAATAGAAGGTGGTAGTGGAGACGAGGAATAAAAAAAGAGAGAAAAAGAGGAGAAGGAGAAAGAAAGAGGAAGAGCGGTGGAAGAGGTAATGGTGAAGGGGAATGAATAAAGTGAAACGGAAGAAGAAGAGAAGAAGAAAGAGGAAGAGGTTCTGATATTGGGAACGAGGAATCCGTGAAGTGAGAGAAAACGGAAGAAGAGGAGGAGAAGAAAGAGGAAGAGGTTGTGATATCGGGGACGAGGAATACGTAGTGTGAGAGAAAAAGGAAGAGTAGGAGGAATAAGAAGAGGAGAAGGAGGACAAGGCTGTGAATCTTCAAGTGGCCATCCCCTTTCCATCTCCCTCTGCCCATCACTCATCCATTTTCAACCACGCGCCGCCGCCGGGAGCAAAGTTTATAGAGTACTGAATAAAGCCATCGCGGCCCACCAGGTGTCGAGTGCATTAGAGAACAGGTAGACACGTGGACAGCCTTGACTCTTCTTGGGTGGTGAAGTTACGCCGCTGATTGGCAGGTGTTTGGTAATTGATGGGGGTGTTATTTTTTTCAGCGTCCCTAATATTTAAAGGTCCGTTTGTTTTGGAGAGAATGGGTGACTGACTATACACGACCGGGAAAGTGAATGTTTGGTTAAAATTGACATGTTTAAAAGTTTAATTCACATATCTCACTAGAAAAATTTGTAACTTTTTTTGTTTAGAACCGATATCAACGAAAAAGAAAACTGTGATGTTAGTTTAAACGTGAATAACTTGTTTGAAACTGACACAGAAATGGAAGGTTTTGTTTTAGAACTTGTGGGGTGGAGATACAGTAACGTAAGTGTGAATAGTTTTGTTTTACACCTGAGAGGAATAAATAAAGGCCTTGGATAAATAGTGTATGTCTTTCTTGAAAAAAAAAATTGAGAACTATGAAAAACAAGTGACGTTATTCTGCTTAAGAAAAAAAATGTAGCGACCCCAAAAATATCTCTGCTAATATGCAAACAGAAAGAACTTGAACAAAATGAAGACTAAAGCAAAGATAAGTGTGATATTTGAACTGAAGGAATAAGAATAGAAAACGGAAGATTGACATTAGACGAGCAAGCTGTTGGAAAACTTTAGAAATGACAGACATAAAGCAGAAGCAGCCAATTCGTAGAGAAGGAGTAGAATTAACTTCCAAACATTTTTCTTCGCGAGGATTATCTATAATTAAACTGATCTTTAGGAGAAAAGGTCAAATTGTCTGGAGGTCTGTGTTTTAACGGAGAGAGAGAGACCGACAATATATTTTTATGCTAACCTCAGCGAAAAGAAGAAAGTATAAAGAGAATGTTAGTGAAGCGGTGACCAAATCAGACAAAACAAAACTTATATTCCAAACATTCTTGTATATAAAGGCAACGGAAATAGAGAAGAATACATGACCATACGGCTCTTGAAATACACTAGGAACCAAACTACTAAAAATACATGTCGGAAATACTTAACAATGTGACTTTTCCACTGAACTAAGAACCCCAAAAGAACCTGACATTGCGCCTTTGCCCCCCCGCCCCCCCCCCCTTTTTTTTACAGCAGAGGAAACAGTGCAAGGGCGTAAAAAAAAAAAACAATAATGAAAAAAATGCCTGCTACTTACTGCTCCTAAATAGAGTAAGAGCGCCAAAAAGAACCTACTGAGCTAAGAACCCCAAAAGAACCTGACAATGAGACTTTCCACTGAACTAAGAACCAAAAAGAACCTGATAATGAGACTTTTCCGCTGAACTAAGAACCTCAAAAAGAACCTAGCAATGAGACTTTTCCACTGAGCTAATAACCCCAAAAAGAACCTAGCAATGAGACTTTTCCACTGAGCTAAGAACCCCAAAAAGAACCTGACAATGAGACTTTTCCACTGAGCTAAGAACCCCAAAAAGAACCTGACAATGAGACTTTTCCACTGAGCTAAGAACCCCAAAAAGAACCTAGCAATGAGACTTTTCCACTGAGCTAAGAACCCCAAAAAGAACCTGACAATGAGACTTTTCCACTGAGCTAAGAACCCCAAAAAGAACCTGACAATGAGACTTTTCCACTGAGCTAAGAACCCCAAAAAGAACCTAGCAATGAGACTTTTCCACTGAGCTAAGAACCCCAAAAAGAACCTGACAATGAGACTTTTCCACTGAGCTAAGAACCCCAAAAAGAACCTGACAATGAGACTTTTCCACTAAACTAAAAACCCCAAAAAGAACCTGACAATGCGACTTTTCCACTGAACTAAGAACCCCCCAAAAGAACCTAGCAATGCGACTTTTCCACTGAACTAAGAACCCCAAAAAGAACCTGACAATGAGACTTTTCCACTGAACTAAGAACCCCAAAAAGAACCTGACAATGAGACTTTTCCACTGAACTAAGAACCCCAAAAAGAACCTAGCAATGAGACTTTTCCACTGAACTAAGAACCCCAAAAAGAACCTGACAATGAGACTTTTCCACTAAACTAAGAACCCCCCAAAAAAAACAGACAATGAGACTTTTCCACTAAACTAAAAACCACAAAAAGAACCAGACAACGCGAGTTTCGTACTGCACCGAGAACCCAAAAGTACCAAAACACACAAAAACAACATCGGAACCCTTTCCATCACTCGCGTGGGGCTGCTTTCCATTTATAGATCCCGGCGTCGTTAAAGGAGCATCCAACACCATCTACCGGCGACTCAAACGGACCTAAGAGACCGTAGAGTAAACAATAAAACATCGGGATTCGCTGACTCCTGCGGACGAGGCGCGGGAAGGGTGGGAGCGCGCGAGGAGCGGAGGACAATAAAGACAACATTACGAGTCTCATTATGAAGAGTAAAGGCAATTTAAGCGCAATAAAACACACGTCCAGTCAACCCCCGATATCGATTCTCAATATTCTGTCCTCCAAGGGTTCGGGTTCGGCCTGAAGGGAAGGAAGAAGGAGGAGGAAGAGGGAAGGAGCTGAGGGAGGGAGAGAAGGCGCAAGAATACAGGTGAGAGAAAAGTGGAAAGGTAAGAAGTTGGTGAAGAAATAGGAGGAGAAAACGAGTTACCGGAGGAGGACAAGGAAGAGAAGGAGGAGGAAGAGGAGGACGAGGAGGAGGAAAAAGAGGATAATGAAGAGTTAGAAAAAGAGGAAGGATTAGTTTAATAATGTAAACTGAGATAAGCTAAGGAAGAGGAGGAAGAGGAGGAAGAAAAAGAGGAGGAGGGAGAGAGAGAGAGAGAGAGAGAGAGAGAGAGAGAGAGAGAGAGAGAGAGAGAGAGAGAGAGAGAGAGAGAGAGAGAGAGAGAGAGAGAGAGAGAGAGAGAGAGAATACCTGAAATCAAAGTGCTGTCACCCCCTCTCTCTATCTCTCTTAAGTCCATTAATTACTCGCACAAAACCAAAGTGTGAAAATGAGAGAAAATAAGATAGGAGATAATAGAGAGGGGGAAAGACGAACTGGCAGGATTAAATTATTAAAAAGGAGGAGGAGGAGGAGGAGGAGAAAGGTGGGAGAAGAAGAGGAGAAAAGGAAGAAATAAGAAATAAAGAAATGAAGCAAAAGAAGAAAAACATGAACAAGAAAAAGAAGAACAAAGAAGATTCTAATAATAAAAGAAGAACAAAATAACTAAGAACAAGAGAAATGATAACAAAGACAAAGAAAACAACAAAACACTAAGAGGAAAACAAAGAGAAGAAAATAAAAAAAAGTAGAGGAGGGAAGTCCATACCACACACACACACACACACACACACACACACACACACACACACACACACACACTGCCGTCGAGACACCTCACACACACACAAAAAAAAACATCACACCTAATTAAGCCTCACTAAGTTACCTGTCCACCTGTCCCCATACAACAAATTATACACACCATCACCACCACCATCACCATCACCATCACCACCATCATCATTACCATATCCCTCTACAACCACCACTACCATCACCACCACCACCATCACTTCCACCATTTCCTGCCTAGTCTGTGTCGCCATAAAGCATGTATTCAGAAGCTTTTAAGGTGATTAATAATTCGTTTTCCGACCTCCGCTAACCTGCTGTCATTGAGCGAGGCATTATGGTGGTGGTGGTGGTGGTGGTGGTGGTGGTTGAGACAATTCAATGATAACCAATAACGAGAACAATAACAGGAATAAGACATAGAAGAACAAAGAGATGACATGACAAAGACAAAGAAGACAACAAAAATTAACAAGAAAAGAAAAAGAAGAGAAGAAGAAAAAGTAGCAGAGAAGGGAAATCTATACCACACACACATAAAAAAAATTCGATACTAACAATGCTGCTGCTGCTGATGATGATGATGAAAAAAAAATACTGACGCCGACGAAAACGAAGATGCAAAAATAATAATAAAAGTTTAGGTCATCGTTTAGGAGTAACGCATAAATCTTACCCTAAAATATTACATCGGAGGAGAAATATTACCAACCTCGGATCACGGAAGGGAGGGAGAGAGTGGAAGAGAGGGAGAGAAGAGAGGGAGAGAAAGGAGGGAGGGAAGGCTACCAGGAAAAGAGGAAGGGAGTTAAATCCTGCAGAAGTGGCTAATTACCGCTCATTAAGTCTTCCGCCAGAGTAATCAATGGCCATAAGTAGTTTGTCAGGGTACTTATGGATGATTGAGAAAGGAGGGAGGGACGAAGGGAAGGAGAAGGAAAGGAAGATGGGAATAAACGAAGGAGAAAGAGGAAGGAAGGAGAGAAATGGAATCTAAAGGGGGAGGGAAGAGGGAAGAAGGGAAGCAGAGAAGGAGGGAGGGAAGGAAGGTGAAAGAGTAGGAGAGTGTAAAGAAAAGGAACAAAGAGGAGAAAGATTAGATAAGGATGGCGGGATGGAGGGAGGGAGGGAAGGAGGGAAAGTGAAAGAGAAGGAAGGAGGGAGGAAGAGAAAGCGAAAGGAGAGGTAGAGAAAAGAGGGATGGAAACAGGTAAGGAATAAAGAAAGGATGAGACAAGAAAGAAAATAAAGAAGAAAGAAGAAAAAACAGAAGAGGACAGGATAGTTAGAAGAGAGGGCAAAGAGAGTAAGGACTAAAAAAGATGAAAGACAGAAGGAAATAAAAGAGAAAAGAAAAACCAAGAATAGGGGAAGAAGAGCAAAAGAAAAGAGGACGAGGAATAGTAAGGAAATAAAATAAAACATTACGAAAGAAAGAAAGGGAAAGGAGAAAGAAAAGCTAGAGAGAGATAAGAAAAAAAAATAAAGAGAAAAGAGAAACCAAGAAAAGGAGAAGGAGAGCAAAAGAAAAGAGGACGACGAGTATTAAAGAAATAAAAAAAAAAACATTACGAAAGAAAGAAAGGGGAAGGAGAAAGAAGAGATAGAGAGACAGAAGAAAAAAATAAGAGTATGAAGAGAAACCAAGAGAAAGAAGGACAGCTAGAAAAAGAGAACTAGGAGTATTAAAGAAATCAAAAAAACATTACGAAAGAAATAAAGAGGAAGGCGAAAGAAAAGATAGAGAGAGAAGGAAGACAGGAACAGATTGAAGGTTTTAATGAGAGAGTGACTGAGCGGGGGAAAAAAAAGAGGGGCTGGAGGGAATAAAGGAAGTGAATGAAGGAAGAAAAAAAGAAGAAGGAAGGAGGCATTAGGAGAGGTCAGAAGGGAAAGATAACAGTAATGTAGAAGTGTAATTACCGGAGCTTATGGAAGGGGTGTGTTTTAATGAGCATAATGGAAAAAAAAAATGTAAGATGATATATATTTGACAGATTTAAAACCTTTATTCATTTTCTATTCCCCAGCACTTCCACTACTACAACCTCTACTACTACTACTATTACTATTCTCCTCCTCCTCCTCCTCCTCCTCCTCCTCGTGTTCCTCCTCCAGATTCTTTTCCTTCTCCTCCTTCCTCAGCTTCTATTCCTCCTCCTCCTCCCTTTCCTCCTATTCACCCTTCAGTTTCTACTACTACTATTTACTATTCTCCAGGAGCCCTACTACTACTATTACTATTCTTCCTCCTCCTCCTCCCTCCTTCCTCCTCTTCTTCGTCCTCAAACCTAGTCCTCGTCATAATCCTCATTTTTCAGCTACTCTTCCTCCTCCCCGTTTTCCTCCTACTCATCCTCCAGCTTCTACTACTACTACTACTACTACCGCCTACAGTCCTAACACAAAACCCTAAAGCCATACTCTCTTTTTATCTTTCCTTCTATCAGTTTCCTTTCTCATTAACACCCACTTACACTCGCCCACTTACAGCTCTTAAAATAACATCCTACACGTACCCATTAAAATATTCCCATGTATGTTTTTTGGGTTTGTTTGTGGTTTAGCTTTCAGTGATTTGTGTTTTTTTGTGTGTGTTTTTGTGTATCTCGCATCGTTTCAACACACCCACATCCTGTCACATACACGATTCTCCCATCTGTTTGAATTTGTATGTTTTTTTATATATTTTTTTTAGTGTTGTTTCGGTTCCCTTCGCCTCCCTACCTGTGTTCCTACCTACGCTTCTACCTACCTACCTACCTACCTGTCTGCCCACCTGTGTACCTGTTTTCCCACCCACCTATTCTACTTACCTTACCTACCTGTCTACACACACACACACACACACACACACACACACACACACACTTGATAATAAAAAAATGCCAAAAAATATATATAGTAATCCAAATAGAAAAGTAGTGAATGAAATGCTTTGCCAAATATAATCGTGCGTGCAAAAAACTCTACCATAAACAAGCTTAAGGGATTATTTAATAGAATAATACTATAAAATACGAGACATTACGAGCGTTAGACACACACACACACACACACACACACACACACACACACACACACACACACACACACACCTGGACCTCTTTATCCTCCCCCACACACAAACACATAGACCCTCCCCCCCACGCACATACTCAAACAAACCTTACTCCCCCCCCCCCCCACACACACACACACACACCTGCCCCCCCCCTCCCCCCACACACAGGTACTATTATCACACCTGACGTCCAGAATAGTTCGTCCCCAAATCTTCGGCTCAACGGGAATCACTTTGAAGGCTTTACCCTCACCTGTAAATGCCGCGTGATCACCTGCCTAATGACCTGACCAATGACCTGTCTGATTGACCCTGATGACCCGGGATGACTGGCAGTATTAAGGTCACTATTTGATGGTGACACGCAATGACCTCGACCCCCAGTGACCTTTTGTGCGCTTGGGAAGATGATGATGATTATGATAAGGAGAAGAAAGAGGATGATGAGAAGGAAAAGGACGAGAAAGAGAAACTGGAGGAGGAAGAGGAGGATGAAGTGGAGGAGGAGGAGGAGAAGGAGGAAGAGAAGGAAAAGAAGATGAGGAGGAAGAGCAAATGGAGAAGTGGAAATAAATAAAAAGAAAAGGAGCAAAAGAAGGAGAAGTAGAAAGAAGGAAAAAGAGAAGAAGCAAAAGAAGGGGAAGGAGGAAGAAAAGGAAAAAGAAGATGAAGAGGAGGAACAAAAGAAGGAGAAGTAAAAAGCAGGAAAAAAAGAGGAAGAGGAGGAGGAAAAGAGGGAAAAGGAGGATGAAAATGAAAATGCAGGTTGAGGAGGAAATTGAGGACGAGGACTAGGAGGAAAATAAATGTTACTACTAATAAATATAAATAAAAAAAAAGGCTGCAACAAGTCCTAACCAGAGACAAGATTAATGTATCATCAAATGTGGCCGACGTGACTGACTGACACATAATTATACACTTTTAATTATCGTACTCCCCTCACCCCCTTCCTCTCTCTCTCATCTATACATGTTTTTTTCTTCATTTTTTCTCTTATATCCCATACTGGCATTTGTTTTCTTTCTTTTTTCGTTTTTTTCTGTTTTTCTTTTTTTTTATCAGTATTTTAACTTACCTCTAGTTGACTTTCCTGTGCTCTCTCTCTCTCTCTCTCTCTCTCTCTCTCTCTCTCTCTCTCTCTCTCTCTCTCTCTCTGTATGAATATAATATGGCGATAATTGGACAAGCTTCGTGGCTCAAACATTAAAATACTTACTAATGCATCTGACAACTCTTGTGATAAATAATGATAAACAGTCTCTCTCTCTCTTTATTGAATGTTTCTCTTTCTACCGTTTATCACAATCCTTCTTCGTCTCC
>NC_066519.1:16573648-16703648 GCF_024679095.1 Eriocheir sinensis
CATGGCAAAAATTTGGCCCGTCGCTACTACACGGTAAAGCCACAAATTTGGCCCGTCGCTACTACACGGTAAAGCCACAAATTTGGCCCGTCGCTACTACACGGTAAAGCCACAAATTTGGCCCGTCGCTACTACACGGTAAAGCCACAAATTTGGCCCGTCGCTGCTACTGGGTCAAACATATCACTTCCAAAAACAGATCACACTTTCCTGCAACAATTACTATGATAAATATGATTCCTAGGGCAATATTTCAAACATACTAATGCAAAACAACAACATCCTACTTCTCTACAACACATACTATGATAAATACGACTCCTACAACAAATTTTCGATCATAACACTTCCAAAAACGCATCACACTCCCCTGCAACAAAATTCCCCCATCGCCCACCTGACAAGACCTGCAGGAACCCTCTTAGTCAGCCCCCCTTCGCCTCCTTCCCCCCGACCAGCCCCCTCCTCCTTCGTCCACGCCTCCCCCAAGAGTACAGGAAGAAGGAGTTATCAGGAGGCTGCCACTTCGGGAAATTAAGCTTCGATCGGCCGGTTAATATGACCCGAGGGCTGATGATCGTGATTATGACGGATTAACTAATGCAAATGAGGCTGCTGGCGCTCGCTGACAAAGTTCCGAGCACATAAAACGTTAAACTTTGCACTCTCACGATTTTTCCAGCGTTTTTCAGCCCGACATTTCAACGCTGTATGGATATGAAAATGACGCAAGAGGTTTCAATACGTGTAGAATTCAGTGTTTAATGCAAAATATAGAATCCAATCCCCATCTGATCACCTGTTACCACTCCACAACTCAACACGATAATGAGATAACAGGTTTCAATAGGTGTAAAATAGAGTCTAGTGCAGCGTCTGTGTTTCTCCGCGTTCGTTAAAAGGAGGACTAGACGTCGAATATCATTACCTCGCGAGCACCTGCCAGCGAGCGAGCGTGGCCTCAGCAATGCCTGTGATACATCTGAATGAGACGATACAAAGGTGAAGGCAAGGAGGAGGAAACACTAATCTAGCTGGTGTGTGTGTGTGTGTGTGAGAGAGACAGAGAAATAGACAGAAACAGACAAGCACACACATACATACATACAGACAGACAGACAGGCAGATAAATAAAAGGTAGAAATAGATACATACATACACGTTTAGAGATAGATAGATAAAAAGATAAACTGATAGACAGAGACAGATAGGTAGATAGACAGACCGCCAGCTACAGACTACATTAAAAATACATCAACTTCAACACTATTTTTTTCACCTCACACACTCGCGCCGGCTCTCAAAATAACACAACCAGAACTCAACCCTTCCCCCACTAAAAAAAAAAAGCAAAAACAACAACAGGTATAAAATAATAAATAAAACAAGCTACTGAAATTGTTGACTCGACGCCTCTTGGCCAAAAAAAAAAAAGTGAGTTAAAAAAAATAAAAGAGTACAGAAATAACTCACTTTGATGGACACTAAAAAAAATATATATAAGAAAAAAAAAACTGGAAAAACTCTCGCAGCAAAAGTACTAACAAAACAAACAAACAAAAAAATAACGTTACGTCAAGTTCAGGTGACCAGCAAACAGACAGGTAATAAAGGAAAGTTACCTGTACTCTCTCTCTCTCTCTCTCTCTCTCGGCATTATCATCAACTCTTTTTCTTGGCATTCACACAAGCTGACCTTTCCATCCTTTGTGCGTGCGTGTGTGCGTGTGTGCTTGTGTGTGTGCGTGTGTGTGTGTGTGCGTGCGTGTGTTCATGGCCTTATTTATGATGCATGGTAAACCGACGCCATCACTCTGCTAGTCTCTCTCTCTCTCTCTCTCTCTCTCTCTCTCTCTCTCTCTCTCTCTCTCTCTCTCTCTCTCTCTCTCTCTCTCTCTCTCTCTCTCTCTCTCTCTGCGATAATTTTCAGTATTTCTACGGCTAAAAAAACACAAAAATGACAAGTGCAAAATATACTAGGCCGATGAAGCTTGCAAAAATCTCTCTCTCTCTCTATGACCACGCCATTTCCCTCCCACCCCTACACCTTCAACACATGACAAAAAATCAAAATAAAAAACACACCGAATAAAATAAAATAAAAATTACACGGCCGAAAGGGAAAAAAATTCATACCCCCCAAAAAAACACCATTATAAAAAATCATATTCCGCGGAGCCTCAAAACACGAGCCTCACCTTCACACCTGACTAATTACGTGGAGATTCACACGGGAGGAATACCTTTGTTTTGCTCCTCTTCGAAGGTAAGGAAGCGGGGTACATAGGCAAGGGGGTTGACAGGTGAGGGAGGGAGGTGTAAGGAGGGTGTGGTGATATATATTAATGAGTAAGACGAGAGAAAGGAAGGAGAGAGAGGGAGGGAGAGGGAAGGAGTAGGCAAGTACGGTGTCTCTTGGGAAAGGAAAGGAGGGGGAAGATCAAGAGGAGGAAGAGGAAGGTAAGGTCAGAAGTGCAAGGAGGAAGACGAGGAGGAGGAATGAGGAAGAAGATGATATCAAAGTGAGAACGTTAGCAAGAAATAATGAAGGAGGAACTGAGGGTAGGAAAAGTCAGAAAGAAGAAGGGAAATAATATAAAAAAGTGATGAAATGTAATGAGAGAAGATGAGTAAGAGGATAAGAAGAGGAAAGAGAATGAATAAAACTGAATGATGGCCTTGGAGAAATTGTGAATAGAGAGGAGAGATGTCAGAGAAAGAAGGAGAGAAAGAGGGAGGGAGGAGGAGGAAAAGAAGGAGGAGGAGGAGAAAGGGGTTGGATGTTAAAGTGATAAGGTAGATAAGAGAGAATGAAGGAGGAGGAAGGAGGAGACGGAGAATTGGATAACGAACAAAAATGGAAGAAGGAAAAAAAAGAATAAGAAAACTGGAGATATAAAAGAAGGGGAGATGAATTTGAGGATAAGAAGATAAATGACAGTGAGTATAATTGAATGATGGACTAGAAACAGCTGTAAGAAGAATGAAGAGATGTCAAAAAAGAAAAATAAGAAGAGGTAAAAGAAAGAAGAGAGAAAAGCAGTTATGATTAAAAGATGTAAGAAAAAAAGGAACTATAGGAAAAGAAAAAAAAGGGAGAAAGAAGGTCAAGGGCAAATGGGATGTAGGTGAAGCATGTGAGGGTTTTCATGGTACTCTGAAATGGTGTTGGAAAACGACAGAAAATTAATGGAACGTATGGTATAATGAGGGGACGAAATTATGCTGTTAAAAGAGTAATTACCGGCACACACACACGCACACACACACACACACACACACACACACACAGTACCACTACCACTCCTCCTCCCACTACTACTACTACTACTACTACTACTACTACTACTTAGAAATGCAAATAACAGCAAGTAAATATTTTCGTAACTATGACAACGGTATTACAAAGCATTTTCTGAGCAAGAAGCAAGGATATTACAATTTCTCTCTCTCTCTCTCTCTCTCTCTCTCTCTCTCTCTCTCTCTCTCTCTCTCTCTCTCTCTCTCTCTGTATATTTTTTTCATATTGTTCATTTTTCCCTTTTTTGTCTTCTCTATACATACATTTTTTTCTTTATTCTATTTATTTTTCGTTTTTACTTGTTTTTGTTACTTATATTACTTCCACTTGCTTCTCTCGTCTTTAGTTGGCTTTCCCCTCTCTCTCTTCTCTCTCTCTCTCTCTCTCTCTCTCTCTCTCTCTCTCTCTCTCTCTCTCTCTCAGAAGGGAAAGCATTATAACAGAACAAAGAAGAAACACTCCCGAAGGAACCATTAGTGAACATACATACAAAATAAGCGTCCCGGGAGAGGAGGAGGAGGAGGAGGAAGAAGAGGAGGAAGAAGAGGAGGAGGAGGAAGAAGAGATACACTAAAGCCTTAACTTGCTACTCGTATACATAGACGGACCACAAGGACACAACTATTTGTTAAGAAGCGCGTTAATTATGCAAGGAGTCTCTGGTTTCACTACTTCATAAGCACTTGGGAACCCTGTAACCCTTTTTATGTGCCCTGTTGTTCTCCTTGTCGCCTTTAGTATTCATCATTTTAACCTCCCTCTCCCTCTCCCTCTCTCTCTCTCTCTCTCTCTCTCTCTCTCTGGAGGAAGAAAGGAAAGAAACAGAGGAAAAGGGGAAGGAAAGAGAGGGAGAAGGAAGGAAGAGTAAAAGGAACATAGATGAAGAGATGGAGGAAGAAGGGAAGGAAAGGGAGGAAAAGAAGGGTGTGAGTTAGGAAGGGAGAGAAAGAGAGAAAGATAAGATAGAAGGAAGGAAAAGAAAAATAATGTTGGGATAATTTTTTTTTCTAAGTAACAAATGACATAAACAAAGAAAGAATTGTTAACATACTCAGAAATATTACTCCAAATTGAATACTATATCTTAAACTAGTATTCTCTCTCTCTCTCTCTCTCTCTCTCTCTCTCTCTTTCTCTTTCTCTTTCTCTCTCTCTCTCTTATATGTACTAAACTCATTCTCTTCTTGTTTCTTTTTTTATACCTCCTTATGTAGCTGTTATCCTTGTCCTCTTTAGAATTCATCCCTTCAACCTCCCTCTCCCCTTCTCTCTCTCTCCCTCTCTCACACGTACTAAACTAATTCTCTTCTTATTCCCTTTAATCTCCTTGCTTCTTACTTCCTTACCAACGTCGCAAAGTAAGAACAGGGAAGATAACTCGGTGACAATAAGGAGTCTAATCTCACACTCTTCCTATTTCTCATCCCTCCTTTTGATCCTCTTTTCCACTAGTTCTTGAAGCTGCGACAGTGACCTACTTTTCATCCCCTATACATGTTGTCCCTTCTTATCCCCTATCTCTTCCTCTTCCTTCTCCTCCTTCTTCTTTCTCCCTTCTTTCTCTTCCCTCTTCTTATTGTTTGGTATCTCTCCCCTCTATTCACAACTTCTACAAGGCCATAATTCAGTTTTATTTAGTCTGTTTCCTCTTCTTATCCTCTTATTCATCATCTCTCATTACATTTTATCACTTTTTTTTCTTATTATTTTCCTTCTTCTCTCTGCATTATCTACCCTCAGTTCGACGGTTCAACACAGGGTCATTGTAAGCGTCTAAATCGAACTGTTTTCTCCACAATGATCCATTATTTCTACTCAATACCAGATACTAATTAGATTTCTAGTATTGTTTTCTAAAATTTCCTCCTTTTTATAGCAACGCCAAACACTGTACAAGGAATTTTCGTCTTATTTTGTGCTTGGATGAGGGGCTTACAAATTTACTGCATTGGACTGTAAAACTGCCCCTATATTTCCTTTTCATAATCCTCTCTAAAACCTCCTTGTCTTCGTTATTTTCTTCTCTTCCTTTATCCTTTATCCACTGTTCCCTATCTTCCTTTTACTCCTGTTAACAATCATTACTCTCTTTTTCCTTTCCCTTCGTTTTTATCTCGTCTAATTATACTCTCTTGCTCTCTTGTCTCCACTTAATTCTCTTCACTTTCTCTCCCATTATTTTCTTTTTATTCTTTTAGTCTCCTTACCTCCATCTACTCATCTGCACTCTTCTCATCTCGTCTTTTATCATTCTTCCCTTCTTTGACTCCTTTATTTCGTCTTATCTTACCCTACTCTAATATCCTCAACTTCTACTCATTTACACTCCTCTTTTCACCTTGTCTCCTACCGTCCTTCCACTTTCCTTACGCCACTCTAACACCCACGAGGGTCTATGGCAGCAGCTCCGTAACAGACACGTAATGGCCTCATCCTGCACCTTCCCAAACCTTCCTTCCATTCTTCCTTTCCCTCTCCCAGACGCACCATTATCCTCGACGGGAACGTGTCTATAAACCATATCGATGAGACGTTGAGGGCACACACACACACACACACACACACACACACACACACACACACACACAGAGAGGACAATGAAGAGTGGAAACAAACAGACAATCAGGAATAAGCACAAAACCAGAAAGCAAGGTATAAAGTGCTAGACAAAAGGAAAACAAAACAAGGAAACACGACAGAGACAGATTGCAGTGGATGAAAATAAAGAAAACGAGAGAAAATAAAGGAAAATAAACAGGAAGAGTGACTGACCTACTTACCATCCTCCCTTCAAACCCACTTACCTATCTACCAACCTCTCTACCTACCTATGAAACAGACCCATCTCTCCCCCCCGTCCCCTCATCTCATTACCTCCCCGCTCCGACACACTAGCACAGTTTCCCTCCTCTCCCTCTCCCTCTCTTTCCACTTCGGGCTGCAGCAGGTGGCGGGAAGGGCTGGCGGGCTGCACGACGAGGGAAAAATGAGAGCAGGTGGGCATAAGTCTGCAAGGGGACGATGTAACGTGAGAAAGAAAATATGTGTACCTGGAGTGAAGGGCTTCGCGGAGGGCGCTGCGGTAAATTAACAGGTGTTGCACGCGAAGAAGACAAGTGAGAAGGGAGAACACAGGTGGAGGTGGTGGTGTTTGAGACGGGATGCAAACAGGTGTGGAACGTGTACAAGACAGGTTTATAAGATAAGAATGGTGAATGAAAGAGGTAAGATATACAGGTTTGACAGGTAAAAGGAATGTGAGAGATAGGAACCAAACTATACTATCAATTTAACATGGAAATAGGGGAGAGAAACGTCATAAAAGATAAATAAAAAAGACACAGACAAGAATGAAGGGAAGGAATTAAGGTGAGAAGAGAAGGTTGGTGAAAAAAAACAGGTACAGAAAAGGTAGAAAGAAAGGAAAGAAAGGAGTTAAACGATAGGGGAGATAGGAAGGTAGAAAGAAGGGAAGGAATAAAGATGATAAAGGGGAAGTAACAAAGAAGACACAGGAGGAGGAGGAGGAGGAGGAAGAGGAGGAGGAGAAACAACAGAATAAGAAAAAAAAAGTTAAAGAAAGAAGAGTCCGCGGAGGAAGAGGAGGAGGAAGGAGAGTAACTAAAGGAGAAAAGAGGAATAAAAGAAAGAGAAGGAGGAGGAGGAGGAAGAAGAAAGGAAGAAGCATAACTAAAGGAGGAAAAAAAGGTGAATAAAAGAAAAAAAGAGGAGGAGGATGAAGAAGAGTAACCAGAGGAGGAAGAAAAGAGATGAAAGGAAAGAAAGAGGAGGAGGAGGAGGAGGAAGAGAGGAAGAAAAATAACTAAAGGAGGAAAAGAAGGTGAAGAAAAGAAAGAAGAGGAGGAGGAGAATAAAGACGAGTAACCAAAGGAAGAAGAAGAGATGAAAGGAAAGAAAGAGGAGGAGGAGGAGGAGGAAGAAGAGAGGAAGAAGAATAACTAAAGGAGGAAAAGAAGGTGAAGAAAAGAAAGAAGAGGAGGAGGAGGAGAATAAAGACGAGTAACCAAAGGAAGAAGAAGAGATGAAAGGAAAAAAAGAGAAGGAGGAGGAGGAGGAGGAGGAGGAAGAAGAGAGGAAGAAGAATAACTAAAAGAGGAAAAGAAGGTGAAGAAAAGAAAGAAGAGGAGGAGGAGGAGAATAAAGACGAGTAACCAAAGGAAGAAGAAGAGATGAAAGGAAAAAAAGAGGAGGAGGAGGAGGAGGAAGAAGAGAGGAAGAAGAATAACTAAAGGAGGAAAAGAAGGTGAAGAAAAGAAAGAAGAGGAGGAGGAGGATAATAAAGACGAGTAACCAAAGGAAGAAGAAGAGATGAAAGAAAAAAAAAAGAAGAGGAGGAGGAGGAGGAGGCAGATGTGTTTCCTAGCATCCACGCAAGGACTAGACTCGCGGGAAACACAACTCAGAGCAAAGAGTAAATTGGTAACGATAGGCGCGGCGGAATGGGACGAGGGAGGGAAGTGCTTAGGGAGTGTGTGTGTGTGTGGGGGGGGGGGGGGAGGAGTATGCGTGTACGAGAGAGAGGGAGAGAAAGGGAGAGGGAGAAAGAGGACTCACCCACGGGACCACCTGTCGCCTCCCCTTCCACTGAGTGCCTCTAAAATGCGCTCTCTCTCTCTCTCTCTCTCTCTCTGAGCCTCCGCCACCACAGCTCGCCTTTTTTCAAGCTAAAACTCATAACGCAACACACACACACACACACACACACACACACACACACACACACACACACACTGACCTCCTCCCCCACATATACACACACACACAACTACCCCAACCCAACCACCACCAACAGCCTAACCCTCAGAGTAAACAATTAGGCTTTCAAATTACGTTGTTGGGGGTCACGAGACTACCAACTGCAGGGCCCCGGTCGCCAAGGCAGTGTAACCATGACCCTGGGTAGCGCTGGGCGAACTAAAACAAACACTGGGTAAAAGTTATTAGTTGCGTTAGGCTGGGCGAGGAAGAGGCGTGGCGGAGGGCGTGAAGGTGAGAAAAGAAGAAGTCATAATGAAGAGTGAGAGACACGCTAACAGCCATGCGATGATAAATGATGGAAGAGGAGGAGGAAGAGGAGGAAGAGGAGGACGGGATGGGGGTAGGTATAGCATGAGACCACCACCACCACCACCACCACCATTGAGACCACCACCTCCACCACCTCATCTATCACCACCACCGGCGCACCTGTCACACTCACCATTCATCGTCATTAGTAAAGGTGAAATTATCTTGATTAGGCCACCATTATCACTGCCCCGCCCCACACCGCCTCATCTTCCCCATCATTCATGCCTTGCCATTCCCCTACGCCCCCCCCCCTCCCCCAGGTAGCTGTGGTATGCCCCTGTGTCCATGTATGCCAAAACCACCAATGTCACTAGTCATCCCTTTATTATTTCATCTTTGTGTCCATTGATGTCATTTCCTTGTCAGACGCTACCCTTTATTTTACAGCGAGTATGTATCTGCGTCCTAATAACTTTTTACCCTCACACTATCTCATGCCGTGGCTTTTATGTGTTCTGTATCCTCTCTTTGTGCTCTCTCTGCTTTCTTATGTGTCCAAATTAACCTGTGTCCTAAGCCCTCTCAGTACCTGTTTACCTGCACACTGCCTCACCCTGTGCCTCTTAAGTGACTTGTAACCTCTCTCTGTGTTTTCCCTCATGTCCCTCTATGCCTCTCTCCGCTTCCCTATGTGTCCAAATCAACGTGTCCTGTGTCCTTCTAATACCTGTTCACCTCCATACTACTTTACTTATATTCCTTCCATGTGTTTTATGTTTACCCTGTATCCAACCTCCTCTGTTCTTCCATGCCCATAGGTGTCTCTCTCTGCTTCCCTATGTGTCCAAATCAGTGTCATGTGTCCTTCTAATACCTGTTCACCTCTATACTACCTAACTTATATTCCTTCCATGTCTTTTGTGTGTCCTGTATCCAACCTCCTCTGTTCTTCCATGCCCATATGTGTCTTTCTCTGCTTCACTATGTGTCCAAATCAGTGTCCTATGCATTCAAAACACCTCTTTAACCCCATACTACCTTACCCTTGCTTCTATTCCTTCCATATCTTTAATGTGTCCTGTATCACTAACCCCCTTACGTATTTTTATGTCCCTGTGTGTCTTTCTCTCCTCCCTCAGGTATTCTAATCATCAGGTGAAGTCAGAAGGTGAAAGTCCACAATTTTAACCACCTGTCCATCTCCATCAACGCTGTTCTCCTGGCTGTCTTTCTCCCTTCTGCCTCAATAGCGATCTGTCAGCCATCTACTTGACAGCCAATAACAGTCTGGTCTCTCTGTCTGTCTGTCTGTCTGTGTGCGTATCTCTCGGCGCTGATTCATTACCTGTCTGCGCGTGAACTAATGGTTTTCCTGTCTGTCTGTTTGTCTGTTCCTCATCTGTCTGTGTCATGTTATGTGTATCTGTCTGTCTGTCTCGGCGTTGATTCATAACCTGTCTGAGCGTGAACTAATGATTTTCCTGTCTGTCTTTGTCTGTTGCCCATCTGTCTGTGTCAAGTTGTGTGTCTATCTGCCTGTCTGTGTGTCTCGGCGTTGATTTATTACCTGTCTGGGGGCGAACTAATGATTTTCCTGTCTGTCTGTCTGTTCCTCATCTGTCTGTGTTAAGTTGTGTGTATCTGTCTGTCTGTCTGTGCTATTTTATTAGTTGTCTGCGTACGAACTCATGATTTTCCTGTCTGTCTGTCTGTCTGTCTCCCATATGTCTGTCAAGTTATGTGTATCTGTCTGTCTGTCTGTTCTATTTTATTACTTGAACGTGCGAACTAATGACCTTCCTGTCTGTCTGTCTGTCCCTCATCTGTCTGTGTCAAGCTATGTGTCTATCTGTCTGTCTTTTTTTGCTTGTCTGTGCATTTTTCAACGTTTGTCTTGCTTATTTGTTCTCATGTTCTGCGTTTCGTCATTATCCGGAAAAATTGAAATGTCACGAGTGAAAGAGTGAAACGAAAAGAGCGAACGAAAGAAAGAACAGGATACATTACGAGTTACGAGACACTCCCGTTTTCTTTCACTAAATCAACGTAGCGGAGAGAGAGAGAGAGAGAGAGAGAGAGAGAGAGAGAGAGAGAGAGAGAGAGAGAGAGAGAGAGAGAGAGAGAGAGAGAGAGAGGCGAAAAAAATCAATCCTGAAGTGTTTTATCTAGCTCCCCTTTAAAGCCACACCTAAAATAAACACTAAAAGAAAAACAAAACATAAAAAACAAGAAAAATAACACGTGGAGAAGATAAGTTCGAGTACCAAATGAACCGAAGCACCGAACCCAAACGAACGAACACATGAACGAACCGCGAACCGAACCACTTTATCGATCCCTTGTGCTCCTGTGTGTGTGTGTGTGTGTGTGTGTGTTAATGACTCTGCCCACTTTGCACTCCATCTTCTCACCTTAATATTTCAACACCTGTCATCATCCATCCGTCTACCTGACCACAGTAATGAAATGGTCAAACAACGTAACACACACACACACACACACACACACACACACACACACATACGGGTAATGGCACACAAGCAAACAATCTCTCTCTCTCTCTCTCTCTCTCTCTCTCTCTCTCTCTCTCTCTCTCTCTCTCTCTCGGCGAACAGTGTTATCTTTGAGTGGTCCTAAATACTGTCCCTTACAATGATGATAATGATGATGATGATGATTGTTCCTAAAAATAATACTCTCTCTCTCTCTCTCTCTCTCTCTCTCTCTCTCTCTCTCTCTCTCTCCTTACATCCCTTCCTGCTTCCTGTCCTTTCCTTCCTTTCCTCGTTCTTTTTTCCTCTTCTCTCCCTCTCTCTTTCGTATACCTTTAACCTTATTACCTCAATCCACTCACTCCTTGCCATCTCTCTCTCTCTCTCTCTCTCTCTCTCTCTCTCTCACACACACACACACACACACACACACAAAACGTTCATGTTTGATCAGACGGGAAGGAAAACAAAGAAATATTGAAGAGGGAGCGTCGTCTACAAAATATTCAGACCACAGAGCCTCACAAATGCAATATCCGGAGGGAAAAAGGCCGCGTTTCCGTCTCTGGAGGTGTGAGGGCGCGGGAGAAGCCCAATGCGAGGGAACAGAGGGAGGGGATGTGTCTGTCTCGTCGGCCTCGTCAGTGCAAAACCCGCCTCACCGCCACCACGCAGCCCTTCCTTCCCCGCTAGGCGACTCCCACCCGCTCTCCCTCTCCGTTTCTTTCTATATTTGGCTGAACAAGGAAGGGCAAGGAATAATAAAAAAGAGAAGTGTTATCACCTTAAAAGAGGAGGAGGAGGTGGAGAGAGGGGAGAGAGGGAGAGGTAAGAGGCACTGGGTTGCAAGGGGACGAAAGGAAAAAGTGCAAAGGAGAGCGAGTGAGAGAGCGTGCGACTTAGAATTGGGTTGAAGTATGAAGTGAAAAAGGATAAAAGAGAAGTCTTACTGCCGGAAAAGATTGAGAGAGAGAGAGAGAGAGAGAGAGAGAGAGAGAGAGAGAGAGAGAGAGAGAGAGAGAGAGAGAGAGAGAGAGAGAGAGAGAGAGAGAGGAGGGGTGAAATACAGCAACCAAGAACGCTCCAGTGCATTACTACGAAAGACAAGTTCCTATACATTAACACATACGAATTTTGAGTTTCCGGAAAGGAGGAATAAATGACGGAGCTACTGGGAAACATCCGTCACCTCTAATAACGGGTCTAGCAGTGACGGTCGGAAGCACAAAATCACTAATGAGTCTCCAGTCCTAAGGGTCGTAAATCACTCACAAGCTTCTTATTACCTAGGAGCACACACAAGAAATACGGCTTCAAGAAATAACATCACTTTCCCCGAGCACGCACCAAGTCTAGCCTCAAACGTTGCTACTCTGTTTCCGCGATAAGGAGCTGAATATTGCACTAACTCCGACTCCCAACCTGATAAGCATTGCAAAGGGTACAGAGGAGGTCTTTAATCAGTGGCAGGACACGTGGGGGGTACATGCAGCGAGGCACACGGTATAGGAACAAAGTCAGAAGAGGTATACAGTAACGCACGGTAAGAACAGAAGCGACAGAAACGGAACAGCAAAACGCAAGGCAATCTCACTCCCGCCACGAGATAAGCGACGGAATAATTAGTCAGTCCAGAACCTCAACCTGTTACGCATTACCAGCGGTAGAGAGGAAGGGTCTGACTGGCTGCCTGGTGGAGCATCACGTGGACAGGTAGTAAGAGAGGTTACAGCAGCATCAACGCCACAGGAACACCAATACTACCCTCGCCAGTGCCTAACGAGAGCAACAGGATATACCACACCACAGCACCAAAATACAGCACCATGTATAGCACAACACAGGGCGCCACTCTCACTCACAGCACCAGAGAAATGGAACATGAGATACACGAAGACACAGCAACCGCACCACAGCACACACCACAGCACCATAACACAGCACCATAGCACAACCTGGGCGCAACTATCACTCACAGCACCAGAGAAATGGAATATGAGATACAGGAAAACAGCAACGCACCACAGCACCACAACACCGGATCAGGACACAGCACCACAGCACAACACAGGGCGCCACTAACACTCACAGCACCAGAGATCTGCAGCAAGAGATAAAGCAAGACGCAGCACAATAACACACGGCATCCATAGCACAGGGAAATTCTGTATACACGGAGAAACACATGAAACACACGCGCCCGAGACAGACAACAAACTGGGCGTAATTTAATTAAATCTTTTGAGTATTCATGAAAAAAACAGTGAAGTGATGAGTTACAAGTTATATGAAAAGTACACGCACGTATGCACACAAGCACGCCCGGTGGTATACACACACACACACACACACACACACAAACGGCTAATTTTCATTCTTTCTCTCTCTCCTCTTCTTCTTTCTTCTCTCTCTCTTTCCACAGGTCAAAACCAACCATGCCTACGAAGGTCAATGACAACCCTTGACCTGAACTGACCTAGTGACCTGCCTCTCGACGGACGACAAATGGTAATGACCCTACACACACACACACACACACACACACACACACACACACACGCACACGGTAAACAAACACACATCACCTTGACGCCCATAAAACACACACATAAACACACTGAAAAAAAACACAAACACACACACTCACACAGACACACATCTCATCCATATCCAGGTGTTTTGTTTTCCACACCTGCAAATGACAGGTGAGCAAGGTGCAACATGAGGCTGACGGAGAATGATTACCTTGTTTTTTCTACCTGGGATGAAAGACGGGAGATGAAACAGACAGACTAAGAGAAAGAAAGACAGTAACACAGGTAGACGGTCAGACAGAACAAGGTAGACAGACATGAAGTAAAAGTGTAACAAACAAAACCCTCCAAAAACTCGTTACCTGTTAATATCGTAGACAGGAGCACAAGAACCCCGGGCAGGTATCCACGTGAACGACCCTTCCGCATGGTGACTTGAGGACTTGCCGCAACGAAGCACAGAGGAGGGCGAGAAACACGACACACGGGCACGGGGCCACACACTAGCACACAGACGAGACCGCGAGCTGTACAGACCTCCCCGCGCGAAGTGGCAATCCACACTGAGTTGAGTCAAACAGGGAGAGTCGACCTGCAGCGGAGAAGTGGCCACCAGCACCACCTACCGGCCGCCGCCCTCACCACTCGCCCGCCCTGGGACATGAGTGTGTGGTTGAGGTCCTGGGGGTGGCGGGCACGGTCATTCCCTCCGCCTTGCACCTGCCGCCCGTGCATGCCAGGGTCAGGGGCGGCCACGGCAGGGACGCGGCACAGGTAAGGAAGAGTAACAGCCTTCCTACCTGTCTCCGGGGGCCGTTAAGTTAGAGGCAGAAAGTTTTATTGTTTCGAGGGAGATTGCCGCGTGTGGTACATGTTCTTGCGCTGTTCTGACGCGTACACAATTCCAGGCAACTAATCTCCTTGTCGCATAACTTGACACGACATTAGAACGGCCCAAAAAACTGAGAGCCGCAAGGGAGCATTAACACAGAAAGCGGAGTCTGTATTAAATGCCCATCCGCGACTCTGTGCTTGTTCTGACGCCTGTACAATTCTAGGCAACTAATCTCCTTGTCGCATAACTTGACACGGCATTAGAACGGCCCCAAGGAACTGAGAGCCGTAAGGAAGCATTAACACAGCAAGCAGAGTCTATAATAAATGCTCATTCGTGATTATGTGCCCGTTCTGAATCCCGTACAATTCCAGGCAACTAATCTCCTTGTCGCATAACTTGACACGACATTAGAGCGCCTCCAGAAAATGCCTTATCCACTGTCATGATCCTTAAGCACAGAAAGCGGAGTCTGTACTAAATGCTCATTCGCGATTCTGTACCCGCTCTGACGCGAACACTAATCCTCTCGTCGCATAACTTGACGCGACATTAGGACACTGCCAGCAAGCACCTCATCCCTTGCCGTGATCCTACTGAAGGCGGCACTAAAACCTAAACACAGGAAACGGAGTCTGTACCAAACGCCCATCCGAGATTGCGTGCCCGTTCTGACGCGTACAAAATTCCAGGCCATTAATATCCTCGTCACATAACTTGACAAGGCGCTAGGACGGCCCCAGAAAACACCTTATCCCCTGTCATGATGCTCCAGAAAGGTCGCACTGAAGCCTAAACACTGGAAGCGGAGTCTGTGTTAAACGCTCCTCCGCGACTCTGACCCGAAACAAATTAACTGAACTCGCTGACACGTAACATGACGCGCGCCGGCAACAGAGGCGGAAGATATACGATCCTCTATCACGATACGGTGGAGGCACAGCAGCAGCCTATACACTACATATCCTTACACGGTTCTGACCTCCCAATCATTTACGTGAACTGATCTTGTACATCTTGACGCTAGGAGGATGAGTATTGTATGTGTCAGAGAAACAAAGAAAACAAAAAAAAAAAAGAAAGTTAAAAGAATACTAAAAAAGCCAATAGAAGAAAAAAACAAGAAAAACCAACAGAAGGAGGACTTTTTCGTATGTCAAAATGATCTCTTCCTTCTCCCTAGCATAAGCACTCCCTCAACTCACCTTACCTTCCCCCTTATATAACTTAACTGGTAACCGGATCAGAGCATTTACCTGTCGAAGAACAATAAGAAGAGTCTGTGATATGCTACACTCTCTTACGCAACTCTGACCTCACTCAACTCACCTTGCCTTCCCCTTTCTATAACTTAACAGGTAACCGGATCAGACCTCGAGTGTTTACCTGCCGAAGAACAATAAGAAGAGTCTGTTATGCTACACTTCCTTACGCAACTTTGACCTCCCTCAGCTCACTTTACCTTTCCCTTTCTATAAATTAACAGGTAACCGGATCAGACCTAAAGAGCGTCAACCTGCCACAATAGAGCAAGAAGTCACTTGTGTAGAATATATACAATAAGATATTCAAAGGGTGCTACACGTAATATGGTGATCGCACGTCTTTATCCAACACCTCTCACACCTTCCCCTCATTATATACCTTCTCTCTGATCACCTGTTCCCTGACCCTTGCCGCGCCCTTAGCTACGAGACCCTGCTTGGGGGCTGGATTACACACTGATTTATGAGATATCTTAGCCTTGCGTGATGCTGGGATACGGTAAACATTTCAAGGGCAAGGATCGAAGAAAAATAAATCAAAATATCCCACTAAAAGAAACACAAATGGTCGAAGAGAAAAAGATGAAAGCCGGGTAGGAGGATGAGAATTGTATATGTCAGAGAAACAAAGAAATAACAAAAAAAAGAAAGTTAAAAGAATACTAAAAAAAAGCCAATAGAAGAAAAATACAAGAAAGACCAACAGGAAGAGGACTTTTGCGTGTGTCAAATTGATCTCGCTGTCTTCATAATTTCTATTGATGATGATTTAGCTCGTGACGGTGAATACTTTTTTTTATGTTGTGATAGAGGGAACTAAGGTTGTGAATGTGCTTTCTAAAAGCTACAAAGGAAATAATTCGGGTTCTAGTGAGTGTCTTTTTACATTCAAGATACAGAAACCTTGTCAAACTACGACTAGGCTAATAAAACTGCCCATGGAAACACTAACACAACCTCTACGGAAGTCTTAACAAATGGAAATACTAACACAACTATACTATGAAAGCCTGAACACAACACAGCAACACAACACAACTTATACGAAAGCTTTAACAAATGGAAACACTAACACAACCTCTACGAAAGTCTTAAAAAAAATGAAAATACTAACACAACTACTATGAAAGCCTGAACGCAACACATCAACACAATTCAACTTATACGAAACCCTTAACAGATGGAAACACTAACACAACCCCTACGCAAGCCTTATCAAATATGAGTGTGGAAGCCTCGTAAAATTGTTGAATACGAACCTGACAAAAACACATTAGAGAAACTCGCCAATCTGACACGCTTCACTACACACCACGGCCAGACTGAAAACTACAATCCCTTTAAAATTAAATAAGCCAAGTAGAATCTGTCGGCCTTCCATTTCACCGAACACATAGAGAAAGCCGTTCCATCACCTCACCTTCAATAATACCTCACGATACCTACACTCTGCCTACCGTAATACCAGTGTGCCCGCATCCATCTGTATGTAACCTGCACGAGAGTCTTTGTATAATGTATTTCTCGCAAAAGTGTGTAGTAGTTTGTCCTTGCTGCTGTGTGTGTGTGTGTGCGCTAAGAGAGGAAAATGAGTAATGTTCAAAGTGTTGTTGTTGACTATGCGATGCAGTTTGTAATGTGAAGCTTATGTGTGTTGCAAGTCATGGACGGATAGAGAGAGAGAGAGAGAGAGAGAGAGAGAGAGAGAGAGAGAGAGAGAGAGAGAGAGAAAAGATGAACATTATTAACGCGAACAAGAACAGGAACAGGAACAAGAATCGGAAGAACAAGAAGAACATGAACAACAGACAAGAATAAGAAATAGTAAAAACAGGAACAAAACAAACGAGAACAGGAAGGAAAACAGGAAAAAAAGTGAAAAGAAAAACGTCGAACAACAAAAATTCGCCCAAAACAAGATTGCCAAATACGAAACACACACAAAAAAACAGGAAAACAACAACACAAAAACACACAAAAATGGCATGCAACGAAAAAAACGGGAGAAAGCGAAAAAAACGGGAAAGCAAAATAAGAACGGGAAAAAAGAAGAAAAATAAATAAAAACGGGAAAGCAAAATAAAAACTGGAGAAAGAAAAAAAGGAAACGGAAAAGCAAAAAAAAACGGGAAAAAGAAGAAAAATAAATAAAAAACGGGAGTATGCAAAAAAAAAACAAAAAAAACGGGAGAAAGCAAAATAAAAAAAGAAAGAAACGGAAGCAAAAAAATAAAAGAAAACAGGAGAAAACCCCCCCACAAACCACACCACCACAAACAAAACACCTACAACCAACCCTCAACCCCTTCCACTATCCACCTTCTTATCCCACACAACCAAATACCTCTCCTCTCCTTCCCCTCCTCCCTCCCCCCAACGCACTGACATCATTAGCGCTGCAGATACCCATTAGCAGTCCCCCGTGACGCTGCGGGACGCTCCTCCGTCACGCCTCTTCAACCTCAAGCACCTGGGGCCCGTAAGTCTCACCTGCTCATAATATTTACATGGGAGAAATAATTAAGGGTCATGTTTTCAAACATTTCCGCTCTCCAGCACACGAATTTGACAAGGCTTTCGTAGGAGCTCTGGACAGTTTCAGGGGTAGTTTTATGGCCCTGGTGGTGGTCTGACCCTTCTTCTGTACCTTGGACCGAAAATAACACTTATTAGAACGCGATTGATGTCCTTTTTGGCCCATGGAAATAGTTGATGTAAGTGGTGGAGGCGTCTGGCAATACCGATATATGCTATGTGTCTTAGAATTCGTGTTGTGACTGACTGACTGAATGAATGAATGAATGACTGAATGACTGATTGATTTTCTTTCTGTCTTGCTTGTCCTTTGCTGTTTTGTTCTCCTCCTCCTCCTCCTCCTCCTCCTCCTCCTCCTTCTCATCCTCCTCTTGCCATCTCCCTCGTCTTCCTTTCTCACAAATTTCCTTTCCTATATTGTTTTTTTTTTTACTTTAATTATTTCCTATCTTTATTTTCCTCTCCTCCTCCTCCTCCTCCTCCTCCTTCTCATCCTCCTCTTGCCATCTCCTTCTTCTTCCTTTCTCACAAATTTCCTTTCCTATATTGTTTTTTTTTACTTTAATTATTTCCTATCTTTATTTTCCTCCTCCTCCTCCTCCTCCTTCCATCATCCTCGTCTTCCTTTCTCACTAATTTCCTTTCCTATATCGTTTTTTTACTTTAATTATTTCCTATCTTTCTTTTCCTCTGCCTTATTCTCCTCCTCGTTCTCCTCTCCCTATTCCTTTCTTCACAATTTCCTTCCCCGATTACGTCCTGCATTGTTTCGTTTCTTGTCCTTCTCTTTCGTTAGCTTGTTCTCTTCTTCCTCCTTGTTCTATCTTGCTATCATTGGTCTTCCTCTGCCTCTCCTCCTGGTCTTCCTTCCTCTCTTCCTCACTTCTTAATTTCTCTTCATGATTGCTTCCTGGATTGATTCGTTTCTTGTCGTTCTCTTTCGTTAGCTTGTTCTCTTCTTCCTCCTTTTATCTTGCTGTCATTGCTCTTCCTCTTCCTTCTCGTCTTCCTCTCTTCCTTACTTCCTAATTTCTTTTAATGATTACTTCCTGCACAGCTTCGTGTCTTGTTCTTCTCTTTCGTTGCCTTGTTCTCTTTCTCCCCTTTCCTCTATCAAGGTGAGTTATTTCTTTGTTTCCTCTCTTCCTTGTCTTCCTTTCTTACTGGATTCGTTGCTTGATTGCCTCTGTACCTCCATTCTTTTTTTGCTCTTCTCGTTCGCTAACTTGTTCTCTGCCTCCTCCTCCTCGTTATTCATTCTTCCTCATTTTCTTCTTTGCTTGCTTTCCTCATTTTCTCACTAACTTCTTTGTTCTTCTCCTTCACCTCCTCCTCTTCCTCAGTATCTGTCTCGAATATCATCTTCTTCCTTTCTTCCCTCTTTCCTTTATTCATTTATTTATTATTTCCTTGCTAACGTTCCTGTTTCCTTGTTCTTCCCCCTCGCTTCACTGTTCTTTTCCTCCTCCTCCGCCTCCTCTTCCTCCTCCTCCTCTGAACTAAGTGTCTCATATCTCCTCCTCTTCCTCTTTCCACTTTATTTCCTTGTTTGTTTTCTTACTTTTTAATTACTTTTTTGTCCTTCTCCTGTGCCTCCTTATTCTCCTCCTCCTCCTCCTCCTCCTCCATTTCCTTCTTTCCCTCCGGCCGCCAGAAGGAAGAGTAAACAGTAATTAAGATACATAAACAGGTCACAAGAGGAAGATTGATCTCATTAATATACGGGCGATCGTCCCTACCGCCTACCTCTTCCGCCCCTTTCCTCTAGCGGCGGTGATGTGACTGTGACAAGGAAGGGAGGGAGGAAAGGAGGGGAAAAGGGAGGAAGGAGGACGGGAAAACGAAAGTAAGGAAGGGAGGGAGAGAGACAGGAAAGGAAGGGCGTAAGAAGGATGAAAAAAAGAAGGATGAAACGGATGAATGGATGAAGGAAGGAAGGAAGGAAGGAAAGAAGGGAGGAAGGAAGAAAGGAAGGAAAGAGGGTGAAAAGGATGAAAAAAAAATAAAAGAAGGAAGTAAAGAATAAATAAGACAAAGAAAGGAATGACGGAAGAAAGAAAGTAAGGAAAGAATGAAGGAGTGATGGAGGGAAGGAAGGAAAACAGTAATGAGACAAGAAAGGAAAAACAGAACAAAAGGAGAAGAAGAAAGAACGAACAAAGATTAAATAAGAGCACACACACACACACACACACACACACACACACACACACACACACACACACACACACACACCTCACCCCCCACCCCCCCCCACCCCGCCTCCCACACACCGCACACGAACATTTTTGCTCAAACCTTTTCACTTAGTTTTTGTTTCAGCAAGTAAAGACAAAAAAGAAGGATATGAAACTTGCACGCGAGAAGAACATTCATGAAAGCAAACAAAACTGGAAGACACGAAGCAGGAAGAGGAGGAGGAGGAGGACGAGGCAGGAGGAGGAGAAGGAGGAAGAGGAGGAGGAGGAGGAGGAAGGGAAGAAATTAAGGAGGAGGATAATCATAACGAAATCATTTAACACACACACACACACACACACACACACACACACACACACACACACACACTTTATCACCTAATTACGCTTGAAAGTTTACAAGAAAAGAAAGATACACAACTTTTGGAGGGAAGGGAGAGAAAGAAGAAGAAAGGAGGGAGGAGGAGGAAGAGGAGGAGGAGAAGGAGGGAGGTAGGAGGAAGACAGTCGGTTTTCAATCTCTCATATAAGAAAAAAAAGGTAGACTATTCATTTTTATTATTGCATATTACGCCAAAGAAATGAGAACTGGCTTTTCATGAGGAGTGAGCGACGGGATTTAAGAATCTAATTAAGACTGATAATGAGGAGGCGAAGAATTGTGGAAGACGAGAAAGCAAAATATGAGTAGTAAGTTTTTCTTTACTTTTTTTTTTCTTGCGTTTTTAGGACTTTTTGCTCGTCTTGGGAAATTTGTGAGAGATCCGCGTTTATCTTTGTGAATTAGAAGCAGAAGTAGTAGTAGTAGTAGTAGTAGTAGTAGTGGTAGAGGCGTGTGTGCGTGTGCGTGTGTGTGTGTGTGTGTGTGTGTGTGTGTGTGTGTGTGTGTGTGTGTGTGTGTGTGTGTGTGTGTGTGTGTGTGTTTCTCCTTTTCAACAATTTGTATCTATAAATGATTTTTTATGTACTTTCTGCATATATTTTTTCGTACATATGTATTTTTTTCCTCTATAAAGATATATCTGTACAGCAATTTATGTATGTCAATCTATACATTTACTTATCTATCTGTTCATCTATGTATTAACGTACGTATCTGTCTATCAATCTATTTATCTATCTATTCATCTATTTATCTATCTATATGTCTGCCTGTTATTGTTTTTTTTCTGGACACTCTCTACGTATGAATCTGTCTATCTTTCTATTTATCTATCTATTCATCTATCTATCTATCTATCTATCTATCTATCTAACTATCTATCTATATGTCTGCCTGTTTTTTTTCTTCTTTTTTTCTGGACACTCTCTACGTGCTCATGTTAAACCCTTTTCAAACAAATTCAAAACACGCGCATAATATTTTTCGTTCCATATATTATTTTTCCTCTCGCTCTTTGCTGCCCGAAGTACTCCAAGATAAGAGTGTTTCCCTATTCAAATGTATCGTCGCAGATCTCTCTCTCTCTCTCTCTCTCTCTCTCTCTCTCTCTCTCTCTCTCTCTCTCTCTCTCTCTCTGGTTTATGTTCCTCCGTTCTCTAGTCTCCCTCCAATGGTTTCTTGTTTTCCTCCCTTCCTCCCTCCCTTCCTCCCTATGTTTATGGTTTCTCTCCGATAATAACTCGTTCTCTCCGATGCTGCTTGAAGGGCGAGTCGCAGAGAGAGAGAGAGAGAGAGAGAGAGAGAGAGAGAGAGATGAGTGGTTCCAAGTCAATGTCCCTCCCAGTCTCTTTTTTTCCTCCCTCTCCCTCTCCCAACTCATAGCTCCGCCTCCTCTTCCTCCTCCTCGCTATCTCCCCTCCCTCCTCTCTCTTCCTCCTCCTCCTCATCCTCTACGAAATGCCAGTGATCGCCTGAAGATTTAATTCACTTTTTTCTCTCTCTGGAAGGCTAACAGAGCGATACGCAATGAGGTAATTAATATTAGTAAGGTTGTTTTTAATGCAGGAGTCGACGATTTGATGACAGCTTGGGAATAATTAACTGACCTACTTGTTCATTCTTTGGCTTGGAAACTTTACCAGCTGAATTATTACCTTGCGTTGTATAATATTCTCTTTGATAACCTGATTCTCTCTTAAGTAAGCTCGTAAAGTAACCCGTATCAGTGCTGGAGAATAAACAAGGCAACATAACCAAGCAACAATCTGATTCTCTCTTAAGTAAGCTCGTAAAGTAACCCGTATCAGTGCTGGAGAATAAACAAAGCAATATAACCAAGCAATAATCTGATTCTCTCTTAAGTAAGCTCGTAAAGTAACCCGTATCAGTGTTGGAGAATAAACAAAGCAACATAACCAAGCAACAATCTGATTCTCTCTTAAGTAACCTCGTAAAGTAACTTGTTTATATGCTGAAGAACAAACAACATACCCACAACACAAGGAAGGAAGGAGTAATCTATTTTTTTTTTCAAGCAACCTCGTAAAGTAACTCTTATTTATGCTGAAGAACAAATAAGAAAACAACATAACCGAGTAATACCCTGATATCCTCTCTAAAGTAAGGTCGTAAAGTAACTCATGTCAATGGCTAAAAACAAATAACATAATCCCAACACATTCGATAACCCAATTTTTCTACAGTAAACTCGTAAAGTAACTCGTATATTGCTGAAATACACACAACATAACAACAACACATTCAATAACCTAATTTTCTCTGAAGTAAACTCGTAAAGTAACTCGAATTTAAGCTTAAAAACAAATAAAAGCACAACACAACCCAGCAATACCCTAATTTCCTCTCTAAAGTAAGCTCGGAAAGTAACTCGTATATCCTGAAGAACACACAACATAACCACAACACATTCAATGACCTAATTTTCTCTAAGTGACCTCGTAAAGTAAACCGTGTATATGCTGCATGACAAATTACAAAATGATAACATGACCAAGCGTGACCTAATTTCCTCTACAGTAAGCTCGTGATGTAACTCGTATGTGGCTGAAGAACACACAACATAACCACAACAGAATCGATAACCTAATTTCCTCTACAGTATAAGCGCGTGAACCGTATATATGCTTTAGAACAAACAACATAACCATAACACATTCCAGATTTACCCAATTATCACATCTATGAACCAAGCACCCTTTCTCTCCCTCCCTTCACCTCCTTTCTCTTTTTTTAATTCCCTCCCCTTCACCTGGATTCCAATGGCCCAGTAGCACAGTCAGGTAACCCGCTCACGTCTATACACCTGTGTGACTTTTAATTAACGTGGGAATGTTGCGCCAGGTGATCACGGGAGGCTGAACTCACGGAAACTTTGGAGGACGTGATTATCTGTATGTGTGTGTGTGTGTGTGTGTGTGTGTGTGTGTGTGTGTGTGTGTGTATTCGAGAGCATATATTACTCCGATTTCGTCACACGCTTTCCCTTCACGATGATAAAGGAGAACCAAGCATACAATAAACCCACTCATTAGTTTAGCATTTCAGTTCTAGATGGAGGGAGGTAATGAGGGAAGGGAGGCAGGAGGAGGCGAGAGGAGGAAAGATGGATGAGGAAAGAGAGATAGAGGGAAAAACAGGAGGAAGAAGTCTGATGGAAGTAATTAGAAATAGGAAGAGGAATATAATTAGACAGTGTCACGAACGGAAGGGATAGAGGTGCTTAGATAATGTGATAGGAGACTGTGGAAGAGGAGAGAAAGGAAGAAGAGGGAGAAGAAATAGGCTGAAAGTAGTGAAGAAGGAAGGGAGACGAGGAGGAGGAGGAGGAAGAAGAAGGCTGAAAAGGATGAGGAAGGTAGGGAGGCAAGGAGGAGGAAGGAGGAAGTCTGGAATGGAAGCAGCGAGGTGAGGTGAGGAGGAAGAGGAGGAGGAGGAGGAGGAAGAAGGCTAGAAGAATTGAGGAAGGTAAGAAGGCAAGAAGAAGGAGGAAGGAGGAAGTAACCTGGAAGTGTAGAGGAGGAAGGGGAGGAAGGGGGAAGAAAGGAAGAAGTAGTAGGCTTGAAGTGAGGAAGGCATGAAGGGAGGAAGGACGGAAAGATGGAATTTAAAGAGGTAGAGCGGTAAGGAAGGGAGGGCGGGAAGGCACAGGGGGAGGGTACAAGTATGGGGATAGGTAGGTAGGTCACGTGGTACATTAGGCATCACAAAGGCCGCGGGGTGGAGGGAGGAGCTAATAAGTGTCTCATCGAAGTCATCATGCAAGGCTTCGTGAGGGTGCCGCCGCCCTGGTCTGGTTCCCGCTGACTAAGGTGAGATCCGAGGCTGTTCCCGTAACCCCCGTCATGCTAACTAACGCCCGCCACGCTCATACGCACACACTCACACACTCACACGCACGCACACTTTCTCCTCCTCCTCGGGTCAGTGGGTGTGTTACGAGTGGGAGAAACTGTCATCTTAAGTAATCAGGAAGTAAGTTATGTATTTTTTGGAGTTAGTTTTCTACATAGCGCTTTGTGAATATGCAGCTCTTATTCAGTGCGTTTTACCGTCATACAAAGATAGACAATTGTAAAAGCAGGCTACTCATTTTTTTACTTTTACAGGAAAAGCAAAAGAAAGGAATGGAGGAAAAGTTGAAGGTAGGGAGTGAAGGACAGTAGAAAGAGAGAGATAGGGAGAGAAAAGGAGAGAGGAAAGACGGACCAGACAGAAGGAAGAGAGAGAAACAGATAGAGGAATAAAGAATGAAGGAAAGAGAGAGGTAGGGAGAAACAGATAGGGGAATGAGGAGGGCAGCAAGGATAGAGGGACTAGGATATAGGCAAGCGAGGGAGAGAGAGAGGGAGCGGGAGAGGGAGAGAAGCGTGGAATCAGTCAGGAAGGATTAAAGGAGATTTTGGTTTAGGCGCCGGAGGGAGAGACGAAGGGGAGCCGTGATTGCTTGGGCCGAACTTGCCTGAAAATACCGATCGACTCAGAAATAATAATGGAAAGCAAGGTGGATTAATAATGAAGTAGAAATAATGATGGAAAGTAAGTAGACATTTTTATGGAAGGTAAGGCAATGTGATCTCTCTCCTTTGCTTCATCTTCTTCATCTAATAACGATAGACTTAGGAATAATAATAAAAAGAATGGTAAATTTGATCTCTCTTCTCAATCTCTTCCTCTTTATCTCCAAATACCAAATCGACTAAGAAATATCAATGAAAAGAAAGGTAATTTGATATCTATTCTCACTATTCTCAACCTCTTCCTCTTCGTCTCCTAATAGTACCAAATCGACTAAGAAATATTAATGAAAAGAAAGGTAATTTGATCTCTCTTGACCTCCTCCTCTTCCTCTTCCTATATACGGAGTTTTGTAAGCACATATTAATCTTGTCTATTGATCCTTCAAATTGATCTTGTTTACACCACCAATGTTGTTTTGATCATCTCTACCTCAGTCTCTTCATCATCTTATCTTCAGTATTTAGTAAGCATATATCTATCAATCTTGTTCACTAATTTTGTATGTTTTAATCTTACGGATATATCGATTAATCTTGTTTTCAGTTCATTTTGGTCAGTTTTCTGTGTTATAAAAAGAAGAATTAAAGGACGCAGATTTTGTACGATATATTTTGAAGCTTAAATTGAACATAACCATCGACTGAGGTATTTTGAATAGTATATCCCGGAAATAACAGGGCGGAGTATTCAAAAGGGTCTATAAATTTCGCTCATCGATTCCACGCGCGAGAAAACATGATAGCGAGCGATGACGAATAATAAAAAAAAATAATAATAATAAAAATTGGAACATACCGCTGCCATGACTCACCACTACCACCACCATCATCATCATCACCACGAGTACTGTCATCACCACTACCACCATTGCCACTATCACCACAATCAGTACTTTCATCACCACCACCATCATCATCATCACCACGAGTACTGTCATCACCACTACCACCACCATCATCATCATCACCACAAGTACTGTCATCACCACTACCACCATTGCCACTATCACCACAATCAGTACTTTCATCACCACCACCACAACCACCACCAGTACCTTCATCACGACTACCACCGTCACTAGTACCTCTATCACCACTACCTCCATCACCAGTACTTCAACTCCATTGCCACAAACTCTAACTTGCTGTATAATCAACACCATCACAAAACGAACTTCTCACTACGGCTTCTAATACTACAACCACTACAACCACAGCCTAACCTAACCTAACCTAACATTATCTTCTATTACTACAACCACTAATACCACAACTAACCTAATCTAACCTACTATTACTACCACCTCTACTACCATAAGAACCTAACCTATCCTACTACCATTACTACTGTCACTACTACGCCCTAACTTAACCTACTACTACTACAACCATCACCATAAGAAAAATTAACTACAACCAGACTCACAACCACTAAATTTACGCTATCCACTACAGTAACTAAAAACACAACCATGACACAACCAAACTTTACCCTTTCCTCCGTACCATCACTATCACAACCACCACCATAACCATCGCTACCGCACCATACCAACCAGAACAGAAGTACACTAACCCCTACCACACAACCACCATACCTTACTGACTATATTACCACCACCACCATTACGTAACATTACCATCACCATCACCATCACAAAACTACCATACAATACCTTACTTCGTCCCCATCCCCACCACCACCACTATTACACATGTCACACAACCATAAGTGCTGCACCATAACCCTGCCATAACTCCGACACTCCCCTACCTGAACACACCTGAATTATCGAGCCGGGTCAGGTGTGTTTGTGTGTGTTCAGGGGGAGAGGGGGTTCAAGGGAGAGAGGGGGGGGCCGCAGTGTTGGATTCGCCCCCCCCCCCCCCCTGTGAATGCTAATGCCAAGTAATGATAGCCGGTAAAAAAAGGGTTCAGGTTCCTATTTTCGCCACTCAAGGTTGCGATGGTGTACGTGGAGTGAGATTGAACTGCTTGTGTTTTTCTTTGTTTTGTATCTTTATCTTTTTTTTGGGGGGGTTGGGTTATCATTTCTTTTTGTTCTTCTTTCTTTCCTTCTTTCTTTTTTCTTTTAATTCTTTCTTAGTTTTCTTTGTCTTTGTTTTGTTTGTTTTATATGCTGTCTTCCTTTTTGAGTTCCATTCCTCTTTTTTTCTCTTTTTATATTCTTTCCTTTCTCTTTTAATTCTTTCTTATTTTTCTTTGTCTTTTATTTTCTTTGTCATCTTCTTTGTCTTCCTTTTAGTTGTCTGGTTTTGAACGACTTGTCTTTCTTTATCTTTCATCTTCATATTTTCTTTCTTTTATTCTTTATTTTCTTCATTCTTAATTTTTTTCCCTCTCTTAAACCTTTCTCTCTTCTCATCTTCATTTTTTTCTTTATTTCTTTCTACGGTCTCGTTTTTTTGCGTTTTTTTCTTGATCTGAAGTTTATCTTTGTTTTTCTTGGTATTCTTTTATTTGTGTTTTGGATGAGTGTTTTTTTTTTTTGTCAACATATTCATCTAACTGGTTCCATGTTGTCCTGTTTTTTTTTATCCTTTTTTATGTGGTTTCTCGTACTGTTTTTTTTTTGTGTGTGTTTGTGTTTTCTCCCTCCCTCCTTCTCTCTCTCTCTCTCTCTCTCTCTCTCTCTCTCTCTCTCTCTCTCTCTCTCTCTCTTTCCTCGGCGTAGTTCAAACACACACGTGGCAAAGATGGGAAGTCAGATAAGGGAGTGAAAAAAAAAACCTCCCACATATTCCATAAAAAAAAAGTTAGCGTGAAAGTGTTGAAAGGAAACGAAAAAAATATATACAAGTTGATGGAATGGGAAAAATAAGAAAAAGGAAAAAATGTAGGAATAAAAATAAAACAGAAAAGAGGAAGAAGAGAAGGAAAAAGAAATAGAGAAAAGAAGGAAAAATGAAGAAAAGGATAAGAAAAAAGAAAAAAACAAAAGAAAGAATGAAAAGATACACAAAATATAGAAGATAAAGAGGAAAAAAAGAAAGGAGCAAAAAAAAAGGAATGGGAAAGAAAAGTAAAGAAAAAAAAGGTATACACAAAATAAATAAGAAAAAGAGGAAAGAAGAAAAAAGAAGAGTAAGAACAAGGAAAGATAAAAGAAAGAAAGAAAAGATAAATACAAAACAAAAAAAGGAAATAAACGAGAAGGAAGAAAGTGAATACAAGAAAAGAAAAAATAAAGAAAAAACAGCTGCAAAATAAAGAAAATAAAAAATAGCCGTGCAAGTACATAACCAAAACACAAACCACATTTTTCTAACCAAACGACGACCACAAAATCGAAAACCCACAAGATAGTTAAGGATAATTGAGCCCGAATGACCCTAGACCTTCGTGCTCGGCCAAAATCAATTACCCTCCCAACTCGCACTCATTTCACGCTTCCAACGACGTGAAGAACAAACATAAGAACAGTAGATTGGATTAGTGTTTCCCTACGCATCGGTTCTAATATTGTCCCATTCCTCCCCCTTTCCCCATTGCTCTCTCTTCTTCCTCGTCATATATATTCTCTTCCCTCATTTCTTTTTCTCCCTCTCTCCATTGCCTTTTCATTTTCTCCTTTCCGCTTCTTCCTTCTTCTCATTGCTCTCTCATCTTCTTCCTCTTCACATATATTCCCTTTTTTAATTTATTTTTCCCTCCTTTTCTTTATTGGTTTTCCTTGTTTTCATATCCTATCGTTCCCCTTTTTCCTCTCAATATATTTCTTCCTTCTTTCATTTATTTTTCTCTCCTTTCTTCTATTGCTTTCTCGTTTTTCTTGATTGTTTTCCTCTTTCTCTCTTCTTTCTTTCCATCTATTCATCCCTTCTTTCTTCTCCTTTGCTCCCTTCCTCTATTGCTTTGTCCTCTTCATTGCTTCCTGTTTTCTCTTTTTTCTCTCCACATATTCCTCCCTTCTTTCATATTTTTCCTCCCCTTTTCCATTGTTTTCTCCTCTTCGTTTTTTTCTCATTCTTCCCTTTCATTCTCCTCTCTTCTTCCTCTCCACACATTCCTCCCTTCTTTCATCTCTTTTCCTTCTTTTTTCTACTGTTTTTTTTCCTTTTCGTATCCTGTCATTTCCCCTTCCTCTTTTTTCTCCCCTTCTTTCATACATTTTCCCATTTTCCTCCATTTTTCCATCGTTTCCCCCTTTTCGAATCTTATCCTTCCCTCTTCCTCCTTTTCCTTTCCATCAAGTCCAAAACATGTTATCTACCATCCTCTAATCACATAAGGAAATTAGCCAACCCATTATTTTCCTCACTCATCTCTTGCATTATCGATTTATTAAGTTTATTTCTTTCTGCCTTCAAAGCCGGAACACCTAATTTGCTTTCCACTAATCACCCCGGAGCTCATTAGCATACCTGTACTGATATAATTAACATCAGCCCAACCTCACCTGCGCCTCTTAATTAAGCTTAAGCCTCCCATTATATCGGACAGGTAAGGCCATGCAATTACCCGCTTAATGACTCTTATTATCACACCTGCTGGAGCGTGGGATTGAGAAAATAAGGAAGGATTAAGAGGAAGGATATAAGGATGAGAGGATGTAGGATGGAAGAAATGAAAGTAGAAGGAAATAAAAGAAAAATAATCCCTCCCTTTCTTATCCTAGTACTTTTTCTTCCCTCCCTTTTTCTCTTGCATCCTTTTCTATCTCCCTCTTCTGATCATTCGCCACTCTGTTTCTTCTTCCTCACCTTTTCCCTTTCTTCTCCTAACCCTTTCTTTTATTTATACGTTTCCATTTCTCCTTCTCCTCAATGCCTCCTCTTTTTCTCCCTCCCATCGTCTCTCCTGCTGGGTTTCCTCAGTCGTCCAAGAGAAATATTGCTTCGTGAGAAATTTCGTGGCAAAATGTAAGGTGTCACTCTACCTGCAGGTTTGAAGGAAATGGTCGGCGGGACGAAAGAAAATAATGATAAGTTGGCGTTGTGTGAAGAGTCTGACTTGGCGGAAGGAACGGAAATGGTCAAAGAAACGTATATAATGTGTGTGTGTGATTGAGGGCGAGAGGGGAAGGTAGTGTTTGTTTAAAGGGATTTGTGTGTTTGAATTAAAAGGTGTCCCGTCAACCACTCGTAACAAGGTACAACAAAAGATATATAATAGAGGAGAAGGGAGCATTTGAAGAGAGGATGAGAGAGGAACCATAAGGTGAAGAAAATTACAGGAATAATGTTTTGTGAAGATAGGAAGGAAGGAAGATAGGAAGATAGATGAAGATAGGCGGGAAACGCAAGAGAAAGATGCATTGTACACTAAAATTGGAAAACAATCAATTATCCAATCAAGTAAATGGACAACACAAAATACGAACTGGAGAGACGAGCGAAACGTAAAAATGGAGAAAAATGAAAGCGGTACAAATGACAAAAGATATGAAGGAGAAGAAAGGAGAAAGAAAGGAGAAGAAAGAAGAAGAGATGAGCCATGTAAAGGGACAATATAAATACAGAATGGAGAGACGAGAGAAACGTAAAAATGGAGAAGAATGGAAGAGGAACAAATGACGAAAGATATGAAGGAAAAGAAAGGAGAAATAAAGGAGAAGAATAAGAAAGGAGAAGAAGAAAGGAGCCATGTAAAGACACAATATAAATACAGAATAGAGAAACGAGTGAAACGAAAAAAAAAATGAAGATAAAAGAATAAAAAAATGACAAAGGAAATGAAGGAAAAGACAGTAGAAAAAAAAACAATAGGAAAAGATTAATCATACACAAAAAATAAAATAGTATAGGTTTAGTATACACAACCTCCCGTTACATTGCTACATAAAACAGATGAAAGGACTTGAATAGCGACACAGAAAACACGCAGACCCTAATCTAAATGTATTATAGACGGTTAATGATTTTTCTTTGTGTCACTTGCAGCAGGAACTGACATTGGTGGTGGTGGTGGTGGTAGTGTGGCTGTTGTTGTTGTTAGTAGTGGTGGTGGTGGTGGTGGTTGTGATGGTGGTGGTGGAGACAGTAATGGTAATAGTGAAAGTTGTTGGTTGTAGTTTTAGTGGTTGTGGTGGTGGTGGTAGTGTGGCTGTTGTTGTTGTTAGTAGTGGTGGTGGTGGTGGTTGTAATGGTGGTGGTGGAGACAGTAATGGTGATAGTGAAAGTTCTAGCAGTGGTGGTGTTGGTTGTTGTTTTGGTGGTGGTGGTGGTGGTGATGGTGGTGATGGTGGTGATTGTGGTGGCTTTATAGTGACTGTATTGTTGTTGTTGTTGTTGTTGTTGGTGGTGGTGGTGGTGATGATAGTGGTGGTGGTGGTGGCTCTATAGTGACTGTATTGTTGTTGTTGTTGTTGTTGTTGTTGTTGTTGGCAGCAGTGGCACTAAGCAAGAATCAATGAAACTCAAATATTTAAGAACATGAACAACAAGGAGAGGCACGGAAAAAAAACCCTCCCATTGGTTAGCCACGCAGGTATTGGTATTGTAAATCTATACCTGCCGAGTGCACATACACATACGAAACCTTCCTCCAGGCCGCGGAAGTGTTCCCTCGGTGCAGACTTTGTTTACTTCACGCGCTAGCTTCGGCATGCAACAGTTTCTGAATACTTGTTTTTTTTTTCTCTATTTTTTCCTATTTTCTTTCCCTGTTCGCAATGCATAGATGAAAAATAACCCAGAAGTCTTTTATCTTTAGTCCTGAATCTTGTAAGTGGTTATTTTCTATCATATGGGGTAGTTATATATTTTTATCTCACGCCTTTCTGTGTCTCTGTGGTGCGTGTAAGACAAAACTAACAATAATACCAAAGAATACTTTTCTGAATACTTGTTTTTTTTCTCTATTTATTTTTCCCATTTTCTTTTCTTGTGCATACTAATCCTATTTGAGTGTATGATTAATCGTGCCCTTTCATTTTTCTCCTTTCCTTTTTCTTCATTTCCTTCTGCAACGCACAGATGAATTTATACGGAATGAAAGTATAGAAAAGTAACCTTGCTATTCCTTTTTATTTTACACGACGTGGTTCAGAGATTCATCCAAATTTCCTTTTTTCTTTTCAATTCAATCTTTTATCCTATCGCTTAAAGCTTATATTCTTCAATCTAAAACTTCTTTCCTTCAACTCAAATGTTTCTTACCTCACCCCCAAATATCCCTTCCCTTAACCCAAACCCTTCCTACTTTCCAACCCACACTTTTCCTATCCTACCCACACACACACACATACATACATACCGCGCCCCCCAGCCAGCCACGGAGAGCCAGCCATCCCAAGTGACAAGCAGCAACGAGGAGGAGGAAAGACAGAACCGCAGGGAGGATATGAAAATGGCAGTAGCAATCAGACAAAAGCACGTGGAAGATATTAAGACGACGCTGGCAGGAAGGGGAGGGCCAGTAAGATTATTGCCTGCCCGCCTTTATATCATTTGTTCCTCGGAGCCGTCGACACCTGGACAAGAAATTCAGCAAAAGCAATCTGCATTAATCGAGGAGGGATGGGGGAAGGGGGGAAGGAGAGAGAGAGAGAGAGAGAGAGAGAGAGAGAGGACTGTATTACACTTTCTTGGTATTTCTGTGTTTCCTCTCTCTCTCTCTCTCTCTCTCTCTCTCTCTCGGGAACTTTTTACTCGCCCTTCTAATGCTGTTAATGTATCGTAAATAATTCCTTTGTTTTGGTCTGTTGTAACTGTTTCGTTAATGTGTTTGCACCCCGTGATTAGTGTTAATACCGGAAAACGAAAGCATAAGTAGTACATAAAAGTAATTCACCTATTTTTCCTAAACTCTTTATGTGAGCAATTTCGCAGAACCCTCCTCTTCTCCATTACGAATTTCACCGTATTCTCGCATTATGAAAATCCACTGGCGTATTACACTGCACGGTACATTACACAGTACGTAAAATTAATACAGTAGCCAATTTTTGCTTCCTCTAAACCTATTATATGTGTAATTTCGCAAAACTCACTTTTTTCATTACAAATTAAAGTTTACCCTCGTATTATTTAAATTCTACCGCGTACTACACTACATAAGCAAACAGAAATAATTAATATATAAATGTTTTTCTTCTAAGCTTTTTATATAACTAATTTCGCAAGATTTCTCTTCTTCACAACAATTTAAATTCGTATCCACACATAATGTAAACTGATGCCGTGCTGTACTAATTGTTAATTATATAAAGCTCATTCAGTTACCTGTTTTTTTTCTAAACTTTTCATATAAACAATTTCGCAAAACTCCTATTCTTCATAAGAAACTAAACCGTATCCTCGCATTATGTAAACCCTCCAACGTACTGCATTACATAGGAACACAAAAATAATTCTCCTGGCAATTTTTTTCTAACTTTTTCATATAAACAATTTTGCAAAACCCCTTTTCTTCATAACAAACTAAACCGTATCCTCGCATTATATCAACCCTCCAACCTACAGCATTACATAGGAACACACAAAAAAATTCACTTAGCATTTTTTTCTAACCTTTTCATATAAACAATGTCGCAAAACTTCTTTTCTTCAACACAAATTACACTGTATCCTCGCATTATATAAACTCCCCGACGTACAAAACTGCACGACACACACGGCTAAACACACGCTCGTCATTACCAGCTGGTGTGGGCGGCAGGTAAGCTAGTTTTTTATTCTGTTTATCAAGGCGGCGGCGACTCACGCGCTGAGGTGGGCGGCTCACCTGGCTGCTCGTGAAGAGGCCCGACAGGTGGAAGTCAGCATCTGTATTGCCTAATGAATTACACACACCTCATTAGCGGCGCGACGGCTTCTTCGCGGCGCCAGGTGACAACAGGGAAGGAAGATGAGGAGAAAGGAGAGAATGAAGGAAGACAAGCATAAGTGAAGAGAGAAAGGATGACGAGGAGAAGAAAGAAGAGACGGAAGGAAGAGGAGCAGAACTGTGAAGAGACATATGAGCAGCGTGTTAGCAGATGTGTGAAGATACGTACATAGGTATACACATATCCAGACACACACACACACACACACACACACACACACACACACACACACACACCTTAACAGACAGGTAAGCATACACAAAACACGTACACAAGCTAAAACACACAAACACACGTACTCCAAACTCCACACATACATACACTCACACACACACACACACACACACACACACACACACACACACACACACACACACACACACACACACACACACTCAGGTGCATATGCATAATTTATGTGTTGTGGAAATATTAAAGCGAAACGGGGGGCGCAAATTCATTATGAGGAAAGGAGGAGAAGCATTTAAATTTCCTGATGTGTGGGAGGAATATATATAAAAGGAGGGAGAGTGAGTGGAGTGAGTGAGTTCCTTAATGGCAAATGCTTATGACGGATGATAAAAGAAAATAGTGAAAAAAAAAACTTAGAATAAACACAAAGATATATGAATTCCGTTGTGACAAAAGGTTATGACAGTGAAATAGAGAAATATAAAAAAAAAATGAGGAAAATATACACAAAGATATATGGATTCCTTAATGGCAAAAGTTTATGACAGTGAAAAAGGAAAATATGAAAAAAAAGAAAATCTACACAAAAAAAAAGGGTAATTTCGTAGTGGCAAAATCTTACGACTGAGATAAGAAAATGACAGACAAAAATAAGTGAATTTCGTAGGGGCAGAAACTTATGATAGAGATAAAAAAAATACCAAAAACTGAGTAAAACAAACACTCAGAAAAGCCACTCTAGTTAGTCACACATTATTAGTATACCATGGAATAAGACACGTGATTTTTCGATACTAAATCTCATTGCATATCAAAGGAAATAAAGATGCAAAGCCTTTTACTCGGCTTAATTGCATTCCCAGGTGTTTATAAGGAAGGATGGCAGGTGTGTATGACGAACAGCTGACCTTTTTTTTTCCTAGTTGTCTCCCCTCCTTCCTAAAATTAAAAGAAGGTAAAAAAAATATGAAAAATTAAAAAAAAGGGAAGGGAGGAAGAGATGGAACAGAAATATGAGCTCTCCAGATAAATTAGTAAATGGAGAGAGAGAGAGAGAGAGAGAGAGAGAGAGAGAGAGAGAGTAAAAGAGATCTTGACTGAAATATGTAAAGAAGGAAAGAAAACCACAAACAAACAAACATAACAGACACAAAATCATGAAAAGAAGGGAAAAAGGAAAAATGCGATAAACAAACAAAGGAATGAACACACGGCATAGCAAAACAAAACAAACAGACAATACATGAAATAAATAAACACTAATACTCGACACGAAACGCTTCCAAGAAAACCGAGATGAAAGGGAAGACTGAAGAAGAAGAAGAAGAAGGAGGAGGAGAAGAAGACAAAGACGAAATGAACAGGAAACCAAACAATAGGCAAAGACAATAATATTAGAGAAGACGAGAGACAGACACACACACATACAGAGAGAGAGAGAGAGAGAGAGAGAGAGAGAGAGAGAGAGAGAGAGAGAGAGAGAGAGAGAGAGAGAGAGAGAGCAGGGGAGGAAAATTGAATACAAATCGGCAGGGAGAGAGAGGAGGAAAGAGGAAACAGGAGAGAAAGCATGAATAGGAGGAGAGAACAACACCCTCGGAGAAACATAGAGAGAGAGAGAGTCAAGGAGAAAGGAAAAGGGGAGGAGAGAGGAACACGAGACAGCGAAATATGAGAATGAGAGAACATAGAGAGAAATGAACAGGGTTAAGTTGTGGCCGGGATATTGGGTTATGACAGAGGGAGAGAGAAAGAAAGAGAATGAGAGAGAGAGAGAGAGAGAGAGAGAGAGAGATGAAGCAAAGATAATAAATGAAAGAATATAAAGAAACAAAGAGTAAAAATAACAAGAAGTATGCATAGAATAAAAGAACTTCAGAGAAAATAGATGAAAAAAAAGAAAATTGGGAAAAAAATATGCGTTTCCTTTTTTTCTTTTGTTACGAGTTTGTAATTTTAAAACACAAAAAAGGACACACACACGCAGACCCCCCCCCCCCCACACACACACACATGCACATCACAACCACCTCATTCTACTTTACACTACATTCCACTACTGACTCTGGTTTGGTTCGAACTTAAAGTCTTCCATTACCTTCTCTTCCCTTCCCTTTCCTTCCTTTCCCTTTCCCTTCCGTACCCTTCCCTTCCCATCCCTTCTAAACCCTTCCTTTCCCATCTCTTCCCTTTCCATTCCATCTCATCCCTTCTCTTCTCTTCCCATCCCATCCCTTTCCTTCCCTTCCCTATCATTCCCTTCCCACTTTAACACTTCCTCTCCCTTCCCTTTACTTCCAATCCCGTCCATTCCCAGGCTTTCCCTTTCCTTCCCTTCCAATCCTCTCCCTTCCCTTTCCTTTCCCTTCCCTTTCTTACCCTTCCCTTTCCATCCCTTTCCTTTCTTACCCTTCCCTTAGCTACCCTCCCCCTCCTTTCTATTCCTTTACAATCCCTTCCCATCCCTTTCCTTCCCTTCCCATCCCTTTCCTTCCAATCTCATTCGTACACTTTCCTTTTCTTCCCTCCCCTCCCCTTCCCTTCCCATCGCATACCCTGTGTTAAGCAAGCAATGGGGGGCGATAAACATAATGGCAAGTGACCTATAACGGCAGGGAACGGTCGCTGTCGGAACGTAAACAATCGCAGAATGAAGTGAAATTGAAAGGAAGTTGAACGAAAAATCGGAAAACCGCCGCCCTGTCCTGTGTAAATTGTCCCGTTGCCTAAATGAAATTCCACTCCTGTCTCTCGATTTTCTTTTTGTTTCGTGCTGCTGTTCTCTCTCTCTCTCTCTCTCTCTCTCTCTCTCTCTCTCTCTCTCTCTCTCTCTCTCTCTCTCTCTCTCTCTCTCTCTCTCTCTCTTTATTCTACTTTTTAATCTTTTGTACTCTTTCTCTTCATTCTTTCTTTCTTTCATTATCATTTTCTCTCTATCTTATTTCCCTCTTTCTTTCCTCTTCTCTCTCTCTCTCTCTCTCTCTCTCTCTCTCTCTCTCTCTCTCTCTCTCTCTCTCTCTGTTCGTTTATTTGTTTTCTTTGTACTATTAGACTTTTTCCGCCGTTTTTCCACCCACATTTTTCTTGCTTCTTTTTGAAACTTTTGCCATTCAGTATTTTTGTATTAACTCCTATTTTTCACACTAACTTTTCATACGCTGTTAGTTTTTCCTCTGCCCTCGCGTGTTCATTTTTCACACTTCATTTTTAAAACCTTCACCGAGTTTTCTTTTTTTTTTTTTATACGTGTGATTCTTTGCTGTCCTTTTCAATTTGCTCTTTGCGTATTTTTCAAACTGGTCTTTTTTTATAATCGTACTACGTTGCTGTGCTCTCATTTTTACTGATTTTTTTTTTACTTTACTCCTTATTTGCCTCCCCAAAGAATGAAATTGATATGCAAAACCATATGTCTCTCTCTCTCTCTCTCTCTCTCTCTCTTTCTCTTTCTCTTTCTCTTTCTCTTTCTCTTTCTCTTTCTCTCTCTCTCTCTCTCTCTCTCTCTCTCTCTCTCTCTCTCTCTCTCTCTCTCTCTCTCTCTCTCTCTCTCTCTCTCTCTCTCTCTCTCTCTCTCTCTCTCTCTCTCTCTCTCTCTCTCGCTCCCTCTCGCTCATTTATGCTATTTCCTTTAACTACCTTTACAAACTATCAAATGTCTTCTACCTTCATCCATTCTCTTGTCCTTTCCCTTTCCCTTCTTTTCCTCTCTCTTTTTCCTCTTCCTCTCCTTCCCCATTGGTTCCACTTCTTCCCCCTTTAAAAGCTTTAGACTAACTGTATCGTACTTCTCCCATTTCCTTTCATTCTCCTTCTCTACGTCTTTCTTTTTCCTCTTTAACTCCTTTCCCCTTGGTCTCTCGTGCCCTTCCTTGCATTCCATTACTGAGGCTGTCTCGTTGGCCCTTTGTTCCTGCTCATAAAATGGTCAATTGGCGAACTGTGCTAATGGTTCACTTTTATCTTGTGCGCGGCCGTTCACTTCGGTTCAATTCCGGTGCGTGTGGGGGGAATGGGAGGGGGAGGTTGTGTGCGTGTGTGCGTGGAGGAGGGGGGAGGGGGGGGGGGAGATTGTGTGTACATGTGTGTGTGTGTGTGTGCTTACCCCATATAGCCAGACCAGGTGGCTATCCATGGCCTAATTTTCAAAGGTAAGCTTATTAATATACAAACTACCAGGCTGGCACCTTTTAATTACCTGTCAACGAAATTATTATGCGGCTCCGGGCTTTCAATACCTTTGGCCTACATACGGACAGCAAGGGAAGGGGAGGAAGGGATAAAGGAATAGGAGAGGAAGATAAGTACAATGCAGTCAGGAGCTCATAAAGGTAGAAGGGGACAGTATTATGACATGGTTTCAATACATTTGGCCCACATACGGACGGCAAGGGAAGGGGAGGAGGGGGATAAAGGAATAGGAGAGGAAGATATAGGCAGGGGAAGAGAATGAGGGAAGTACAATGCAGTCAGGAGCTCATAAAGGGAGAAAGGGAAAGTATAATGACATAGGTTAGATATTTTGAACTTGGTGGAGAGAGGAATTGAATAAAAGGATGATCAAACAAATAGGAAACTAGGAAGGGAAAATGCAATGAAAAAGAAGAAAAAAAGAGAGGTAAAGATTAAGGAAAAGAAGAATGAGGATAAAAAGACAACGGTTAGTTATTCAAATCATGATAAAGGGAGGAATAAGGAATAAAATAAGATAAAGAAAACAGTAAACTAGAGCAGGAGGGTAAAAGAAAAAAAGGGAAAACAACAAATAGGTAAAGTTAGAGAAAGGGAAGAAATGGAAGGAAGAGAATGGAGATGATGGGTTATATTTACATCATGATAAAGAGAGGAGATTGAGAGAGAGTAAGGAAAAAGGGAAGGAAACTAGGTCAGAAGAGAGGGAGAGAGGGAGGGAAAGGAAAATACTGAAAAGGTAAACTGAGGGAATAAAGGGGAAGAGTATACGAAAAGGGGAGAACGAGACAGAATAGGTAAGGTGACCAGGTGAAAGGGTAGGAGAGGAAAAAAATAGGGTAGGAAATCAGGGCATATGAAGTGAGGCGAACGAAAGGGTGCGGATAAAAAAGAAATAGAAAGTAATAAGAGAAACATAACAAGGACAGGTGAAGGGATGAAAAGATGATAAAGATGTAAGTGGGTCAGATGGGATGAGGAGAAGGGAAGAGAAAGGGGAATGAAGGGAAGAAGGAAGGAGAGAGACTAGATTAAAGGAAAATGTTGGATAGGGGAGGAAAAGGGAAAGGAAAGTGAGAGATGGGGGAGGAAAGATCAGGAAAGGGAAAGGAGGAGAAAGGGAAGAGAAAGGGATAAGGAGAAAGAAAGGGGAAGGAAAGGAAAAGAGGAGAGAAAGGGGAAGGAAAAGAAGGAAATTGAAAGGAAGAGAAAGGGGAGAGAAATGATAAGGAAAGGAGAGAGAAAAGAAAGAGGAAAGGGAGGGAAAGAGAGAGAAAGGGAAAGGAAAGGGAACAGGTGGACAGGGAAAGAGAGAGAGGAAATATACCTGAGTAATTACCTATCATTATTAATTATCTTTCAATCATATACAGGACAGGAGTTTTTTTTTATTTGAGTTATTTTTATTGGCAATTAAAATTATTCTCTCTCTCTCTCTCTCTGTCAATCTATCAATCTATCACTGTATATACTAATCAATCAATTTCTGCTTCTATTAATCTTTGTCTTTCTATCTTTTTTGTTGATCTATCTGTCTATTTAACTATCTATCTATACATGCTTCGGCCACACAAACAAACAAACACACATACACACTCACTCTTTCCCTCTCCATCCATCTATCTATCTCTATCTATCTATCTAAGTTCGCCTAATACCTGAATCTATTAGGGATGATAATTGGCTTACATATCGTATTATGGCTAGTTAATTTTTTTCTTCATTAATAACCTTTCAATAATCTCAGGTCAAAGAGAATCAGTCACAAACACACACAAACACACAAACTCTGCCTTGAAACATAAATGACGCGAAAAAGAGAGAGAGAGAGAGAGAATTTAAAAGCTGGGTTCCAATTACCGTGGATTTCAAACTGACGCATTCCCTTTGCCTCTCTTGGCCAACGAAAGAAAAGAAAAAAAACATCATTGGATTTTCCCTTTCAAGATTTTTTTTTTTTTTTGTGTGTGTTTGTATGTTTAGAAGAAAGTGACCTCTCTTTTCTGACCTCTCCTTCGCTTATCTTTGGTCCGGAGAAGCGTCTAGCGAGCTTTTCTTTTTCTTTTTTTGCCCTTGATCTGCCTCCCTTACTGTAAAAAAAAAGATAGATAGATAGATAAAGAGAGAGAGAAAGACTGGTTCCCATAACATATATATTTCTCCTCTTCCTCTTTTCTCTCTTCTTTATACGCGTTCTCTTTTCCTCTTATTCTCTTCATTATTGCATTTTCCCTTTTATATTTTCAGTGTTCAGAAGATGGAGAAATAGATAAATAGAGAGATAGATAGATAGAGAAAAAGAAAGATTAGTCCCCCTTTACATCTTCATTTCTCTTTTCCCGTTTTCTTACCTTTTTTTACAATAGATAGATAGAGAAAAAGATAGATTGGTCCCCCTTTACATCCTCATTTCTCTTTTCTCGTTTTCTTACCTTTTTTTACAGAAGATAGATAGATAAATAGACAGATAGACAAAGAGAAAGATAGCAAAAGATAGAAGCCCCCTTCCCATCTTTATTCCTCCTCTTTCTATTTTTCTTCCTTTTTCTTTGCGTTCACTTTCCTCCTGTTCTTTTCCTCTTCATCTCCGTGCTCCGCGTCTTCCCGCCCAACAGGTAAACCGTTCCCCCCATTACTGACTCAGGTGTGTATAGGGAACAGGTGCAGCGTCCAATTAGGGAAAGTTTTCTATTCCTCTTGTCCATTAAATCTTCATCCCTATCCGCGCCAGGCATCTCTCTCTCTCTCTCTCTCTCTCTCTCTCTCTCTCTCTCTCTCTCTCTCTCTCTCTCTCTCTCTCTCTCTCTCTCTCTCTCTCTCTCTGCTTGCCCCCTCCCTCTTTGCATCTCATAAATTAACCCTCCAGCCCTGTTTCCTCTCTTCCTTTCTCTCTCGTCCTGCATTTTACCTCCATCCTCACCTTTGTTTTCCCGTCAGGAGCAGGAAGGGAAAGGAAAGGGAGGGGAATGTATAGGGTGAAGGAAAGAGAAAGACAGCGAGAGGAGGAAGGCAAGAGGAAGGGAAGGGGACGGGAATATATGGCGTAAAGGAAAGGGAAAGAGGCACAGGACAGGAGGAAGGAAAAAGGATGGAAAGGGACGGGGATAAATAGGGAATAGGAAAGGAAAGAGGCAACAAGAGGAATGAAAAAGGACGGAAAAGGACGGGAAGAGACAGGGAGAGACAACGTGTAGAAAGGGATAAGAAGAAATAGAGGAGGATGAAAGATAAAAAAAGGAAATGTCAGCAGAATGGGAAAGAATAAGAAGGGATGGGAAGAGTTAAAAGAAAATGGAAAAGAAAGAGGGAATGTCAGGGGAAAGAAAAAGAAGTGAGAAGGGATGGGAAGCGATATAGGAGAATGGAAGAGAAAGAGAGAACGTCAGAAAAAAGAAAAAGGATACAGGAAGGGAAAGGAAAGGAAAAGAGAGAGGAAAACTAACGAGAAAGAGGGAAGGTTAACAGAAAGAAAAATAAATGAGAAAGGAAAGAAAAAATAATGGAAAAGAAATAGAAAAAAACGAGAATGTAAATGAGTGGAAAGTAATGAGCTATGCCTCGTTCACCATTCCTCGTTTACATACACTTGAACAAAATACAGGTAACATCACTCAGGTAGAAATACAAAAAATAAATAAAAACCTTAAGCACAAACTTTTAAACAGAGAAACAGAGAGAAAAAAGAAAACAAATAAAAAACAACCGAAGTAATCATTCATAAACTAGTCGGTAATCGAATCGCTCACAAAATCACATCAAAAAACGAAAAAAAGAAAGATTAAAAAACGCGATATAATTTAAAAGTCCGCGTCGAGCCAAAAGCTTAGTAAATATAACACGAAGTTCTTTCTTTTTGGAAACCCGGCAAAGATTAAGCAAAAAAAATGGAAAAGGAGGAGAAGGAGAAGGGATGGAACAGGGGGAGGAGAGGATGGAATGGAACAGGGTGGAGAAGGAAGAGGAGGAAGGAAGGGATGAGACAGGGAAATTAGAGGAAGGAAGGGTAGAGAGGAGGAGGAGGAAAAGGAGGAAGAGATGGGACAGGGGAAAGGAGAGGAAGGAAAGATACAAGGGTGGAGGAGGAGGAGGAGGAGGGAAGACATGGGGCGGGGGGGAAAAGAGAGGAAAAAAAGAGTACATGGGTGGAGGAGGAGGAGGAGGAAGAAGGAAGGGATGGGACGGGGGGGGGGGAAAGAGAGGAAAAAAGAGTACAGGAGAGGAGGAGGAGGAGGGAAGGGATGGGACGAGGGGAAAGGAGAGGAGGAAGGGTACAGGAGTGGAGGAGGAGGAGGAGGAGGAGGAGGAGGAGGAGGAGGAATAGGAGGAGGAGAAGGGAAGAGATGGGACGGGGGGAAAGGAGATGAAGGAGGGTACAGGGGTGGAGGAGGAGGAGAAGGAAGGAAGAGATGGGACGGAGGGGAAAGGAGCGGAAGGAAGGGCACATGACTGGTGGAGGAGGAGGAGGAGGAGGAAGAGGAGGAGGGATGGGGCCGGGGGAAAGGAGAGGAAGCAAGGGTACAGGGGTGGAGGAGGAGGGGGTGGAGCAGCAGGAGGGATAACTCTTCAAAAGCAGGCGTAAAAGCAGGTGTCTGAGTGGAGATTACTGGGATGATCCTCGGGTTGGCTGGACACGGGATGCAGGGATCGGCAGGCAAGGGATTAAATATGAACGAGTAGCCAGCATCCGCGGCCTCGACTGGAGAGGAGAGTGGCGGAAGAGGCGGGAGCGGTGGCGGGTGTTTAACTGGATGCTGCATGGAGTGATTTTGGGTACCACGGTGTTTTGCGATTAAATGAGAAGGTTTTAGTGTTTTTTTTTAATTTTTTTTTTTTATTTTTTTAAGAGAAAGTATGAAGGAGAAAGAAAAGGATACAGAGATACAAAGACTGAGATAGACGGATGGATAGATACAAAGACAGATAGATAGTGAGTGTATGAGAGTTGGGAGGAAGTAAAAGAGAAAGAGGAAGGGATGCAGAGATATTGAGATAGACAGATAGATAGATAGACAGAAATAGACAGAGAGTGCAAGAGATATAAAGAATAGGAAACGAAAACACACACACACACACACAAGCCGAGACAAACAAAACCAGACAGAAAAAAATGACAAGGACTAAAGTAAACTAGAGCAAGGGAAAGAAGAAACAAACAAACAAACAAACACACACACCAACTCAAACAAACCACAAAGAGAAGGGAACTAAACTTTAAGCCCCTGCGCCGCCCGGGCCATTTCTCCTTTCTCATCACTTAAAAAGTTCCCTTTACGTGGCCCATATATACTTTTCTCCACTCCTGCATAATTTCAGAGCCCAGGAACTGCAGCAGGCGGCGGGCAAGCACTTTAATGGCGGGCAGACTGGCTGGATGGCTGTGAGGCTGGCTGGCTGGGTGGGTTTGTGTGGCTGACTGGCTGGATAGGTTTGTGAGTGACTGACCGACTGGCTAACTGGCTGTGAAAAATGGGAAAGTGGATGACTGGCTGGGACGGGTATGTGGATGACTGGCTGGGTGTTTGAGTGGCTGGCTAACTGAGTGTACGAGTGAGTGACTGGCTGACTGACTGGCTGACTGTGTGTGTGTGTGTGTGTTTCTGACTTGCTGTGAGTGGTTGACTGGTTGAGTTAAGTGGCTGACTGACTGGATGGATGGCTAAATTCGTAACTGCCTAGCTGACTGACTGGCCGGTTGGATATAAGACTGGGTAACTGACTGGCTGGCTGAATGTGTGACTGGTTAACTGGATGACATTTTGGGCAAGTGCGTATTTAAGTGGCTGACTGGCTGGCTGGCTGAATTTGTGACTGGCTAACTGACTAACTGACATTTTGGGTGTGGGTGTGACTGGCTGACTGGCTGATTGGCTGAGTGACCGAACGGCTGGCAGGCAAAGTGTGTGGCTGGCTGGCTGGGTGGCTGGCTGGTGGGGGCGTGAGGGAATAAGAGTGATGGGGAGGCAAGGAAGGACTCTGGTATTTCTCTGAGTCCGGTCACGTGTGTACTGCGCCTTACCGGGCTCACCCTCTGAAATGGGTCCAGAGGAAGCATAGTGACTCCCGCCCCGCCTCCCTCTGCCCCGGTCACACGCCCCCTCGTGGTGTTGAAGTGCGTAATAATAAGTGTGTATGTGTGTGTGTGTGTGTGTGTGTGTGTGTGTGTGTGTGTGTGTGTGTGTGTGTGTGTGTGTGTGTGTGTGTGTTTTATGAAGAGAGGATGTTGTATAGTGCAAAAGAGTTCGTGAGAAAAGTGACAGTTATGAGAATGGCGAGAGAGAGCAAGAGCGAGAGAGAGAGAAAGAGAGCGAGAGCGAGAGAGAGAGAGAGAGAGAGAGAGAGAGAGAGAGAGAGAGAGAGAGAGAGAACTATATATTATGTATCCTCGCATAATCAAAAGCTCGTTAGTTATATTTTGCTTCCCTTTCCTCTTCCTCCTCTTCCTCTTTTTCCTCGACTTTCATCACTTATTCTTCCTTCTTTCTTCCTTCCTTCCTTCCTTCAGTCATTCTGAAAAGCTAATTAGTCTCAACATTGACTAATTATCTACTTCTCTCTCTCTCTCTCTCTCTCTCTCTCTCTCTCTCTCTCTCTCTCTCTCTCTCTCTCTCTCTCTCTCTCTCTCTCTCTCTCTCTCTCTCTCTCTCTCTCTCTCTCTCTCTTCTTCTTCCCGTTTTCTTATCATAATTTTCTTCCTCCTTTCTTCCTTTCTTCTTTCTTCTTTTGCCCTCATGTTCCTTCCTATTTTTTTCCTTCCCTTTGTTCTCTTCCGCCTTTCCCTTACCCTTCCTCCTCCTCCTCCTTTTTCTCCTTCTCCTCCTCCTCCTTCTCCTCCTTGTCGTCGTCTCTTAATTAACTGCTGGTACAGGGAGGAGGAGGAGGAGGAGGGGGAGGAGGAAAGATGGAAGGTGGAGGAAAACTGTGGAGAGAAGAAAGAGGAAGGGAAGGAGACTGGGAAGGACTTGTAACGCAGGACTTCCAATATTTCATGAACTTCCTTCCTTCCCCTCTCCCTCCCCTTCCTTTCTTCCTCCCTCTTTTCCTTCCCTTCTTCCTTCCTCCTTGCCCTCTTTCGCTCTCTCATGGAACTACACACTGCATTGTTTTTTTTTCTTTTCTACTCCCTTCTCCTTGTTCTTTTCTCACTCTCCCCTTCTCTTCCTTTCTTTCTTCCTCCCTCTCTTCCTTCCCTTCTTCCTTCCTCCTTGCTCTCTTCCGCTCTTTCGCTCTCTCAAGGAACTACTCCCTGCTTTGTTTCTTCTTTTTCTCCCTTCTTTTCCTTGTTGTTCTCACTCTCTCCCTTCTCTTCCTTTCTTCCTCTCTCCCTTCCCTTCCTTATTTATTTCCTCTTTGCTCTCTTTCTCTCTATCATGGAATTATTTGCTGATTTGTTTCCTTTTTTCTCTCTCCTTCTCCTTGTTTCCATTCTCACCCTCTCCTTTTTATTTTTCTCCTTCACTTTGTTTCACTTTCCCATTATTTTCTTCTCTCTACATCTTTTCATCTTATTCATCAATCATCAACTTCCTTCTCAGCATTACTATCATCTCCTTTGCTTCTTTTTTTCCTTCCCTTTCTTCTTCTTATTTATCTTTACCTCCTTTCCCATCTCTTTTCCTTCCTTCATCTTCTCCTATTGTTCCTCCTCCATCAACTTTCTTTTTTAGTCTCATTATCTTCTTTTTTTTATTCTTTTTTTCTCCCTCCTCCTTCTTCTTTACCTTTTCACACTTCTCATTTTTTTCTTATTCCATCTTCTCATATTCTTAAGGCTTCATTAACTCCTCTTTCTTAGTCTCATTATCCTCATGACAGGTGGAGTGAGGTGTGGGTGCAGTAAGGTGACAGGTTACTGGTGCGTGCCTAGTACCGCCGGTAAAACGAGGATCAAGCCTCCACCTGTGCCCCTGAAACTACGCCTCACCCATCGTGGGCATTAGGGGGAACTCTGGGGCTGTCCTGTGTGGGCTACTCGTCCTCTTCCAGTCTCCCTGTATTTCTATGTTCTTATGTTCTTATGTAATGAAGTCATTTTCCCCCACAGCTTAGGTTACCAGTAGTGTAAGTTAAGGGTAGTAATTTCCTCTTATTTCTCTCTTTACTGTAAAATTTCCATGGCCCTTTCTTCCTTAAAGGTACATGGTGTTCTCTTCTAACTATTTCCTGCCGGCACGTTGCCGGAGGGAGAGGTGGGTGGGGAGGAGCCTTCATCTTTTCTGTCCTGTCCTACCACACGAAGATTACTAGTAGTAGCGGTAGTAAACAGACACCCTCGCCATAGACCGATAGGTCTTCTGGTGTCTGTTCTTCCTATGTATTCCTATGTATTCTCCTCCTTGTTTTCCTTCTTGCACTTTCCTATCTTTTCTTCTTCCTCCTTCTCAATTTCTTTCTTCTTTATCATACTCTCTTTCTCATTTTAATTATTTACGACTTTGTTTCTTCTTTCTTCCCTCCTCCTTTTTCTTCTCACCCTTCTCAATCTTTTTTTCTTCCTCCAATTTTTTCATACTCTTAAAACTTCATCAACTTCTCTTTCTTAGTCTCATTATCCTCTTTTTTTGTTTCTTCTTTCCTCCTTCGTCCTTGTCTCCTTCTCATCCTTCCCCCATCTTTTCTCCTTCCTCCATCATCTCATATTCTCCCTTCTTCATCATCTCCTCTTTCGTAGCTTAATTACCCACCACTTCGTTTTTTCTTTCCTTCCTCCTCCTTGTTCTCCTTCTCACCCTCCCCTCGTTTTCCTCCCCCTCCATCTTCTCTTATCCTTCCTCCTCCATCAATCTTTTTTTCTTTACCTAATTATCCAAAAAATGAGGGTAATTACTATGCATCGTTTTCTGTTCTTGGGTAAATTTCGATCTTCATTTGCCGTCATTTTTGGATTCAATTTTAACTTTTTTTCTTACTTTTTACATATTATTTTTTTCTAATTTCGTTCCCCCTTATCTTTGTTTTTCTTAGGGCTGGCTAATTTAAAAAGCTGACGTAATCTTTTTTTTTTCCTTTTACTACTTAATGGACCTGTAAAGTTTAGCAAATCTGATATTTTCCACAATTTTCACCCCTTTTCGTAAGTAGTTTCGTCCCGTTTCGTCTTAACTATTTCTTTTAACCCCATATTTGTGTTTCTTTTTTTCTTTTTCTACTTAATCGGCCTGTAAAGTTTAGCTAATCTGATACTTTCCATAATTTTCACCACTTTTCTTTTTATTTTTCGTACTTTCATCCCCTTTCGTCTTAACTATCTCTCTTTTAACCCCATATTTGTTTTTTTTTCTTTTACTACTTAACTACTTAATCGTACTGTAAAGTTTAGCTATTCTGATATTTTCCACAATTTTCACGCCTTCTCTTTTTATTTTTCGTAGTTTAATCCCCTCTCGTCTAAACTATCTCTCTTTTAACCACGTATTTGTGTTTCTTTAGGCGTACTAATTTCAACGTAGTCTTCTCTTCTTTTCTACTTATCTGCTAAAAACTACCAATCCAATTTTTTCATTTGCTTTTCATTTCTTCTCGCATAATCTTCTCATATTTTCATCCTCTCTTGTCTTCTTTACCGCATGTTTTTATCCTCGTATCATCCACCTCATTTTCATTTATTCCTTCTCGTCTTATTTACCTTTTATTTTCAAACCTTCTCGCTTCATTCATCTCATATTTTCATTCCCTCTTGTATTATTTGTCTCATTTTCATCCTCTTTGGTCTTATCAATCTCCTCTTTTCTGCGTAATTACATCCTTTCTCGTTCTATGTATCTCCTATTTTCTGCGTATTTCTCTGAGTTTCCTAAGTGCGGTGCGTGCGTGCGTACAGGCGTCAAAAAGTACCGACCCAGATGGCGCCTTAAGCACCTCAAGAGTTTCCGTGTGAATGGCTTACAAACTTCTATTTACTCTTCAGCCTCAAAAACCCACGCTAATGAACATACTTTTGCAGCTTTATCCGCCGTCCTCTTTCCCGCTGTGCCGAGACTTCTGAGAAACGACTTATTAGACTACGATTTGAGAACTTTTTCACTCGCCTTCCTCTGAATCCGGCTTGAAGAAATCATTGAAACCTTTACTCGCTGAATATGAACCACGAATCGCATTTCACCGCCCCTTTCCTCTCCCTCCTTCCCCAAAAACAGTAAAAAAGGTGCAAATTCAATAAAAGTAGAGCACAAACTACCATCAGAAGTTGGCTTAAGGGAATCATATAAATATTTACCCACTGAATGTGAACCACGAATTGCATTTCACCGCCCCTTTCCAATCCCTCCTTCCCAAAAACAGTAAAAAAGGTGCAAATTCAATAAAGTGAAGCACAAACCACTTTCAATATCTACCTTAAAGAAATCATTGAAATCTTTACCTACTGAAGATAGACCAGGATTCACATTTCACCCCCTCCTTCCCTTCCCCCCAAACATACACACTAAAAAAACGTTCAAATTCAATAAAGTAAAGCACAAAACTACCATCAGAATCTGGCTTTAAGAAATCATTGAAATCTTAACCTAATGGAGATGAACTATGACTGTTCTTTCACCATCCCTTCCACGCCCCCTCAAACAGAAAAAAAAGTGCAAATTGAATAAACGTAAAGCACAAAACTACTATTGACGTAAGCTGAAGGTCCAGGCATCGAGTGCTGATTTGATATGTACGCAAGAGGTTAATATTTGAGTGAGTCCGTCAGTAGAAACAAAGGAAGGCAGTGAAGGGAGACTAAATGTTTCACAGGTGTGTTCTCCTACCTGACGAGAGAGAAAGAGCGGGAGCGAGAGCGAGCGAGCGAGAGAGAGAGAGAGAGAGAGAGAGAATTATATAAGTTCTATTAATCTATAAACGCTGCAAATGACATAATAGACTGATTGACAGCACTAATAATACTAATAATAATACTAATAAACTAATATTCTCAAAAAGATTCACTAAAAAAAATCGACAAATACCTGAAAACACCTTAAATTCTTTGCCTCTCTCTCTAAAAGGTTTCAGTGTGTTCTATTTTATGATTCTCTCTCTCTCTCTCTCTCTCTCTCTCTCTCTCTCTCTCTCTCTCTCTCTCTCTCTCTCTCTCTCTCTCTCTCTCTCTCTCTCTCTCTCTCTCTCTCTCTCTCTCTCTCTCTCTCTCTCTCTCTCTCTCTCTCTCTCTCTTCCAGTGGTATGAAATTTCAATAACTCGAGAGAACATGGCGGGAGGAAGAGGTGAAAAATGAGGGACGCAAGGAGGGAGACGAGAGGAAAGAATAGAAGAAGAATGGCAGAGCAAATGGAGAAACGAACAGAAACTGGAGAAAGATGATGTGAGGGGAGAAGATAAAAGAGGGAGAGGAGAGGGAGAGAGAGGGAAGGTGAGAGGACAGGTGAGGCAGTGAGTTGGACGTGACTTTGCTTTAACAGTGAGGAAGTGAACTCAAAAACAATAGAGATACAAAAAAAAATCATGTTTCTAGTTGACAAAGAGAGTTAGCTGCATGTCAGTCTAACCAAACCTATGTAAACGTTCGCATTGCAAGCAGGATTAACGTTGATAGTTGAATGAAACATCGCAACCACATCCTGAACTAACAATGGACATCTAACTTAACCTAACACCACACACTCCGACACACCCAAAATTATGGTAAACTAACACACTACAAACAGGATTAACATTTGTAGTTGAAAGAAACATCGCAAACACAGTCTAACCTAACAATGGACACCTAACTTAACCTAACACCACACACTCTGACACACCCAAAATTATGCTAAGCTAATACACTACAAACAGGATTAACATTTGTAGTTGAAAGAAACATCGCAAACACATTCTGACTTAACACATAACAACTAACTTAACCTAACACCACACACTCCGACACACTCAAAATTATGCTAAACTAATACACTACAAACAGGATTAACATTTGTAGTTGAAAGAAACATCGCAAACACATTCTGACTTAACACATAACAACTAACTTAACCTAACACCACACACTACTACGCTAAATTAACTTTCCTAATCCCTAAACACTAAATATGGGGCTTATAAAACACGTATTCAAACCACCCTGATACCGCCCTTCGCCCCTTTGTGTGGGTTTCACAAACACATCTTACCATAACACCACGCACTGCTAACCTGAATCAATCTTCCTAGACCACAAACACTAAATACGAGGCTTAGGTAACACGTGATCAACCCACCCCGATACCGCCACTCGCCCCTTTATGTGTGGGTTTCATGAGCACATCTTAACCTAACATCACGCACTGCTAACCTGAATCAATTTTCCTGAACCCCAAACACTAAATACGAGGCTTAGGTAACGCATGTCCAACCCACCCCGATACCGCCCCTCGCCCTAGATGTGTCGGTTTCACGAGCCACCCCTTGCAGTGTCGTTTTCTATGCTCGCTAAGTTAAGAGGGATTTTAGCGGCGGGTGAGTTATGGAAAATTGATCTGGGCGTCAATCAAGCCCCGAGCGAAGGCCACGAGGATGCCTGCGAGCTCCAAAACGGCATGCCAACAATTTTAATGTCCTCGTTTATTAAAAAAGCTGTGGAGGCCAAATTTTTCCGTCCGCCGGTTTGCGTGGCCTACTAATGAGGGGAGTGGGAAGGCTGGGTGGAGGTTAAAGGCGAAAGCGTCCGGGAAGTATAATGCTAGCTTGGGATGTGGTCACCATGAAGACAAATAAAGATAGTTTGGACATAGAGGAAGGAGGAGGTTTAGATGACGTAAGAGGTTTGAATGACATAAAAGAAAGAGGATTGAATTACAGAAGAGGTTTGGAGGACATGCAAGAGGTTTGAAGAGTATTGATGAATCAGAGAAGAAAACAGTAAAAATATAAGACAGAGAGAATTATGAACGTAAAGAAAAGAGGAAAAGAAAAAGAGTTGGAGCGAAAATAACACGAACAGAAGCGAAAAACAACACGATAAGGAAGAAAATGTATACAGATAAGAGACAGAGAAGACAAAAAAAGGTGATGTATGTTTAAGGACACAGGAAATGAGTTTGAATGGCATAGAAGAGGCTTGACGACTACTAAAAAGTACTGACATAACATCGAAGAGGTTTAAATGCCAAGCAGGAGGACAGAGGAAGGAGGAGGAAAGAGAGTTTTTTTCTTCTCCAGCTCCATCTTCCTCTGTTTTCACAACCATTACTATCTCCTTATACCTTCACCCTTCCTTCACCACCTCCCTTTCACCTCTATACTATCAACGTCCTCAATCCCTTCCCAGATCTGACCTCAAGCAACACACTTTCCACAACCCCGCCGCTGCCCAGTCTTAAGGCGCCACCATTCACCCCCAACTCCCCCATTACTTACACAACCATTATTTCTCCTTCGTAAGCCCAGCCTTCCTTCACCACCCACACTTCTACCTCTGTACTGCAAACTTCCTCCATCCATTCCCCGATCTACGCAGAAGCATCAGTTTTCATCCACGTTACCAAGTCTTAAGCGCCACACGTCAACCCGCTCTTGGTCGCCGAACCTCTCCGTCACGCCTCCGTTGAAATGTTACCCGGAAGAGCTTGTGACGTTATCGCTTCGAAGAGAAATACCGGACGTGCGTAAAAGTAGCTACCGGGAGAGAGAGAGAGAGAGAGAGAGAGTGTGTGTGTGTGTGTCGTGATGTATGTGTGTGATTCTCCTGATTTTTCGAGGTTTTGCTGTGTGAGGTCAAAGCTATCTATCGCAGGGAAGAGAAGGTTCTCTCTCTCTCTCTCTCTCTCTCTCTCTCTCTCTCTCTCTCTCTCTCTCTCTCTCTCTCTCTCTCTCTCTCTCTCTCTCTCTCTCTCTCTCTCTCTCTCTCTCTCTCTCTCTCTCTCTCTCTCTCTCTCTCTCTCTCTCTCTCTCTCTCTCTCTCTCTCTCTCTCTCTCTCTCTCTCTCTCTTCTCTCTTCTCTCTTCTCTCTTCTTCTTCCATTCTCTTCTTCCTTCCTTCTCTCTTCCTCTTCCTCCTCCTCTTTCCATTTCTTCATTCTTTTTTTCTTATTTCATCTTCCTGAATCACTCCAGTTATTTTAGATCATTCACCCACTTAAAACTCTTCTTCACTTTTCCTCTTCTTCCTTTTCTTCTTCTCTTTATATATATCTTCTTCTTTCAATTCCTCCTCCTCTTCCTCCTCCTCCTCCTCCTCTTCCTGACGTACGAGCTTCCACGTCTCGAGCACAAAGAAGGAAGATTTTGCTCCTCAGGGATTTCTCGCTTCTGTACACACTCGATCCTTAAGTGTGTGGAGGCACTGGAGGGCGTCTTTTGCCTCCCTTCCTCCCTCCTTTCCTCCCCCTATGGATGTTATTTGTATGGTTGAAGTTTCTCCTCTCTCATCATTATTTGTCTTCTCTTTTTCTTGTTCTTTTCTTTTTTTTCTTCTTTGTTCTCTGTCTTGTTATTTTTAGGTATAGAGACTCTGAAGGGCTGCTTTTTTTTTTACCTCGTTTCTCTCCTCTTGTTTTAGTTGTATAATTCTAGTTTTTCTTTTCTTTATCATTGTTTTTAGTATGTTACGATTTTCCTTTTGGGTTTCTTTAATTTTTGTTTTTCTGGTTCTTTTCTTGTTTGTTATCTCTGGTATTTGGTCTTTGTTTTCTCCTGTCTCTTTTCCTCATTATTTTTCTTCCTGACGTTGTTTGTGTAATTGTAGTTTCTCTTCTTTTTCATTATTAGTATGTCTAGATTTTGAGGGGATTTTTCTTTCCTTGTTTTCTTCTTCCTTTTCTTTTCTTCTTCTTCTTCTTCTCTCTTTTTGTCTTCTGTCTCTTATCTATATACATTTTCTTCTTTATCGTGTTGTTTTTTGCTTCTGTTCGTGTTATTTTCGCTCCAACTCTTTTTCTTTTCCTCTTTTCTTTACCTTCATAATTCTCTCAGTCTTATATTTTTTCTGTTTTCTTCTCTATTCCTTTATATTTATTCCTCACTATGTTATCTTGGCTTCAATTTGCTGTCCGGTTCTCCTTCAGTCGTCCTCTCTCTCTCTCTCTCTCTCTCTCTCTCTCTCTCTCTCTCTCTCTCTCTCTCTCTCTCTTCGGTACATTTACTCACAATTTCCTTTTTTCTGCGTCATGTTCCGATCTTTCTCTTCTCGCGTCACTGCCTCGTTTTCTTTTTTTTCTTTTTGCTTCTTTCATGCACTGCAGTATTTCCGTTTTCTTCGCCTCCTCCTCCTCCTCCTCCTCCTCCTCCTCCTCTTCCTACTTCAGCTTCCATAATTTTTCCTCTTCCTCTTGCTCCTTCTTTTCATATGTCATACAGTTATTTATGGTCTTTTCCATCCTGTTTTTTTCTATTTTCCCTTTCATTATTTTTATCAGCTTCCTCTCCTTATCTTCCTCCTTTATCTTCCATTCCTCTTCTTCCTCCTCTTGGTCATTCTTTTTCTATGTTATACAGTTATTTACAGTCTTTTCCTTTCTGTGTTTTTTTTTCTATTTCCTCTTTCATTATTTTTATCAGCTTCCTCTCCTCCTCTTCCTTCTTCGTCTTCCATTATTTTTCCTCTTCCTCTTGTTTACTCCTCTTCTATGTCAAGCAGTTATTTATAGTCTCTTCCTGTTTTTTTCCTGTTTCCTCTTTCATTATTTTTATCAGCTTCCTCTCCCCCTCTTCCTCCTTCATCTTTCTTTCCTTTTCCTTTTCCTCTTGTTTACTCTTTTTCTATGTCAAGCAGTTATTTATAGTCACTTCCTTTCTGTTTTCTCTATTTCCTCTTTTGTCATTTTTATCTATCTTTCTATTATCTTTTTTCTTCTTCTATTTTCATTTCGTTTTATTTTTTGTTGCTTCTTTCATTCGCTTCTGTATTTTCGTTTTTTTTTCCTCTCTTCCTCTTCCTCCACTTCCTCTTTCTTCTTTCATTCCTCTTCCTCTTCCTCTTGCTCATTCTTTTCGTCATATAGTTACAGTCTTTTCCTTCCTCTTTTCTTTACTATTTTCTCTTCCATTATTATTATTTGCTTTACATTATTTTTATCATCATTTTTTTCTTCCTCTATTTTCACTTCGTTTCCTCTTATTCTCCTTTCACTTGCTTCACCTTCTTTCGCTCACTTCATCTTCATCTAGTTTCACATTTCATTACCAATATCTTTTTCTTTTATTTTCATCTATTTTTTTTATCTTCCTTTTCCTTAATTCATATCCTTTCGCTCACTTCATCTTGTTTAAATTCATACAACGTCGCCTCTTACCCTTCTCAAAGCCGCCATCTTTTTCTCTTTTTTTCGTTCTCTCCTTCGCTCTTCTCTCATATCCTTCATTCATCCATTCCCATCCTTCTTTTCCTCCGATCTTAAAAAACTTCCCCATGAAAATTCCTCCTCATCTTCCTCCACTCACCCATTCTTCATCCTCCCTTCCCAAATCTCAGTATTCCACCCTTCCCTAAAATTCCTTTCCATTCCATCTTCCTCCTTCTTCCTCCTTTCATATCTTCATCCAGTGTTAATATTCCTCCCTTTACTAAGATTGCTTCCCCTTTCCTTTCTTCCTTTTTCCCTTATCCTCTTTCTCACCTATCTAAATTATCTTCTCTTTAGTTAAATTCTTCTTTCCATCTCTCATTTCTCCCTTCGGTCAAAAAATTCTCTCTCATCGATTCATTCTTTGCCACGATTTTGATTTGCTTTCTTTGTTATTCCTCTCCTTTCCTCGTCTCTCTTCTTTTCCCCTCTCTTTTAATTTACCGTTCTCTCCTTCTCTCTCATCCCTCTTTCTCCTCTCCTCTCAGTTCCTCTCCTCTCCTCTTCTCTTCTCTCTACTTAATACCAATCTCTACTTTTTCCTTACTACTGTTAGCTGTTCCTGTCCCTCTCTTTCCTACCTCCATTCCCTTCAGTACTCTCTTCATCCATTCCTCTAATCTTTCTTTACTTCCTTCGTATTTCTCTCTTCCTTTCTATATCTCCTTCCATTACTCTCTTCTGTCATTCTCTACTTTTACTTCTTGCTATTATCTTCTCTTTCTTCTTTCTCTAAAACTCCCTCCATTACTCCCTTCAGTCATTCCTCTACTCCCTTTTCACTAACATCGCCTTTCTCTTTTTTCATTCCTCTAACTCTCCATTGCTCCCATTCCTCTACTTCTTCTTATCTCTATTATCTCCTTTTTCTTCCTTCTCTAAAACTCCCTCCATTACTCCCTTCAGTCATTTCTCTACTCCCTTTTCACTAACATCGCCTTTCTCTTTCTTCTCTCCTCCAACTCTCCATTGCTCCATTCAGCCATTCCTCTACTTCTTCTTTTCTTTCACCCTCTTTCTCTTTCTTCCCTGCTTCGAACTCCCGCCCCTGCCCCGCCCACGCCCGGTCATCCATCCCGCCTTCTTCCTCCCTTCAATGGCCGGCTGGCGGGACCATTAACGCACAACTATTACTCAGGAGTCAAGTTTCGAGATCTCTTTTTCACGTGTTGCCGCCCCCGAATCGTCCAGCGGCAAAATAAATGCATCTGTGTGTGTTTTTTTCTCTCTGTCTTTTTCTTTTTTTTCTCTTTCATTTCTTTCCTCCTACATTTATCCCCTCTCTCCTTTCGTTCGTTTTTGGTTTCCTTCTATCGTTTTTTCTTTATTTCGTTCCCTCTTCTTTTCCTTCTTTCTTTTTTCTTTCTTTCCTTCTTTCTTTCTTTCTTTCTTACTTGGTTTCCCCCTTTCTTTCTTTCATATATACTTCCTAATTAATGAGACTTTTTATACAACAAAGTGAGGTCATTCTTTGTTGATTTATACCATAAGTTATTGGCTATCATTTGTTTGAAGATACCCTGAACTTAACCTAACCCAACCTAACCTAACAAGCCCCCAAAGAGTTACTATAGATCTTGACTCAGAACTTTCAAATATGCTTCCTCACTAATATAACTTTTTACACAACAAAGTGAGGTCATTATTTGTTGATTTATACCAAGGTACTGGCTTTCACGTGTTTGAAGCCACCCAAAACCTATCCTAACAAAACCACAAAGTTACCTTACGAAAAATCATGGATGCCTCTTTACTAATGAGACCTATTACTGTCTGACTGAGTGAGGTCAATCTTAGTTATTTTCTGCCACCTCACCAACACAGCACATTACCCGTTTCCATCTCTTCCCTTTCTCTGCATGTCCCTGTCCAACCATCCACCTCCACGTCCCTCTCCTCCTTCTCCTTCACCACATCAAAGAACCTCCTCTCTGGTCTTTCTTTTTGCCTCTTATCTGCAGCTCCATCTCCAGCATCTCTATCCCGGTATACCCAGAATCCCTCCTCCCCACATGTCTAAACCTTATGTTGCATTCTCCTCTCTGGTCTTTCTTTTTGCCTCTTATCTGCAGCTCCATCTCCAGCATATCTATCCCAGTAAACCCAGAATTCCTCGTACCCAAATGTTTAAACCGTTTGTTGCATCCTTATCTCCATATAGTCATCATCACTCCTCTACAGTACATATCAAATTATCTCCAGTATCCTTATCCCGATATACCCAGCATCTCACCTCCACACGTGCCCAAACCATCTCTATATAGACTACCTCACTTTGTCCCCGAAACATTTAACCTAGACTGTTTCTCTGATATTCACTTCTATTCATGTCCTTCCTCGTCCCTTCCAGCAAAAATCTCCCATTCTCAAACATTTCAATTCCCAAGAACCCACATTTGGCAAGACTCTCCTAGAACGTGTGGGCATTTCCATAGGTAGTTCTATGACCCAGAGCAAACTATTATGCATACAAAATTCATATATGCTCACTTCTAATCATGTCCTTCCTCGTCCCTTCCAGCAAAAATCTAACATTTTCAAACATTTCAGCGCCCAACAACCCACATTTGACAAGACTCTCCTAGAACGTGTGGGCATTTCCATGGGTAGTTCTATAGCCCAGAGCAAACTATCATGTATACACAATTCATATATACTTCCTTCTAATCATGTCCTTCCTCGTCCCTTCCAGCAAAAATCTCCCATTCTCAAACATTTCAACGCCCAAGAACCCACATTTGGCAAGACTCTCCTAGAACGTTTCCATGGGTAGTTCTATGACTGAGAGCAAACTATCATGTATACAAAATTCATTCACGCAAAACCAAGGCAATACTCACGGACGGCAGGAGTAAACGAATGCAATGAAGTAAAAAACAGGCCAACCGTCAAGGCCTCACCTCGCCCCGCCACTGTTTTCTCGGCAAACAAGTCGTGTTTGGCCTGAAACGAGGAAGACAGAGCCAAACCCACTCGAGACGGAGGTTACCCAGCCCTCTGTGATTGGAGGACGAAGAGGAGGAGGAGGTGGGGAAGGTGGAGGAGAAGTGATAGATAGATAACACAGAGAATGGGATGGTTGGATGAGGTGGGAGAGAAGAGGAAAGGTGACAAAGAGGAGGAGGAAGAAGAGGAGAACGAGAAGGATGAGGAAGAAGACTAGGAGAAGGGGAACTGATAACGGGGTGGTTGGAATTGACAGGTAGAGGAGGGCGAGAACATGCGGGAGAGCAGATAACAGGGACACAGGGAATAAGTAAATAAGGAGGAAAAGGAGGGAAAGGGAGAAAGGGAAACGCGATGAGGAGAGGAAGTGGAGAAGAGGACGAAGAGGACAAGAGGTAATACGAAAGGAAACGGGAGGAGGAGGAGGGCAAGGAGGAAAATGAGAACTGAAAAGAAGAAGTAGAAGACTGGATAAAGAAGGAGGCGAGATAATGTAAAGAGAAAAGGGGAATAGAAGAGAGGAATGAAAGGAAGGTGGAGAAGACAGAAAGATACGCAGAGAGGAAGAAACAAAAGTGAAGGAATAAAGGTGGAAGGTGTGAAAGAATGCAGAAAATACGAGAAAATGTAAAGAGAAATTAAAGAAAAGTGGACAAGGCAGAAAAGTAAGTAGAGAGAAAGAGATAAAAGGGTAAGTGAATAGAGGTGGAAGATGTAAAGCAATGATGGATAGCAAAGATTAAGAGCGTGAAAAGGTGAAAGATGAACGGTGTGAAAGAATGCAGAAAATGAGAGAAAATGTAAAGAAAAAAAGAGTAAGTGGGTGAGAGGAATGAAAGGAAAGTGGACGAGGCCGAAAGGTAAGTAGACAAAAAGAGAGACAAGAGTGCAAGTAAATGAAGTTGGAAAGTGTAAGAAAGATAAAGAAAGTGAAAGAAAGAAAGACAGAAGCTAAAGAGGTATGCTAAGGAAGAATATGAGAGGAGAGAAGAGACTAAGAAGGGAACGATGGGTAGGAAAGGCGAAGAACGTGAAAGAAAGAGAAAAAGAAGTTAAAGAGGAAAACTAAGGAAGAATGTGAAAGGGAAGAAGAAACTAAGGAGAAGGGAGAAGAGATATTAATAAAAGCGATTCTACAAAATACAGAGAAAGCAAAAAGGGGAGTACAACGCTTTTTATTTTTTTTTACAGCAAAGGAGTCAGTTAAAGGGCATAAAAAAAAGTAGCAAATGTTCTTCTGTCTTCTCTCTCTCTACATAATAAACAAGTCTGAAAGTCACACATAAATAAATACTAGAATAATAAATTGAAACCCTTTGGCTCAGCATCCCTAGTGAGTGAGATCAATACGAACGAGATGAGATGAACGGAAGTGAATGTGAATAACAGCTAAAGGGATAAAGGAGGAAAGAGAAACGAAATCTGAGGTAATCAATAACAGGAATGAATGAACAGAAATAACAGACGATAAAACTAAGGAATAAGAAGGGGAGGAAATAATCAAAACGAAAGAAAAATTGGTTAATGAGAGAAATATAATAGAGAAAAAACAAAGAAAAGAAACAAAAATAACAAAGAAAGTATGAAGAGAATAGGAAAATAAGAAAAAAACAGGAAATACGGAAAAACCAGAGAGAGAGAGAGAGAGAGACAGAGAGAGAGAGAGAGAGAGAGAGAGAGAGAGAGAGAGAGTCGATCTTCTCACGTTTTCTGCTTTACCACACTCTCTCAACGGTAGACTCTCATAATTTTCCACGGGTCTCTCCTCTCCCCTACTCGCACTTTCTCTCCCCTTCCCTCTTCCCCTATTTCTCTCCCCTTGCCTCCCCTTCCCTTCCTCCCCCCTCTACCCTTCCCCCTTCCCTCCCCACCTATTCCTCTCCCCTCCACTCCCATCCCCTCCCCTCCACTCCCTTCCCTCTCTTTCCGTTCCTCTCCCTTCTCTCCCCACCTACCCTTCCCCCTTCCCTCCCTACCTATTCCTCTCCCTCCCCTCCACCCCTTCCTCACCCTTTCCTTCCCATCTATTTTTCTCCAGTCTCTTTCCGCCTTTTCCACTCCCTTCCTTCCTCGCCTATTCCTCTCCTTTCCAACCCATTTCTCTCCCTTCCCTTCCCACCCAGTCCTATCCCTTCCATCCCTACCTTCCCCTCCTCTTACCTTTTCCTTACTCGGAGACACTAGATTTCCCCTCCCATTCCTCCTTCTTTTCCCTTTCCACGTCCCTCCCTTTCCCCTCCCTATGTATATGACTAAGGGAGGTGGGAATATAAGACGTGAACGCTTTTAACAGTTTCAAATCGCCTTATGAATTCACGTTTTACAGTTTCTTGACGCGAAAAAAAAACTTGCAATATAAAACACTTGAATATGACACACAAAAACGACTTAATTACTTATATAACGAAAAATCTTGCTGTTCTCGATCCATGAATATATATACGGCCATTCGCTACAGAGTTTCCGATCCCCCGTGAAAACACGACACGGGATCCGAGGCTGCTACAAGGGAATCCAACGCTCTATCTGTCCAAACCCCCCCGAAATAGTCATCGGTCTGTGTGTTTGTGATGGTAATGGCGAGGCCGTGTTTGTGTCGAAGCTGAGCGCCAGAGTAATGGAGTTGTTGTTGCTGTGTGTGTGTGCGCTGGAGTTACACACACACACACGTCCACACACGTCCACACGCACACACACATACACACGCAAAAGAGAAAAAAGCACACACATACATTCTGGTACACACTCGAACGTACAGGCAGAGTAATGAAGTAGCTGTTGAATGTACGTAAAGGAGTAAAACACACACACATACACACACAAAAAGAAACACACACACACTCAGAGCTATAGGCCGAGTTATAAAAGTGTTGTGTATGTAAGCTAAACACACACATACACACACATATACACACAGAAACATACGCACACACACACAAAAATAAAGAAAGACAAACACACACATATATACACCCACACCTTCAAAGCTATTTATAGGCCGAATAATAAGTTTTTTGCTGTATATATGCGGGAGTTACACATTTACGCACACATACGTACAGAGAAAGCATACACACACACACACACACACACAGTCACCATCTCTTCCCCCTCCCCACCACCATCACCGCCGCCGCCGACACTACAACTTCTGTCCGCTTGCCGCTGTGTTGTTTCCTCCGCGGCTGCAAATCACTATATTCCACGGGCCATTACGCTCCCCGGTCGCTCTCTCGCCAGTTTCCCGCTTTCTAATTAACCCGGCACGAGGCGAGGCGCGCTAGAAAGGAGAGGAACGCCGCCCACGTCTAACTTACACACAACAAAGCCATCCAACAGCCGTCCGTGCGGGGTTACAGAGAGTTACGAGGAACTATAAGTTAGGAGACTCGGGGGAGGGAGGGAGGCAGCGGCGAAGGTTGTGGCGACGAGGAAGAAGGGAAGGTGAGGAAGGAAGGGAACGAAGAAGAAGGTAAGGAAAGGAGAGAAGATGGTATGAATAGGAAGAAGAATGAGAGGCAGGAGTAATGGAGGACGGAGGAGATGGGAAGAGAAAATGGTAGAGGACAAGACAGTAGTGAAGGAAGAGGAAAAGAAGGGAAAGGAGGAAGGAAGGAAAACATCGAAGGAGGAGGGGGATAAAAAGGCAAGGTAGGAAGGAAACGGAGTTGGAGAAGGAAAAAACAAAGAAACTAAATAAACAGGATAAAATGAAACGTAAAAAGAAAAGAAAAGAGAATGACAGTAAGGGAGAGGGAACAGGGAAAAAGAAGAAGAAGAGGAGAAGAGGGGGGGAGGGGGAGGGGCAGACATAAGAATGAGAATATTGAAAGCACGAAAAAAAAAAGAGGAGGAGGAGGATAAGGAGGAGGGGAGGAGAAGATAGTGTCCAATAACAGGAAAATGAGAAGGGAAGGAAGGAAGGAAGGAAGGTCAGATCAGTAAGGGGGAGAGGAAACGAGGGGAGAGGGGCGAATGAGTTTGCAAGATAGGTAGAAAGGGGAGCGGAGGACCTCATCACGTGGGGAGAGAGAGAGCGAGAGGGGAGAGGGAGGGGAGAGAGAGCTTCAATTACATAGGTGTAAGGAGAGGGGGAAGGAAGGAGGGAGAGAGAGAGAAGGGGTGGAGAAGAAGGGTAGCGGGAAAGTCCAACCATCAGGGGAAGGTAAAAAAAAGATAAAGGGGAGCATATTAGAGGGTAAAGGGGTTCGAAGCTAAGGGAAATGAGAGGGGTCGCGGATGCCCAAAGGAGGGGAAAGACAGTAAGGGGAATAAGTTCGTGAAGAGGGGAAGCAACAGCCTTTAAACTAGAAGAAATAGGGAGAAGGGAGGGAGAGGATGGGAGCAAACGATATTGGAAGGGAGGGAGGAGAGGAGAGAATGGAGGGAAAGAGAGGGAGGGAGGAGAGATAGGAGAAACGTAAGAGGGAATCAGGGGAAGAGATGGAGGAAAGAAAGAGCATGGGAGGGAAAGGGAGAGAAAGGGACAGAGGAAAGGGATGAAAGGGTTAAGAAGAGGAGAGAAAAGGGAAATAAACAAGAAAACAAAGGAAGTGAGAGAAAAGGAAAGGGGGATAAAGGGAGAAGAAGAAGAAAAGGAGGAGAAAGTAGATATGGAAGAAAGCTAAGAGGGTAAAAAGGGAATATAGGAAAAAGCAAGTAGAAAGGAAGACACAGGATTATGGAAAGGGAAGAAAGAGAAGAAGAGAAAAGAAGTGAGTACAAGAGAAAGATATGAAGAAGGAAGAGATGAAATAAGAGGAGAGAGAAAGAAAGAAATGGAAAAAGAGAGGAAGCACACGAGAAAAGATTAATGAAGACGGAAGACACACGATTAAGGGAGAGGAAGAAGGAGAAGAGAGGAAGGAGAGAGGCGATAAACGTGTAATTAAGAAAGAGGAGGATGAATTACAGGAAAGAGGAATAGAGGGGAAGGAAGAGAAGGGGAAAATATAGAGATAGATAGAAAGGGATAATTGTCCACTAAATGATGTCTTCAGGAGTTCACAAGCTAATTAAAACACTGCTCTTTAAACACACACACACACACACACACACACACACACACACACACACACACACACACACACACACACACACACACACCTCTAACCCTTACCAAAAGACTTTATGGTTGAAAATTGAGTTATTATGAAAGATTGTCCCTAATTAGTTACTGAATCATCTGTCATTACTTGCCGGTTGTTGTTGTTGTTGTTGTTGTTGATGTTGATGTTGATGTTGAAGTTGAAGTTGAAGTTGATGTTGATGTTGATGTTGATGTTGTTGTTGTTGTTGTTGTTGTTGTTGTTGTTGTTGTTGTTGTTGTTGTTGTTGTTTCTTTGCAAATATTGGATTATCTAGCCAGACTTTCTTTTTTAGACCCGCGTATAATCACATGTTTGTTTGTTTTTTTCTTTTTTTCTTACCACTTTCGCAAGGTTTTATATATAGCGGTAATTTTAAGTTTTTTACTGGTCTCCTTGTTTTAAAATCGTCTAGATAGAAACACGCAAAAAATAAATTACTTCAAAACGACCAACTAACCAAAAATATTCCTTCTCAAAACTCCTTCGCTGTAATTATTGATACAATTTTTTTTTATATTAATCAGAGTGAATACAAGGAAAAATATTGACTTCAAGGGAATATCAACTACAAAATTATTCCGTCTAACATTCCTTTATTATTTTTACGATCCAACTTTTATCTCAAACAACTAAATAACTAATTAACTAACTATCTAACTAACTCTATTACTCACTATATCGATCAAAACATAAAAAAAAAAACATTCCTTCATTCCTCATTCCTCAACTAACTAACTAACTAACTAACTAACTATCTAACTAACTATATAACTCACTATCTTGATCAAAACGTAAAAAAAAAACATTCCTTCGTTCCTCATTCCTCAACTAACTAACTAACTAACTAACTAACTATCTAACTAACTATATAACTCACTATCTTGATCAAAACGTAAAAAAAAAAAAAAAACATTCCTTCGTTCCTCATTCCTCAACTAACTAAATAACTAACTAACTATCACAAACAACAAAAAATCGAACAAAACCCAAAACAAAAATACGAAAATCATGTAAACTTAGGACCTTCAGACCACCACGAATCTTCCTTTTAACATTCCTGGGTATGGAGATCGCGGTCAACGCGGTCACTTTTTTTCCCCTCTCGTGTGTGTTTGTTTTCCTTTTCGTCTGTTTTTAGTCCCCGTCAACCCCCACCCCCCACCCCCCCGTCCCGCCACGTGAGTCCAGGTAAGCATCCGTCCAGGTCACAGGTAGAGTCGTTAACAGGTGCGTCCATTTATTGGGTTACCTGAAAACACCTTAAATTCTTTGCCTCTCTCTCTCTCTCTCTCTCTCTCTCTCTCTCTCTCTCTCTCTCTCTCTCTCTCTCTCTCTCTCTCTCTCTCTCTCTCTCTCTCTCTCTCTCTCTCTCTCTCTCTCTCTCTCTCTCTCTCTCTCTCTCTCTCTCTCTCTCTCTCTCTCTCTCTCTCTCTCTCTCTCTCTCTCTCTCTCTCTCTCTCTCTCTCTCTCTCTCTCTCTCTCTCTCTCTCTCTCTCTCTCTCTCTCTCTCTCTCTCTCGGTTAATTGGCCCCATTTACCTGTGATGGCTCCATTACCAGCACCCGACCCTCCATAACAGGTGAGCCAGACAGCTTCCTCCTTCTCCTCCCCCTCCTTCTTCTTCTTCTTCTGCTTCTAACTCTCCTTCTCCTCCTCCCTCCTTCTTTCCTTCCTCTAATGGTCCTGGTTCTTCTGTTTCTGATTCTGCGTCTTGGATATTCGTGTTTCCTTTTTCTCTTTCCATGCTGTTGTTTTGAATTTTCTTTTTTATTCATCTTGTTTTGTTAAGTGGTTTCGTATTGTATTTTTTTATTAATGTTTTTTTTTGTGCCTTTTTTGTTTTCTTGTTTTATTATTATTTGGTTTTGCTTTCTCCTCCTCTTTCTTCCTTCTTCATCTTTTCTTTTTAACATGCTGCTTGCCTCCCTCTTTCCTCTTCTTCTTGTTCCTCTTTTTCTGCTTTGTATTCTTCTTGTTCTTGTTCTTCTTCCACCTTCCATGCTTCTTTTTTTATTGTAACTCATTCTCCCTTATTTTCTTCTTAGTTTTCTTCTTCTTTCTTTCAATCTTTCTTCCTTTCTTCTTTGTGTTATCTTCATTCTATCCTCCTTTCTGCCTTCTTTCCTTCTTTTCTTCATTCTTCCTTCCTTTCTTCTTTGTGTTATCTTCATTCTATTCTCCTTTCTGCCTTCTTTTCTTCTTTTCTTCATTCTTCCTTCCTTTCTTCTTTGTGTTATCTTCATTCTCTTCTCCATTCTGCTTTATTTCCTTCTTTTCTCATTCTCCCTTTCTACTCATCTCATCCCCTTTCCACTCCCCCCTTCTCATTTGCTCCTTCCCTTCCCACATCCTCTCTCTCGTAACCGCACTTTTTCCCTCCATCTCATCCCAAGAATAGCAAGACCCAGACACGCGCCCGTGCCCCGAGGCCCTCCAAAGCTGCCGCCGGAGATTGAGGGGCAGCGGGGCCACAAGAAGGAGCGCCTGTCAGGTAATCAGGGCGGTAAATCAGTCTTGTAAACCAGAGGCGAGGGAGACACGCGCTTCGACCCTTAGTGTAATTGAAAGTATTAGAGGAAGAGAGTCTCCTGCCTATTAGTGTCGGTCTGCCTTTATGAATTGCGATTGTAGATTAATAGGTAGGAAAAATTGTTGCTCCTTTTTTCTTCTCTCTCTAAGAACGTGTTGAACATAAATGACTTTCCGATTAGTTTCAGTTTGGCATTCTAAATTGAGACTGCAATTATTTAAGAAAAGGAGTGCATTTTTTTTGGAGAATGGTTATGTAATAGTTAAGAAATGGTCGTATTAGTGCAATGATATCTTAAATTGCGTTTGTAAAGTTTTAATGAAGAAATATCTGTACTTTTCCATTTTTCTAATTACCAATAAGTGATTATTCAAATGACTATCTAGAGTTATTCGATCCCTTTCTATTACTTTATCAATACAAGACTATCTAGATGAGCTTTTTTTTTTTATCTCGTATCTTGTAAAAACACAACGTAAAACAGAGATAGAGGTTAATCATATCATTCCGGCCTAACAACCTAAAATTATTATGTCACAGAAAAATAAGCTTAAATCCCTTCGATCCCTTCTATTTTCTTTCCTCATATTTCGTAAACTATAAAAAGGAACACAAAAGTAGAGGTTAACTATACCAATTTAACCTCTACTTTTGTGTTCCTTTTTATGGTTTACGAAATATGAGGAAAGAAAATAGAAGGGATCGAAGGGATTTTAGCTTATTTTTCTGTGACATAATAATTTTAGGTTGTTAGGCCGGAATGATATGATTAACCTCTATCTCTGTTTTACGTTGTTTTTTTACAAGATACGAGATAAAAAAAAGCTCATCTAGATAGTCTTGTATTGAACTCAAAACATTATGTCAGGAGAAAGAAAAGAAGTCACCTGTCCTGTACGCAACGATATTTTCTTTCCTCATATCTCGTAAACTATAAAAAGGAACACAAACATAGAGGTTAACTATATCAGTACTGCCTGAAAACTCAAAACATTATGTCAAAGAGAAAGAAAAGAAGTTAATCTCTCACCTGTCCTGTACGCAATGATATTTTCTTTCCTAGTATCTTGTAGAATTTAGAAAAAAAGAAACCATATCGATACGACCCAACGACCTGAAATTACTGAGCCAAAGAGAAAGAAGTTACTATCTACGGTTTTTGTATAATTAAAAAAGAAAGAACAGAGATGGAGGCTAATCATATCAATACGTCTTTACTTAAAAAACTGAAGCAAAGAGACAGAAGTTAAAATCAGCCCTGTCCGCTAGGCACTCATATTTACTTCGACATAAAACCCTTTTCTTTCACGTGGTATATCGGCAGCGCGCGAGAGAATGAAAAATGTGACAGGGGCTCCCGGCGTGTGATCAGACTATGTTCATCAGCGATTAAGCCCTTTTGCCCAGGTAACTGCATTCAGGGCGGCGTGATTCTTCTTGTTACGTGACACAGGTGAATCGACTGAGGATATTTTTCAACGCTATCGTCAACTTTTGGTCCGTGAATGAATAAGTATGACATCAAACGCCTTCCATTAGGTTAGCTTACGTTCCGATGTAAAAGAAACGTGTGGAAAATATGGCGGCAATCACGGAATCCGACAATGAACAAGAACGAATTAAGACCGAATCAAAGCAAAAGTGAAAATATAAAAGGTTAAAAAAAAAAAATACGTAATAGAGATAATTTGTTAATGCGCGCAAGAATATAAATACGATAAGCCAGTTGTTTTTTCTTCGTCTAATGTTCCTCCACGCAATTATTTTCCTATTTTCACTTCATGAGGATGTTTTTTTCTTTATTTTTTCTTCCTGGTTGTGGGTCAGGAACGAGGAGACCAAATAAAGACTTAATGGAGGAGAGAAAATAGAAAGCAGGTGATTGCCCTCAGGTGTGGGGTCATTAGACAGGCGAAGGGGGGGAGAGCGGAGAAGATAGATAGATAGAGAGATAAATAGCTGGAGAGAGAGATATCCGTATTATATAAGTAATCAAAACACATACAAAAACACTAATAATTTAAGTAGTTAACAATAATATACCATCTTTCTTCCTTCCCATCCTTCTTTTCCCTCTCCTTCTCGTCCTCTTCCTCTTTCACCTTCTCTAATTCTTCTCCTCCCCTCTTCCAACTTATCTCTTAATCCTCCTGCTTCTCCCCTCCTCCTCCTCCTCCTGTTCCTCCTCCTCATAAAGTTGCCGGTGTAGACGTTTCAGGATACTCCCCCTAGACATGACTCCCGGTCTCTTGAAACTAGTTAGATAGCACTCCCCAGTCAACTGAAACTGGTTTCATATGACTCCCCATCAGGTTGAAGTGACTCACATTATTGGATGAAAAAGATTTATTGATGTTGACTCCCATACAAAAACTAATCAGTAATCACACTACAGTACATTAATGTCTCCCATCCAAAAGCTAATCACTAATCATGTGCACATTACACACGAATAACTACATTAAAATGGTTGCCTGCTTTATTGTCGAGGTACACTGACTCGTTTACTACTTCTCTGCATTTCGGCTTATGCATATGCCGTGTGTGCATAGAACCGAACTTTGTCCACACACATACATTCACATGGAACATGTTGGCTGCTGCTAACATCTCTGTTGTTGTTCCCCACACTTTATTCTGACGCATTGATTCAACTTTGATGTTTTCAGTGCTGGCAATGAAATCACATATCAAGCTTCTGACAACGTCGTGTTGGTCCTCTTCTCCAGTGATGGCATATGACAATGCACGGAAAAGACAATTTCCGTCACCTTCAATTGCTTTAAGGGCAAGAGGTTCGTTGATGTTTTTGAAGGTCTTATTTTTTTTCCGGATGGACCTGATATTTTCTTGAATACCAGACGTCCACCAGAGTTGTTGCAGATTGCTCGCTGCGTTGCAACCGTCAATGGAGAGAACTTGTAAGTAATCTCCTCTTGCTGAACCCCGACTATTTGGCCACTTGGAGATGGCGGAGATGACGTAACTGAGGGAGTCGGTGGTAAAGCTTCTGGAGTGCGTTCGAAGAAGGGCTTCAGGTTGCATCCGTTCACTTTCGTCTTGAGGGTGACTTTCGTGGATGAATTAATGAGACAGTACAGCCCCTTCTCGCAAACTTGAGCCACCTCGTAGGGACCATCCCATGGATCAGTTTGCTTGCCTCCTTTTCTGTCGGCTCTGCGGAGGTTGTAACGCAACACCTTGTCACCCACGATGAAACTCTTTTGTTTGTATCGCCTCTTTGCAAAATCAGCTTGTTTTTTCCTGAGCTCGCTCAATGTTGGCATCAGCTTTCTTGAAAACAACATCCTGTAAGATAAAATACTCTTGTAGTAACATAATATTATTATCGATTAGTGTATATAAATATTAAATTATGTATAGATAAAGATACTATACATGTGTAGCCTGTATATAAAATATATATAGCATATGTATACACACATACTATACAGCTACTCCCTCTTACATGAAAAAAAAAATACCTGTAATATTTTGAGCTTTGAGAGTGTAGCATGGAAGTCAGACTCCTCAAATTCAGGATCGTCAGGATCGGAGGTGCAGTCAGCGAACTCGTGGTCCACATCGATGGGAAGGTCAGGTTCTCGGCCATATAACATCTTGAATGGTGAAAGCCTCGTGGAGGCCTGGACTGTAGATCTAAAAAAAGAAACAATGCAATTCAAAAACTAATAACAGTACACACAGACGTTTCGACAAGAACTCGCAGGTTTACCCTGATATTACCTACCTCAGTGCAAATAAGACGCCGTGCAAACATTTGTCCCAGTTTTTCATGTCGATCACTCAGAGTTCGAAGGAGAAGATTTTGAACTGTTCAGTTGCTGCGCTCGACTAATCCATTGGCCTGAAATTAACAAATCGGTATTTTTTGGTTTGAAAAATATATAGGTATTGTTTCAACAAGAACAAAAAATGCCAAAATAGGGGCATTGCTTTCAAACAGAGGAAAGAATACGCACAAACAAACAAATATAATCATTATAATATTATGATAAATACTTACTTGAGGACGATAAGCAGATGTGATTCTTTGCGTTGTTCCTGTGAGCGTGTGGAGCTCTGCTGAGACTGAGTTCACAAACTCTCTGCCCTGATCATTGATCTGTATGGCAACACATCCATGACGACAGATAATGTCCTCGTACAGGAACCGAGCCACTTCTGCAGCTTCCTTCGATTTTAAAGGGCGAGCCTCAATCCACTTGGAAAAATAACAAACGGCCATCACAATGGCGACATGACCGTTGGAGGACCTGAAAAAATACACAGTTGTAAGCATGCCGAAATTAACTTAAATAAAAGTATAAACAGTATAAATAACAATAGTAGTATTGTACTTATATACAAATTGTGTAAAACCAAACTCACGTTGTCAATGAACATGTCTATGCCAATTTGGTACATGTTTCGAGACTTAATTGGGATACTGTGCAGTTTCGGGTCCAGTTTCTTGAACACAGTGCTGGCTTTTGGCACCGTGAGCAAGTTTTGATGGTTTCAACTACATAAGAACATAAGAACATAAGAACGCAGGAGTCTGCAAGAGGCCGGTAGGCCTGTACGAGGCAGCTCCTTTGACCCTAAGCTCCCGTGTATCTAACCCCACCTAATATCGCTGTCCATGAATGTATCTAGTCTATTTTTGAATGTGACAATTGTATTGGCACTCACCACATGACTGCTAAGCCTATTCCACTCATCCACCACCCTGTTAGTAAACCAGTTTTTGCCTATGTCCCTGTTGAATCTGAATTTATCCAGTTTAAACCCGTTACTTCGTGTCCTACCCGGTTCTCTTACCAACAAAACCTTATGAATGTCTCCCTTATTAAAGCCCTTCATCCATTTATAAACCTCGATCATGTCTCCACGCACCCTTCGCCTTTCTAGAGAATGCAAGTTTAACTGTTTGAGTCTTTCCTCGTATGGCAAGTTTCTCAACCCCTGAATCATCTTAGTCATCCTTAAATCATCTTAGTCATCCTACATCATCAGATGTACATCAGATGTAACGTTGCGCCACCAATAGTTTTGCATTATGCGATCCATGACCTTATCCCTGCCAACGTGGCCTCCCAAAGCAACAGCTTCGTCGCTGTCACCAGCTCCTCGGTGACTGGCCAGCACAATGTCGAGCTAGTATTGGCGATCCTTAATCACCCGAAGGAAGCGAACTTCTGCAATCATATGTAAAATTATTAAACTATTGGCCATTACACCATTTCGCTTTTCGTTTCTACACGAATAGAACATAAGAACATAAGAACATAAGAACGTAAGGCGTCTGCACTACTCACCTGTTAAATCTCTCCTGTTCGGCTTATGGACAAGTTTTAGACAGTCGTCTGGATAACGAATGCCCGACACTTCCTTCGAAAATTTGCTTTTTTTCCCTTGTCGTTTCCAACATGCACTGGATATTTTTTTAACCGCAGAAACTCTTCCACCTCGTCCATTTCAATAGAGAACTCCATGGTGTAAACGCGTCGATGAGCCGCGTATATGTGTAGCAAGGAAGTGACTGATAAGGCCGTGGTGAGCTGCACAGGTGTTTCACCAGTAAAGTTTATAGAAAACGGAAAGCGAAATGTCAGACACTCTAGTTAGATTCAGAAACACCAAAAAACTTTAAACAAGGTTCATTCGACTATAGAGTCATTTCAAACGGGTGGGGAGTCGTCTGAAACCAGTTTTAAGTCGACTGAACCTAAGTACAGTATGTTCATTCTACTGTGGAGTCACTTCAAACTAGGTTTATTCGACTGCGGAGTCATTTCAAACGGGTGGGGAGTCGTCTGAAACCAGTTTCAAGTGACAGGGAGTCGACTGACTGGGGGAGTCTTCTGAAACAGGGAGTAATTTGAAACGGCTACACCGGCATTAGTACCTTCGCTTGGAGGGAGTGACTGATATATTCGTGTACTTACCTGTCCCGTGTTCCTCCAGGTGTTAGCGGAGAAGCCCCAAGACGCCCCTAGTTGAGTCTTTCCTGGTGGGGATAGAAATGATGTATGTTAATGAAAGGTGTGGGAAGTATGCTGGTTGGGGATGGGGAACAGGTGGGAGGTGGGATTAATAAGGCTACTCTTCTGTTATTTTTTTCCTTATGTTCTTTTCTTTTTCTTCTTTCCGGACTTTTTCTTTTTTTATTCATCTATGTTATTTCTTTATATTTTCGTATGCTAGCTGAGGATGGGGAACAGGTGGGAGGTGTGATTAATAAGGCTACTGTTTTGTTATTTTATTTCCTTACGTTCTTTTGTTTTTCTTCTTTCCGGACTTTTTCTTTTTTTATCCATCTGTGTTATTTCTTTATCTTTCGTATCTTTGTTTTTCTCCACCTCATTTTCCTTCTCCCTCGTTTCTCTGTTTTCTTATGTTTCTAATCCGTCTCCTTTTCTCCTTTTCCGTTTTCTCTCCTTGCTAATCCATCCTACCCATTTTCTTCCTCTCTTCCTCTTTTTCCTTCTTCTTTTCGTCTCATCTTCCTCCATACTAGAAATATTGTATGAGGTATATAATAAGAGTATTTCATATATTTTGCCACCTCCTCCTCCTTTTCCTCCTCCTCCTCTTCCTCCTTTTGCTCCTATACTTCTTTCATGACCTCCTTCTCCTCCTCCTCTTCTCTCATTCTCTTACTAAAAACAACATGATCGAGAGTACTGCATCTGTTCCCTCTCATATCTCTTCCCCACCTCCTCCTCCTCCTACTCCTCCACCCATGACCTCTTGTGGTAATGGAATGTCGGACTATGTAATGAGAACAACCAACCATCCATCAAGTCGAGAGAGAGAGAGCGAGAGGGAGAAAGGGAGAATGCGGCGGTAACAGCAGCAGTAACAGAGAGACCGACACGAGCTCTTTGCCCCTACCCGCCGCCCGCCAGCCAGCCAGCCACTCAGACCTCCAGCACCCCACGTGTACCGCCTTGTTAATGCTGATTCGAACACAGAAGCCGCTGCACCCCCTCCCCCATGACTACAAGGAGGCGCGGAGGTGATATGTTCAAGGCCGCGCGAGTAAAAGGAGGAAGAGGAGCAGGAGGAGGAGGAGAGAACAGAGACAAATGGGCGAGAGGACACGTCTAAATGCTTGCTTCCTCGGGGCGGGAACAGTGGTGGGACGCGAGCGCCCTCTGTCGCCTCCCACGTACTGGTTACATTAATTTCTCCTTAGTGGGGTGAAGCTGCCGCGGAGGAGAAGGAGGTAACAGGATACGAGATAATAGATACTTAAGGGGATGGATCAGTGGATACGTAATTTAATTGATAGATTGAGTAGATTGATAAATGAATAGCTTGGATAATAGATGTGTTATAAGGTATTTTTAAGGAATGGAATCAGTTGAACAGTATAATTAGCAGTAGCAGTAGTAGTAGTAGTAGTAGTAGTAGTAGTAGTAGTAGTATAAGTAGTAGTAGTAGTCCCTTTTTGGTTTTGTATTTAGATATTAGACACTTTAATTCTAACTTCTTGATATTATTCGCAGTATCGGTATGCAATATAGTCACACCCTAACCTGACCTAACACATAGTATCCAACCCTCATCAGTAAGACTCATAAACAACACCCAATGACGTCTAACAACACAGTGACAAATACCGGTACTATTCGTGTCTCTGTCTCGGTGTCGTCGTGGGGTTCGTTATTGCCTCACACACTCGAGGGGACGTCACGAAAATTACCTGTATTGAACCTCGTGTCAGGGGGGTGTCAGGGGGCGATGCACGGGCTGTCATGGGTGAAGGGCAGGGTGAGGGGGCGGCAAGGTAAAGGGGAAGGGAATGGGTGTAGCAGGGTGAGGGGTAACAGGGCAGGGGAGTGTGACAGATCCTTTCCCATGGTTCCCTCGGTGCCGCAATCCTTCATTTAATTTCACATGCTATTCACTGCTCCGTCTTTTTGGCTGCTGGGATTACTTTTTCTCTTGTATAGGTAGAGGGCTGCACTGATTCTCTCTCTCTCTCTCTCTCTCTCTCTCTCTCTCTCTCTCTCTCTCTCTCTCTCTCTCTCTCTCTCTCTCTCTCTCTCTCTCTCTCTCTCTCTCTCTATCTCTCTCTCTCTCTCTCTCTCTCTCTCTCTCTCTCTCTCTCTCTCTCTCTCTCTCTCTCTCTCTCTCTCTCTCTCTCTCTCTCTATCTATCTATCTATCTATCTATATCGCGGTCTTTTTTTCATTATTGTTTCCTTTTTTTTTGCCCTTGAACTGTTTCCTTTGCTGTAAAAAAAAAATATATGTATCTCTATCTCTATCTCCCCATCTATCTATCTATATATGTCTGACTACTGTCTATCAATCTATCTATCGTTCAGTGGAATATGCGGTACAGTTTTGGTCCCCCCACCATGCAAAGGATATTGCTAAATTAGAAGGTGTTCAGCGTCGGGCAACGAAAATGATCCCTTCCTTGCGCAACAAATCCTACGAAGAAAGGCTTTCTACCCTTAACATGTTCTCTCTTGAGAAACGTCGCCTCCGAGGAAAATTGATCGAATGTTATAAAATACTTAATGGTTTCACGAATGTAGACAGATCAACATTGTTTATGATCGATGACAGTCTGCGCACGAGGAACAATGGCGTAAAACTCAGATGTAGACAAGTAAATTCAGATTGCACCAAATTTTTCTTCACCAACGTTGTAGTGCGAGAATGGAATAAGCTTCCACCATCAGTGGTCCAGTGTAACACGATTGACTCCTTCAAAAATAAGCTCGACCGTCATTTCCTTCAACTTAATATCAACTAGAGTAGAAATGCAACGTTTTGGAGTCTTCTGATTAATGTAAAATCACTTAGGTTTAAGGACAGACCACCAAGTCTGGACCATGGGGTCTGTGTGGTCTGATTTTCTATGTAAATCTATGTAAATCTATGTATTTGTCTATATCGTCTTGAAACGGTACATATATACATCACTGTCGTTCTCTCGTGTCAAATTTGATATATACATTAAAACGATTACTTTATAAACCATTAAACATATGATTCCCGAAACTAAGGTATAAAAAGGAAGCATTAGATATACACGCTGCCTCATGTTTGTCTTTTTCCAACTCATATACTGATCCCAACACCTAAATTTTGTATGCTGCATTTGCTTCATGTAGAGAAATTACTTGATTAAGGACATAAATCTTGCTGGAATGACGGATATGAGTTAAAAGTCCAGGGAGTGAACTGGCTATCCTTGTTTTCATAGCGTTATATTCAAAGGCAAGAAGAGTAAAGAGGAGACCCTTTGCCTTCTATTAAAATTTCGGAATGTTTTAAAAGACTAATTATTCTCGTTTTTATTCCTCGTTTTTTGGAGTCTAACGTGACGCACCGCACGGCCAGAGTTCAGAGGAGGACACCAAATTATTAATCACACACACACACACACACACACAAAAAAAAAAAAAAAAAAAAAACGCCTGTTGTGTCAGTCTCTCGGGATATAATTACGCTTGTATGTCTAAGCCTGGCAGGGAGGGACAGTTTCTAAAGCCTCCAACACACACACACACACACACACACACACACACACACACACACACACGCTACAGTACCCCTCTATACACGGTTTCATTTCAGCGCACTATTTCAATCTGCAACTTTTCATTCTACATTTATTACAATTTCTATTTTTAACATCGCTGCGCCGACCCCCGAGGCAGTAACCAACGTCCTCGCCGTTTCCAGTGTTCATTCAGTAACAGTCTCTGCCTTTCTCTTGCCCTTTTTTCCCCCTTTCTCCTTATTTTCGGTACACTTTTTCCTTGGTTTCTTTCTTTATTTTCCTCTTCCATCTAGTTTGTAACCCACTTTCCTTAACGGTTCTCAGTTTTCCCTTTTATCTAACTCATAATATATTTTTTTCCTTCTTTCGCTTCTCCTTCATTCATATCTAGATCTTAGATCATTTTCCTTTCTCTTAGTTTTTCCTTTCCTTATTTTACAATCTATCACATTCTTACTTCCTTTCTCCTTTCCTCACCTCTCTCAGCCTATTTTCATTTTGTTTCCCATTCTTTTTTTCTTCCTTCCTTTGTCTTTTTTCTGTCTTTTTTTTCTTTTCCTTTTTTCCCTTTCTTTCCTCATTCTCCACCCTTTGCTCTTTTCCTCTCTTTCCCATTCTCCGTTCCCCTCACCTCACAACCTACGCACCTTCCCTACCTCGTGCTCTCCTTATCTTCTTCCCTTTGTCTTCGCGTCTTTCATCCTCTCCCCTCATATGAAAAGGACAGGTAACACCCCCTTGAATGTAGGTGTTATTTTCTACATTAATTAAACCCTGAAACCATTGAAAGATAAAACAATACTAAAGCCCAGTGGGAAGAGGGTATATTTTTGACACTTCGCTCTTTGCCTCGTCAGAATATAAGGGCTTAACAGAGGCCTGTGAGCGTATATATTAGATGTTAGTGATATGTGACGAGAGGGAAATGAACACCCCAAAAAGTATGTATCAATTTGTTATACTGAGTTGTTTCTTCTTCATTTAGAGCGAAGTGTCTTTTTACATAGACTGAGAGACATATCCATTATCTCACTTAAAGGAACGGTAAGGCGAGACACCTGAGCAAGTATTAAAGATCCAGGTTAATTAAGTGTGCTAGATTAAGTTACCTATAAAGGCTTAGATACTGAATTCACCTTTGCGACAGATGAGAAGAGAGGAAAATAACGAGGAGGAGGAAGTAGTGAAGGCAGGAAGGACAAAAAACTGCAATAAAAAGACGAAGTACAGATGCGAGAGAAATGTGAATGCATGGGAAAGAGTATAGAGAGAAGAGAGGGGAGTTGTAAGTAGAATGAGATGAGGTAAAAAGTAAAAAATGGAGTCAAGAATACTAAATACGGATGGGGGAAGAGGGAGAACGATGTGAATGGAAATGTGTAAATTAAAAAGAGTGAAAAAGAGAACTGGGGCTGGAAATGATGAAAGGAATTATGAAAAATGAAAAGGGGTGGAGAGGGAGAGACAGAAATAAAAAAAAAAAGAATGAATGAATGAGGAAAAGGGAAAGAACGAAGGGATGATAGGAAAAATGAAAGAAAGGAAGAGAGAGAAAGAAAGAAAAAAAAGAAAGAAAGGATGGAAGAGGGAAAGAGAAAGGGTGAAACTGAGAAACAAAAAAGACAGAATAAAGAAATTATAAAGAATTAACGAAGTAAAGAAAGAAAAAAGGAAAAAATAAAGAAAGAACGGAAGGAAAAAAGAAAGACACCAAGAAAACAAGAAAAAAACAAGAAGGCAGAAATAAATCAATAAAAAAGAGGTAAAGAAAGAAAGAAACTACATACGAAAAAAAGAAAAAAAAAGAAGACGAAGTTAATGAAAAGCTTAAAATAGACTCGCGCCGGCTTTCCCTTTCCTTTTTTTTCATTCATGTTTTTTTTCTGTCTTTTTACGTTCCAGGAATGACGCCGCCGCCGCCGCCACCACCACCACCGCCTCTGGACTTGTATATTTCATTCCCTTGCCCCACGACCGCTGGCAGGAGTGTTTGCAAAAGTCTGCCCTAGTGTTGTGCGCGTGTGTTCTGCATGGGTTGTGTTGTGCTGCGATGTGTTGTGCTGTGTTGACGCGTTGCTGACACACACACACACACACACACACACACACACACACACACACACACAGACACACACACACACACACACACACACACACACACACACACACACACGTATCTACCCCCTTCTCCTCCTCCCCCCTCTCCCCCCCCCCACACACGCACACACGCACAGACAGACACGCACAGCTGCAGAGATTTAGCGTCGTTGGATTTTTCATCAAACTCAAAAGAAGGCAAAAAAAAAAATAAAGAATACAAAAGAAAAATAAAACTTACAACATTCCGAGGAACAGTCAGGGAGTTAATTCGAGACTTGTGAATAAGCAAAAAAAAAAAAGCAAATAAAAAAACAATATAGAAGACTCGCAAACGCATAGTATTTTATGTTTTTTTTTTTATAGTTTGCCATCCGCTTTAATCAATGCTAGTCAACTTCTTCTTTTATCGAATTCACATTATTTTTTTTTCTTTCGTTTTCCCTTTCTTCATTTACACATCTTAGTATATTTTTCATTCTCTCGTTTCTTCCTTTCCTCACTGCACGCTCTATCATCTGCTTGCTCTCTTTTATCGAATTCGCAAGTTTTTTTTCTCTTTTCTTTCGTTTCCCCTTCCTTCATTTCCAAATCTTAGTTAATTTTTCATTCTTTCTTTTCTTCCTTTTTTCCACTTCACACACTATCATCTTATTCCCTTTCTTGTTACGGTCTATCATCTACCATCTACCAACTAGCATCTATCATCTACTATTTACCATCTACCATCTACCTTCTTTTCGTTCCCTTTCTCCTTTCCTCACCCAACGTAACACAAAGCTCTCCATGACAAAAAATAGACGAGTCACGCCATTCATGCACGACTCCGATGCTAATGATGGGATGATTAGAGCGTCACCGGGCCATCACGAAGACATCAGGTATTTTCCGGGTCATTACACAGGTATGCGGGACAAAGGTGCAGGTAAAGATCAAGCCATGGAATTCGGGACTTTTAAACATGGATTCGAACTTTAATACGAGGGATACTTACATTTCTATTAAACTGACTCTCTCTCTCTCTCTCTCTCTCTCTCTCTCTCTCTCTCTCTCTCTCTCTCTCTCTCTCTCTCTCTCTCTCTCTCTCTCTCTCTCTCTCTCTCTCTCTCTCTCTCTCTCTCTCTCTCTCTCTCTCTGTGTATATCCTTATCTATCTATATGTAATTCTGTTTATCTACTAACGTTTTTATCTACCTCTTATCTATGTCTATCTATTTCCATGTATTTGTCTATTCATATAAGTATCTATTTATGTATATCATTGTTAAGTTGATATATAGACACCAATGATCATCTTACGCACTAAACACACACACACACACACACACACACACACACACACATGAACACATATTATCAGCAGCGAACAGCGTGATGGTCGGTCGCAAAACGCAGTGAAACGCGACCCATAAAATTTGACGATGTAATGTTCAATACGACATAAAATAACCGATATCATGAGTAGTTTTTTTCTCTCTCGTCTCTCGTCTCTCTCGTCTCTCTCGTCTCTCTCTCTCTCTCTCTCTCTCTCTCTCTCTCTCTCTCTCTCTCTCTCTCTCTCTCTCTCTCTCTCTCTCTCTCTCTCTCTCTCTCTCTCTCTCTCTCTCTCTCTCTCTCATGATGTAACGACAGGCTTTATATAGTTTCAAATGTGTATAGAAAACGTTAACAAGAGACAGACAACATAAAAATACAGTCTTTTGAATTTATAAGTAGATGTCCTTTATGTTGTGTATAATGATGGCATAAAACTCAATGACTCTAGTGTACGTGCTTAACATCCTCACTATTTTTTTTCCCTTCCCATAATAAAAGTATCTTTCATAACTTTTTTTCTCTTTTTTCCTTTTCTTAGTTACGAGCTTTCATTCCATACCGTCAACCCTTTTTTTCTCCTTCCTATTTCCCATTCATTCTTTCATCTCTTTGCTCGCGTTTCCAATTTTCAACACTTTATTTACTTCTATCTCTCTCTTCTCCCCTCTCCCTTTCCTCTCGCTTCTCCCCTCCAATAGATTCTTACCTACTTCCCTTTTTTTTTTACTTCTCCTTTTTTTATATATCCCTCTCATCCTCTCTGTTCAATACCTAACCTTTCCTTCATTTGCTTGAGTCTCCTTTAACACTGTATGTACCCTCATCTTCCTCTCCCTTCTTTTAACTTCTTTCTTACTTCCCTTTATTTTGCTTTTTTTCTCCTTTTTATTTCTATCTCATTCTTTCCCTTCAAGCTGACCTTTCCTTGCCTTGTTTGAGCCTTCTTCACACTTTAACGACCCTCAACTATTTCCCTGACTTTTTGCTTTTTCTGCTATATATTCATCTTTCAATCTTTACCTTCATTCTAACTCTTCTTCCTTTTCCTCGCGTCTCCTTCACACTTTGTCTACCTCCACCTTCCATTCCAGTCTCTTTTCCCTTTCTTCAAATGTACATCAACTTCGTATTCTTCTACTTTTTCCCTCTATTCTCTCCTTTTCCTTCACACTTCTTCCATTGAATCCTCTCCTTCTGGTCGGTCGTTGGGCAGGTCACTTAAAAATCAGTGTATAATTAATTGATGGCTAATTGAAGGGTTAATTATGCTAATGGGTCATTCCAAGCAGAAAAGAGAACTCCATTTCGCTCTCCCCATTAACCCCAAACAGCCCTTCACACCCCCATTGTTCTCTCTCTCTCTCTCTCTCTCTCTCTCTCTCTCTCTCTCTCTCTCTCTCTCTCTCTCTCTCTCTCTCTCTCTCTCTCTCTCTCTCTCTCTCTCTCTCTCTCTCTCTCTCTCTCTCTCTCTCTCTCTCTCTCTCTCTCTCTCTCTCTCTCTCTCTCTCTCTCTCTCTCTCTCTCTTACGCAGTTTATTTTTCATTATTCTGTTTCTCTCTTTGTATTTGTTTCTCATTTTTTCTCTCGTCTATTCAATTTTCTTATTTTCCCATTTTCTTAGACTTCTCTCTCCTCCTCTCACTCTCTCTCTCTCTCTCTCTCTCTCTCTCTCTCTCTCTCTCTCTCTCTCTCTCTCTCTCTCTCTCTCTCTCTCTCTCTCTCTCTCTCTCTCTCTCTCTCTCTCTCTCTCTCTCTCTCTCTCTCTCTCTCTCTCTCTCTCTCTCTCCCTCCCCCCCACCCCTTCCATTACAATATTTTCGATACAACAATTGAATTAAAAACACAATCTGGAAGCGTTGATGACTCCCTTCACATCGGACACGCCTTTTTGCGCTTTAGTTTTAGAGGAAGTGAAACTACCGACCCTTTTTTCCTGTTGTTGTTTCTGTTATTTTTTTTTTTTTTTTTTTTTATGGCTAGGTCGGTTATTGTTTGTCCCACTCACACACTGACACTCTCGGCCAACGACGCTTTAAAGGGGAGGAGTGAATTTGTTTTTGTTTGTTTGTTAATTTGTTTGTTTTAAGTGATTTTGTGTGTTTAGGGGGGTCTGTTTGTGTGTGTGTGTGTGTGTGTGTGTGTAATCTATGTTTATGTATGTATTCATCTATTTTTCTCCCTCCACTTCTCTCTCTCTCTCTCTCTCTCTCTCTCTCTCTCTCTCTCTCTCTCTCTCTCTCTCTCTCTCTCTCTCTCTCTCTCTCTCTCTCTCTCTCTCTCTCTCTCTCTCATACTCCCTCTCTAACTCCCTCCCCTTCTATTTTACCTCCTTTCCCTCTCTCCCCTTCTCTCGCTTACTCCCTCTCCCTCTCTCTTTCCATCTCCCTCCTTCTCCGTTCCTGTCCCTCTCCCCCTCTCTGTCCACATCCATGTTTTTTACACTTTCAGTTTTATTCAGTTTGCCTGTGGTCTCCCCGTTCACCTGTCGGCGTATTTCTCCCTCAGCGCTCGCGACTCTTTCACTCTGCTCGCAAACCCTCCACAATTTCGCCACGCAGAATGACCAGAAAGACCTGAACGCCAGCCCACCACAAGCCCGCCACTCGCCACCAACCCACAACCCGCCCACCAGCCTGCCTGCCTACTGGTCCCTTCCTTCCACCCTCCCGCCTAGCTTGTCCAGGGTAAAGCTTTCTGTTTACAACCGAGACACAAATTGGTGGAAATCGAAAAGAAATACACCGACGAAGAGAGGCAGATATACATACATTGGGATTCTTTGGGTAATACTAGGATGGTAATGGGATGAGAGTATTTGTGGTGTGAAAAAAAATATATACATTGAAAGATAGAGAAAACCATCAGCGCCTATAGACTCGGAAAAACGGAGAAAAAGAATCCTATTTTATGGAATGAGTGAATACATTTGGAAAGGTAACTAAGAAGAGAAAACCAATTAGGTAAAAGTACACCTCCTTACTCTTTCTTTTATAAGTAATAGCGTATACTTTTCTTCCAGGATTATCCTCAATACATGAAGATCAACGTAACATACGAATCCAAGTGTTATTGATAATGAATACACGCTTCAAACGCGGGGAAGGGTGAGGAGAGGCGGGAAGAAGCGGGGAGAGCCAGGGAGAAGCGGGAAGAGGCGGGAAGAGGCGGGGAGAGGCGGGGAGAAGCGGGAAGAGGCGGGGAGAGGCGGGGAGAAGCGGGAAGAGGCGGAGAGAGGCGGGGATAGACGGGGAGAAGCGGGAAGAGGTGGGGAGGTGCGGGAAGAAGCGGGAAGAGGCGGGGAGAGGCGGGGAGAAGCGGGAAGAGGCGGGGAGAAGCGGGAAGAGGTGGGGAGAAGCAGGAAGAGGCGGGGAGAAGCGGGAAGGGGCGGGGAGAGGCGGGGAGAGGCGGGGAAAAGCTGGGAGAAGCGGGCCGAGGCGAGGGGAAGTGAGGAGGCAGGGGAGAAGCAGGAAAGGCAGGAGAGGCAGGGAGAAGCGGGGGGAGGCGGGCAGAGGCGGGGAGAAGCGGGAAGAGGCCGGGAGAGGCAGGGAAGGGCGAGAAGAGGCGGGGAGAGCCGGGGAAAAGCTGGGAGAAGCGGGGAGGGGCGGGCAGAGGCGGGGCGCAGCGGGACGAGGCCAGGAGGAGGCAGGGAGGGCGAGGAGGCGGGGAAAGCGGAGAAGCAGGAGAAGCAGGAAAAGGCAGGGAGAGGCGGGGAGAAGCAGGGAGAAGCGGAAAGAGGCGGGGAGGGGTGGGGAGATACGGGGAAAAGCTGGGAGAAGCGGGTCGAGGCAAGGGAAAGCGGGGAGGGGCGGGGAGAGGCGGGGAGAGGTGGGGAGAAGCAGGAAGAGGCAGGGAGAGGCGGGGAGAAGCGGGAAGAGGCGGAGAGAGGCGGGGAGAAGCGGGAAGAGGCGGGGAGGGGCGGGGAGAGGCGGGGAGAAGCGGGAAGAGGCGGGGAGAAGCGGGAAGAGGCGGGGAGAGGCGGGGAGAAGCGGGCCGAGGCGAGGGGAAGCAAGGAGAGGCTGGGAGAAGCGGGGAGGTGCGGGAAGAGGCGGGGAAAAGCTGGGAGTAGCGTGGAGAGGCGGGGAGAGGCGGGGAGAAGCGGGCCGTGGCAAGGGGAAGCGAGCCCCGAATAATGAAGCCATCAGAACCACGGCTTTTACGTTCAGCAAGTCCCAGGAATAGATATGATTTTCCCCTTAATGACCCCGGAGGCAGCTTCCTCGCGCCGTTTGTAAGGTAATGAAGACTACTCAGCGTCTGGGCCACGCCGAGCTATGAAAAACGGTGCTGCCTCGCCCTTCCCTCGCCCGGCCTTACGTTAACATAGGCTCAGTGGGTTATAGTCAACGAAAGGGTTAAATGTTCACGAATGCGTCCTAAAGTTCATTAAAGGGTTCTAGAGTCTACGTAAGAGTTATAGAGTCCACGAAAGAGTTATAGAGACCACGATTGGGTTATAGAGTCCACGATTGGGTTATAAAGTCCACGATTGGCTTATAGAGTCCACGATTGAGTTATAGAGTCCACGATTGGCTTATAGAGTCCAAGATTGGGTTTTAGAGTCCCCGATTGGGTTATAGAGTCCATGATTGGGTTTTAGAGTCCACGATTGGGTTTTAGAGTCCATGATTGGGTTATAGAGTCCACGATTGGGTTATAGAGTCCACGATTGGGTTATAGAGTCCATGATTGGGTTATAGAGTCCACGATTGGGTTATAGAGTCCACGATTGGGTTATAGAGTCCACGATTGGGTTATAAAGTCCACGATCGGGTTTTAGAGTCCATGATTGGGTTTTAGAGTCCATGATTGGGTTATAGAGTCCATGATTGGGTTATAGAGTCCACGATTGGGTTATAGAGTCCACGATTGGGTTATAGAGTCCACGATTGGGTTACAGAGTCCACGATTGGGTTACAGAGTCCACGATTGGGTTATAGAGTCCACGATTGGGTTATAGAGTCCACGATTGGGTTATAGAGTCCACGATTGGGTTATAGAGTCCACGATTGGGTTATAAAGTCCACGATTGGGTTATAGAGTCCACGATTGGGTTATAAAGTCCACGATTGGGTTATAGAGTCCACGATTGGGTTATAGAGTCCACGATTGGGTTATAAAGTCCACGATTGGGTTATAAAGTCCACGATTGGGTTATAGAGTCCACGATTGGGTTATAAAGTCCACGATCGGGTTATAGAGTCCACGATTGGGTTATAAAGTCCACGATTGGGTTATAGAGTCTACGATTGGGTTATAAAGTCCACGATTGGGTTATAGAGTCTACGATTGGGTTATAGAGTCCACAATTGGGTTATAGAGTCCACGATTGAGTTTTAGAGTCCACCATTGGGTTATAGAGTCCACGATTGGGTTAAAGAGTCCACGATTGGGTTATAGATTCCACGATTGGGTTATAAGGTCAACGAAAGAGTTATAGAGTCCACGAAAGAGTTATAGAGTCCACGAAAGAGTTATAGAATCCACGATTGGATTTTAGAGTCCATGATTGGGTTATAGAGTCCACGATTGGGTTATAGAGTCCACGATTGGGCTTTAGAGTCCACGATTGGGTTTTAGAGTCCATGATTGGGTTATAGAGTCCACGATTGGGTTACAGAGTCCACGATCGGGTTACAGAGTCCACGATTGGGTTACAGAGTCCACGATTGGGTTATAGAGTCCACGATTGGGTTTTAGAGTCCATGATTGGGTTATAGAGTCCACAATTGGGTTACAGAGTCCACGATTGGGCTACAGAGTCCACGATTGGGTTATAGAGTCCACGATTGGGTTTTAGAGTCCACGTTTAGGTTTTAGAATCAACGATTGGGTTATAGAGTCCACGATTGGGTTATAGAGTCCACGATTGGGTTATAGAGTCCACGATTGGGTTATAGAGTCCACGATTGGGTTAAAGATTCCACGAAAGAGTCATAGAGTCCACGATTAGGTTCTAGAATCCACGAAATATAAACTAACGTGAGAACTGGTCACTCAACTTTAATTTCTTTCTTAGGATCAGTGCATATCGAGCTTTGTTATATTTATTTTTACCCTAGCGTTGCTTGCCTCTGCCCCGTGTCCTTCCTGCCGTCACCTCGCCGCTCCCCGACACAAAAGCACACACACGAAAAAAAGGAAAAAAAAAGGAGGCGACTGAGGTGCTTGAAAAATTGTGGGTCTTTGTGAGTGCGCCCATATTGTGTTTGTTCCGTTGCTCCTGTCTCGTCACGCACACGCACACACACACACACACACACACACACACACACACACACACACACACACACACACACACTCGGCCTTTCATGTCAAATTTCCCCCACACATTCTGCCCTCTCCACCCCCCCCCCCCACTTTTTTTCTTCCTTCTTTCAATTTAACTTTTTTTTCTTGTTTTGTTTTGCTGCTATCGTAAGTTTTCAATAATTGGATATTTGTGGTTTTCTTTGTCTGTTTGTCTGTATGCGTGTTTGTTTGTCCGTCTGTCTGTCTTAAGATATTTCAGACGGAGGACAAAAGGAAAAGAAAAGAAAAAAAGAAAACCTGCGAAGCTATAGAGGAATGAAATGGGAGGGGAAAATGCAACAGCTGTAAAGGGATGAAAGCAAACGAACCATAGAGGAGGAGGAGGAGGAGGAGGATGCGGTCGTGGGCTATCATAATAAATCTTGGTACAGGAATCGTCCCGCCGCCCTTGTAATGGAGTCTTAACACAACTTTTTACCGCCGTGGCATTTTCATTTTCCGCTCCTTCCTTCCTTTCTTACCTTCCTCTTTCCTCCCTTTCCTTCCCCCAGCCCTCAACCTCTCCCTATCTTCCCTCTCTTCTCCCGTCTATTCCTTTCCTCCAATCTACTTCCATCGTGGCCTTTCCATCTATCCTTCCTTCCTTCCTTCCTTCCTTACCTTACTTTCCTCTTTCCTCCCCTTCCTTCCCCCAGGCCTCAACCTCTCCCTATCTTCCCTCTCTTCTCCCGTCTATTCCTTTCCTCCAATCTACTTCCATCGTGGCCTTTCCATCTTTCCTTTCTTCCTTCCTTACCTTACTTTCCTCTTTCCTCCCCTTCCTTCCCCCAGGCCTCAACCTCTCCCTATCTTCCCTCTCTTCTCCTGTCTATTCCTTCCCTCCAATCTACTTCCATCGTGGCCTTTCCATCTACCCTTCCTTCCTTCCTTACCTTACTTTCCTCTTTCCTCCCCTTCCTTCCCCCAGCCTTCAACCTCTCCCTATCTTCCCTCTCTTCTCCCGTCTATTCCTTTCCTCCAATCTACTTCCACCGTGGCCTTTCCATCTATTCTCCTTCCTTCCTTCCTTCCTTAACTTCCTCTTTCCTTCCCTTCCTTCCCTCAGCCCTCAACCCCTCCCCATCTATTCTCTCTGTTCCCGTCAATTCCTTCCCTCCAATTTACTTTCACCGCGGCCTTTCCATCTATTCTCCTTCCTTCTTTCCTTCCTTCCTTTCCTTTCCTTCCTTTCCTTATCTTTCTCTTTCCTCCCCTTACTTCCCCCAGCACTCAATACCTCCCCATCTACTCTCTCTCTCTTTCCTCTTCTTCCCTCCTCTCTGTTACCACGGCGGCCTTTCCACCTTCCCTCCTCCTTCCTTCCTTTCCATCTTCCCTCCTTCCTTCCTTCCTTACCTTCCTCTTTCCATCCTCACATATATTCCTTCCCCCGCGGCCTTCCCATCTTCCTCCTTCCTTCCTTTCCTCCATCCCTTCCTCTTGCTTTCGTTTTCTCATCTCTTTCTCCTGTATCTCTCTTTCCCTTTTTCTCCTTTCCTCCTTTTTTCTTTACCACCACGGCCATATTAACTTTCCTCCTCCTCTTTACTCCTGACCTTTTCCCCCCCTCTCTCTCTCTCTCTGTCTTTCTCTAATCCCATATATTCTCTTCCTTACTCTCTCATACCCCCACGTCTTTTTCATCTTTCCTCCCTCCCTCCTTCCTTCGTTTCTTCTTTCTCTTCATCACTGCCTCCATCCCCTCCTTCTCTTCTTCACCTCCTCCATCTCTCTGTTCACATAATTTTTCCTTCCCTCCATATTTTTTTACAGCTACATTCTTTCAGTTTCCTCTCCTTCGCTCTCTTGCTATCATTTCTTATCCAGTCCGCCTCTCTCTCTCTCTCTCTCTCTCTCTCTCTCTCTCTCTCTCTCTCTCTCTCTCTCTCTCTCTCTCTCTCTCTCTCTCTCTCTCTCTCTCTCTCTCTCTCTCTCTCTCTCTCTCTCTCTCTCTCTCTCTCTCTCTCTCTCTCTCTCTCTCTCTCTCTCTCTCTCTCTCCAACATACACACAGTTTCCTCTCTTTTCCATTCTTTATTTTTATTATCTTTCCCTTCCTTCACTATCTTCAATGCCTCCAGTTTCCTCTTCCTCCCTCCTTTCCTTCCCTCCTTCCCTCCCTCCCTCCCTCCGCAGTGCAGTAATTGGCTGGTTTTTGACAGAGGCGCCGATCTTGTATAGATAAAAAGAAAGCGAAGAGAAGAGGATGCCCACGGCTGCTGTCTGTCTGTCTGTCTGTCTGTCTGTCTATCTTTCTATCTGTCTGTTTCTCCGGGCGTGTGTTTGTTGCTCTGCTTGTTTGTCTGTCTATTTGTCTTCTTATCTGTCTGTCTGTCTCTGTTTCTTTCAATATGTGTCTGATTGTAATATTTTTTTTTGTCTTTTCCACACTTTCTTGATTTTTTCCTTTGATTTCCCATTCACTTAATTGTATTCTTTCTTTCTTTCCTTCCTTCCTTATCTTGTTTTTCTTTCTCTCTTCCTTCCTTCATTCATTTCCTTCTTCCTTTCTTTATCCAGTCCTTTCTTCCTATCTCCTCCCTTCTCTTCTCCTCTCTGCTTATCTCTCTCTTTCTCCCTCACTACCCCCCCTCTCCTTCTCTCACATTCCCTCACCCCCTCTCCCTCCCTCCCAAAACCGTATCAAAAGCCATGAGCAACGTGTCAGTAACTTATGAAGGCCACGTCAGTTTGTTTGTTTATTTTGCAGCGCCACATTAAAAAAATCGGGTCAGATAAAATGCGGATATAAAACTCGTAATAGCGCACACCTCCAAATGACGTATCGCTTGCACATGAACGTATTAAACATGCATTGGCTTCTGTGTGTGTGTGTGTGTGTGTGTGTGTGTGTGAGTGTGTGTTAACGTGTGTCTATATATTCGTGTGTGGGGGGGAGGGGGGTAGAGGAGGGCGGGAATTGCAAATGCGTAAAGCGAAATTTGTCATAACGATTTGATATGTTACGTTGTGTTGTTTGTGTTTATGTCCATGTGTTTATGATGTTGATTATTGCTGTTAACGCTAATTGATAGACAGGTTCATCTCCCTCCGTTTTTAATCCCATATTTATGCGCTGGTTGCTTTCTCTCTCTCTCTCTCTCTCTCTCTCTCTCTCTCTCTCTCTCTCTCTCTCTCTCTCTCTCTCTCTCTCTCTCTCTCTCTCTCTCTCTCTCTCTCTCTCTCTCTCTCTCTCTCTCTCTCTCTCTCTCTCTCTCTCTCGTCTTTGAACCTCTAACTTGCCCTCTTTTTCAAACTATCTGTATCTATCTAACTATCTATATCTATCTTTACCTCTCCCGTCTAAGTCATAGTCAAAAGATAGAAAGAGATAAAATAAGGTAGAAAAAGATAGAAAAAGTTATTTGAAAAAGATGGAAAAAATATTGCACGATGGAAAAAAAGATAGAAAAAGATAGGAAGACAGAAAAGAAGAAAGAAAAAAATAGGAAGCTAGAAAAAAAAGATAGAAAAAGATAGGAATATAGAAAAAGAGATAGAAAAAAGAGGAAAAAGATAGGAAAAATAGACAACCTACAAAAAACACGGAAAAATACAGAAAAGACAGAAAAAACTAGAAAAAAGTATGAGTGAAAAAATACAAAAATAAGGCAACAATTAAAAACAAATAAAATAAAAACTTCAGGTCAAGACACAATGTTTTAGAGCCAAGTATAAACAGGAAGCCTAGTTAACGAAGCCTCTGGAAATGACCTCTGTCCTAAATCTACTGAGGGACAGTTGGCGGTCAAGTCTAAACTCCCTTCATTTCTGATTCCATTTACAGGATTGAGGACTGTCTGGAGAGTTTGGTTAACCTCCTCCTCCTCCTCTTCTTCTTCTTCTTCTTCTTCTTCTTCTTCTTCTTCTTCTTCTTCTTCTTCTTCTTCTTCTTCTTCTATTTCTTCCTCTTCTTCTTCTTCTTCTTCTACTTCCTTTTCATCTTCTTCTTCTTCTTCTTCTTCTTCTTCTTCTTCTTCTTCTTCTTCTTCTTCCTTCTTTCGCTTCTCTCATATTTACTCAGCCTGTTCCTCTTCCATTTCTTCGTATATAAGATTTTTTTCCTCCTCCTCTTCCTCCTGTTTCTATATCCCATTCTTTTCTTATCCTTGTTAATTCTTTGTTTATATTGCCTTTTTTCTTCTATTTCTTGTTTCTGGTCTGAGTGCTCTTGCTATTTTCTTCTCCTCCTCCTCCTCCTCTTCGTCCTCCTCCTCCGCCTGTTTCTCTTTCTCATATTCTTTCTTCTCTTAGTTTTTTCACTCCCTTCCCTCTCGTCTTATTTATTAATGCCTTTCTTTATAATTCATCTTTGTATTCGTATTGTTTTTCGTTCTTTCTCTACATTTGTTTTCTCCCCTTTTTTTATCATATCTCATCTTTTTGCTCTTTTTTTCATTTTATATTTCCTTCTTCTTCCTTTTCTTTTTTGTCTTCTTATTCTGCTTTCTCTCTTTTTTTCTTATTTATTCTTCATTATCTTCTTTTTCCTTTTCTTCACTATCGTCTTTTTTTCCTTTTCTTCTTCTTATTTGTCCTATTCCTCTTCTTTGTCTTCTTTTCTGTTATCTCTTCATTCTGTTACTTTTCTTCATAATCTTTCTTCTCCTTTTTCTTCTCCTCTCTTCTTCTTCTTTTTTCCTTCGTTATTCACAGTATTCGCCATTTCACTCCCCACAAATTCATTCTTCACTTCGTTCTTTTCTTTCTCTTTTCAATTTCCACTTTCCTTTATCCCCTTTGAACCGCTTCCAATCCACGTGCACTACTTTTCTTCTCCTTTCTTATTGCTCAAACTTTTCGCTCCTACTTTCAATTTTCCTTTCAGAAGTGCTCCCTCCCATAATTCTATCCTTTTAATACTTTTACAGCTGGTGGTGGTGGTGGTGGTGGTAGTGGTGGTGGTCTGTTCCTCTCCCTCTTCTTCTTCTTCCTCCTCCTCCTGTTCCTCCTTTTTCTTCCTCTAGGTCATAATACACAAGAGTGGTTTTGGGTTACTTTTTTATTTTATTTTCGTCCTCTGACCTCGAAAAATGGCGGTCTTGTTTTCTTTGTTTGTTCCTTCGTCTTCGTCTGTTATTATTTATGTCTGTCTGTATGTCTCTGTCTGTCTGGGGTTTTGTTGTTTGTGGAAGAGTCGGATTTTTTGTGTTCGTCTGTCTGTCGGATTGTTTGTTTCTCTGTCTGTCTGTGTCTGTCTCTCTGTATGTCTATTTTTCTACTTACGTGAATGCTTGTCTAAATATTGAAGATTTTTTTAGTGTGTGCGTGGGTTTCTCTAATCCTCTTTATACTTGTGTTTCCCTGTCTGTCCGTCTGTCTTTTTGTATGTTCATCTGCCTTTCTGTCTGTCTATTTTAACCTTTCTACCAAGTGCCAATCCATTATACCAGGAACAATTACATTTCTCAATTAATATCAAGACATAAAGACCTTAGCTTCCCCGAGGCATCATTACTTCTGCGAACTTAACGCTCTCCAAGGGATCCAGGACGCCGAAGTAAAGAATACATTAATAAGCGTCGCCTGTGTAATGACGGTCTGAATATTGAGTGGTACATGAGCATCCGGTATTGTGAAGGGAGGAGCAAGTGTGTCGTTCTTCTCGGGGGGGAAAGGTCTGAAGTCGTAAATTGAATGTAATTAATTATCTTCAAAGCGTTGGATATACTCTGGTGAATAAGATGATGGCTATATTGCAAGGAGAGTTAAGTAAATGTGGGTCAAGTATATATGTATAGCAAAGGATGCACACTCAAGGCATAACAGAATAAAAACAGAGTGAAATGATAAATGGAATATGTGTCTTTCTCCCTTAAATGAGTTGGCGTTGTGAATCATCAAAGGCTTTAAATGGGGGTTGTTTATTTTCTAATGCTTAAAATTTTGGTTTCATCATAAATTAGACATAATTCTCGTGTTCCAATAATTATCAAATGTCAAGAAGATATTTTTCCTCTTGAATAAGGAGACTGAGTAATGCGATATCAGCTTCCTTGGACTAATAAGGGGCGGAGTGAGTTTTTTAGTGTATTCTGATATAATTGAAATATTGTTTGTGATGCTAAGCGAAATGATGGCTCTCATATTGTAATCACTGAAAACAGATTGCATATTTTTCTTTTTCGCTGAGTGAGTAGGCGTTATGATAGCTTATTAGTTTTCTTTGAATGACAATAAGCTAAAGTATGGCCTCAAGTATATTCTCTTGATTAAAATGATGGGTACGTTTCTCTGTCTGTAAAAGGAAGAAACGCTGCAGACTTTATCAGTTCTTTGCAACGAGGATACAAGGAGGCTCACAAATGCCCTTCGGTGTGGGCGGCAGCTCGGAACACGTCGGTCCCTCTCTTTATTTTCTCATTATTTTCTCAGTATTATTTAACCAGTTGGTCAATTACTTTACCAATGTTACTCTATCATCATCATTATCATTATAGGTATTACCATGATTATTGTGTTTGTTGGCATCTTATTTATTAATTTTATTTCCTTCATTCAACGGGACTAACAAGGAGGGCAGGGCACGGTAATTTGCCCGCGTCTCCCCGCTAAGCGTCACGTCAGGCCGCGGACACAGCACATCACTCTGAGGGAGGAGCCGCGGAAAATAACGTTACGACCGGAAAAAGAGGAAAAAAGGGAAGGGAAAGAATATACACACTCCTCTATTTAAATGAGTACGTATGTTTGTATGTATGTGTATATGTATGAATGTATGTATGGAGTTAAATAAGTATGTATTTCTATATGATTTGAAGACATATTGATTAACTGATGTATTAATTCTAACCAAAATTAATATATAATGAAAAAAATATAGTATAATTCCTTCTCTTCCTTGATAATTCCTTCTCGAAATCATTTATCATAGAAAGGTTGATAAGTACGTGTGTATGTATTTATGTATGCATGTAAGTATGTATAGGCTATATGTTTCTTTGTATACGTATGTCTCTGTATATATGATCAACCCTTTCCTACACTATTAAACCCATAATTTCACATATAAATCATTTCCACATCCATTTCATCTTTCCCAACCTCCTCCTTCATCATAAACTCCACCTGCTCACACACACTCGACACCTTCACCCTCCTCAGCAGTGTTTAATAATCCACAACTAACTCCTTCAACGCGTGTCTTCCGCCTCCTTCTCAGTCCTCAGAAAACGGAGACTTGGCCCGACGCAGCAGAAGTAGTGTGTCATCATAGCAAAGACTCCCCTTGAACCCGGATGAGAGTGAAAGAAAACCGGAAATAGATTGCAGGAGAGAGAGGAAATTGAGGTGTGTGGTGAGGTCATTATGGTGGTGACAGGTGGTGATGGTGGTGACTGGTGTTGGTGGTGATGGTGGTGATGGTAGGTTAATTTATGTTGTTCTTGAAGTTCTAATGGTGACTTTATAATGATGATGAATGTGGGCGTAGTTAGTAATTGTTATAGTAAGGACTTCTGTTCATAACGTTATAATGTAGAAAGCATAATAGTAATAACAATGAAAGTGATGAGACATGATATATGATGTAGCGTGTCTGTCTGTCTGTCTATATGTTTAGCTGTTTGTCTGTGTTTCTGAATTAATGTTTATATGTATAATTCATTTTCTGCCTGTTTGTCTATCTACATACCTGGTTATCGATTTGTCTGTCTGTTTGTGTGTGTGTGTGTGTGTGTGTGTGTGTGTGTGTGTGTGTGTGTGTGTGTGTGTGTGTAAATGTCATTCTGTCGTTATATCTATGTCTGTTTGTGCTTCTCCATATACATCCGTCTACATACATATTCTCTCTCTCTCTCTCTCTCTCTCTCTCTCTCTCTCTCTCTCTCTCTCTCTCTCTCTCTCTCTCTCTCTTGACGTCATCGGCCATACATTACCGTGGTCCCCTCACACGCCCCTGCATTAAGCTACATCAGAGGTCCGCTATGCAGGAAAAAAATAAAAGGAAAACGAAGAAAAGAAAAAAATTATTCTTCCTCACGTTTCTCCTCATTTTAATATTCTTACTTTTTACCATAGGATTTCTCTCTCTCTCTCTCTCTCTCTCTCTCTCTCTCTCTCTCTCTCTCTCTCTCTCTCTCTCTCTCTCTCTCTCTCTCTCTCTCTCTCTCTCTCTCTCTCTCTCTCTCTCTCTCTCTCTCTCTCTCTCTCTCTCTCTCTCTCTCTGTCTCTCTCTCTCTCTCTCTCTCTCTCTCTCTCTCTCTCTCTCTCTCTCTCTCTCTCTCTCTCTCTCTCTCTCTCTCTCTCTCTCTCTCTCTCTCTCTCTCTCTCTCTCTCTCTCTCTCTCTCTCTCTTCCTTTCTAATATCTTACCATTTATTTCCTCTCATCAACTGTCGACTTATTTATTCTCTTGTCCACGCCTACCTTTTTTTTTATCATTTATTCTCCTAAAACTTATTCTCCCATTTTCAGCATTTATTTCCCTTCGTTCTTCTCTACCTTTCATTTTTTCATGTTATTCGCCTTATTTCCATGTTCCTTCCCTTCATTATTTCCCTCAAATCTTCTTTCCTCGGCCGACACCCTCCAATGCCCTTCACTTCCTCTACTTCCCTTACCCTTCCCTTCCCTTCACTACCTCTCCATCTCTTCCTTTTCCTTGCCTTCCCTTGCCTAAAATTTACCTTCAATAATTCTACGTCCCTTCAATTCCGTTTACTACCTCTCCTTCCCTTCCCTTCCTTTTCCTTACCTAAACTTCCTTCCTTTCAACTCCCAGCAATAATTCACTGTCTTCAATTCCCTTCGCTGGTTAAAAATCTCTATATGCTCAGACTGCTTGAAGGGGAAATAAATGGCTACAGTTTTTTCCCTTCCCACAAATACAATGGACCCTGTGACGCCCCTTAATGGTCGGTCCTTATTTCTGAAAGCCTTTATTATACATTATGTTTTATCAAGTGGAAGGGAAGGGCGAGTTCAGTCGTCTCCGAATATAAGGGAAGACGACAGCACTTTTTTGTCTGTTTGTCTTTCTGTCTGTGTCTGTCTCTCTGTCTGTCTGTCTATCTACTTGTCTCTTTATGTATGTATGTCTGTATCTGTGAATTTATCAATATATCTCTCTACCAATTTATATGCATGTATGTAAGTATGTATGAATGTATCTCTCTCTCTCTCTCTCTCTCTCTCTCTCTCTCTCTCTCTCTCTCTCTCTCTCTCTCTCTCTCTCTCTCTCTCTCTCTCTCTCTCTCTCTCTCTCTCTCTCTCTCTCTCTCTCTCTCTCTTTTTCAATCACATTTTATATTTTCTTTGTTTCTTTATCGCGACTACTTCCTCTCTCCACTTTTTATTGGTTCTTTCTTTTTCCCCTACTTCCTTGCGACTTTTTTTCCCTTTATTTTCCTTACGTTTGTTCTCTCCCTCCATTTTCTGGATTCCCTCTCTTCCATTTTTCCTACTTGATTTTTTTAACCTCTCTCACTTTGGTTCTTTTCCTTTGCACCCCTCCTTTACTTTTATTTTCAATTTTCAGAAGTTTCCAACACTTTCCCATTCACTACTTTCTTCTACCTCTCTTTTTTTTCTTTTTTTCCCGTTCGTGTTCCTGCAGCTCTCCTTTGTTTTCGTTCTTTTTCTCTTCTCCTCCCTTCTTTCTCCCCTTCCTGAGATTTGATAAGGCTAATCGTGAGCAAGCGTCGTCAGCATTCGATATATATTCAGCGTGATTTACTTTCCACAAAATTTCGTATTACGTATGAATCCACTTCCTTCTGGTATGCAATTCACTCTCTTTTTCCCGTATGTTCTGGTCGAGCCATAAACCTTCAGCTGATAACCAAACCGAGTCACCTATCGAAATTTAACGCAATGCACAGGCGAAGAAAATCATTTGGAACACTTAAAGGCTAAAAAAATATACCTAACCAAAAAATATTGAATTCTGGCATATGATTTTTTATTCCTAAGTTAAAAATTCATTATAAGATAAGTTTCCCGTCTATTTCAGCTCCTGGAGGAGATGGCACAAAATTACAGGTGATTAAAAGACTCACTTGAAGATTTCGAAGCTATCTGAACCCAAGAAATCTTCGAGTATGATCTTGCTAATTTTGTCACTAAGAATCGAATCCATTTCAGAGGCTTTTTTCTGACCTAGTTCAACGGCCGCACGCATAAATGACCCCGGCGCGCCTGGAGAAACATAAAAAGTATAATAACTGAAAATTATGAGACCCTGAATGCTCTCTCCGCCTTAGTTACGTATCTATTTCAAAGGCTTCTCCACCTGCTTCAGAGTCGAGAGAAGCTGACAAACACATTAAAACTCTCTCGTTGCTCCTGGACACATGCAAACGACAGGACATCAAGAAATATTAGACTCTGACCTTCCGTTTTTTCTTTCCTACGCTTGGCATCCATTTCAAGGTTTTTCCAGACTCGCTCGCACCCTTCAGAGAAATATTTAAACTCTGGTCTCTCGCTTCATGTCATGGCCATTCGTTTTTTTTGGTTCCTACGTGTGATATCCGGCTAATAGGCTTTTCCGGGCTAGTTTCCACCCTTCAGTCACCTTCAGTGAAACATCTTAACTCTGGGCTTTCGTTGCTTGTCTCTGAGTTGTGCATATGTTTCGTTTCTCGTCTCTAAGTTGTGTCGTGACCTTCCCCTGTTGTTCCTTTGCACGGTGTCCACTTAACAGGCTTTTTCCAGACTCCCTTGCACTCCTCAGTCGCCTTCAGACAATATTTTAACTCTGGTCTTACGTTTCTCGTAACTAAATTGCTTATATGTTTCGTTTCTCGTCAACAAGGCGTGTCGTGACCTTTCCATTTCGTTCCTACGTTTGGTATCCAGTTCACAGGCTTTTACCAGACAAGCTTGCACCCTGTAGTCACTTTCAGAGAACTATTTCAACTTTGGTCTTTCGCTTCTAGCCTCTAAGTCTAAGTTCGTGACCTTTCGTTTTTGTTCATACATTTGGTAACCATTGCAAAGATTATTTCCAGACTAACTTGGGCCCTTCAGTCACCTTCTGAGAAATACTTGATCTGTGGTTCTTCTTTCCTCATCTCTAAGTCGTGCATATTTCCATTTATCGCCTTTAATCGTATCGTGACTTAAATTTTTGTTACTGTGTTTAATATCAAATGCGAAGGCCTTTTCCAGACTGGCTGCCACCCTTCAATCACCTCCAGAGAAATATTTTAACTCTGGTCTTGCGTTTCTCATCTCAAAGTCGTAGATATGTTTTGTTTCTCGTCTCTAAGTCGTGTGCATATATTTCAAGAGTCATTTTTCTTCTTAAGTTTGGTATCCACTTTTTTTTATTTTTTACAACAAAGGAGACAGCTCAAGGGCACAAAAAAAGAGAAAACAATAATACAAAAAAAGCCCGCTACTCGCTGCTCCCAAAAAAGAATCAAAAGAGGTGGCCGAAAGAAAGGTCAATTTCGGGAGGAGAGGTGTCCTGATACCCTCCTCTTGAAAGAGTTCAAGTCGTAGGCAGGAGGAAATACTGATGTATATTTCAACTGTGGTCTTCCGTTTCTCATCTCAAAGTCGTAGATATGTTTTGTTTCGCGTCTCTAAGTCGTGTGTGTGTGTGTGTGTGTGTGTGTGTGTGTGTGTGTGTGTGTGTGTGTGTGTGTGTGTGTGTGTGTGTGTGTGTGTATATATATATATATATATATATATATATATATATATATATATATATATATATATATATATATATATATATATATATATATATATATATATATATATATATATATATATATACAACTCAGACCTTTCCTTTTTCTTCTTAAGTTTGGTATCCACTGCACCTTTCTGATATATATTTCAACTCTGGTCTTTCGTTTCTCGTCTCTAACTCCTTCATATATATCACGCACCATATTCCAGGTATTTCAGGGCCCGGACAGCTGCAAGGGTTAACGTGCCATAGGAAGCGGTCATCCCCGAACACCTGGCCCAATTATCCCTCGTATACACGCTTACCTGTCGGCGCAGCGAGGCTAAAGACGCGGCTTTATGTCCCTCACCGGAGACACTGACCTCATGACCTCGCCGCCTCACGCACCTGCCCGCCTGCATTTTACGGTGACCTCTGAGAAAATGCGACCTTTTTACTTTTTCTTTTCTCTCTCTCCAATTAGTTTTTTTTTTCCTTTTATCTAGCTTTTTTTTTTCTTTCTTGTAACCGGTTGCATTTTTTTCTCTCTTCCCCGATACTTTTTTCTTACTTTTATTTTATTTTCCTTTCTTTTATTTTCTCCTATTTTATTTTCCTTTTCCTCTTTCTCTTTCATTTTTCTTCCTTTTTCTTTTTCCTTTTCTTCTTATTCTTCTTGTTTTTGTTCTTGTTCTTCTTGTTCTTCTTCTTTTTTTTCTTTTTCTTTTTCCTTTTCTTCTTCTTCTTTTTCTTCTTTATCTTTATCTTCACCTTCTTCATCTAGATCTTTTTCGTCTTCTTTTTTTTTCTTTTATCTTCGTCTTCGTCTTCTTCTTCTTCTTCTTCTTCTTCTATTTCTTCTTTATCTTTATTTTCACCTTCTTCATCATCATCTTTTTCGTATTCTTTTTCTTTTTATCTTAGTCTTCGTCTTCGTCTACTTTCTCCTCCTCCTTCTTCTTCCTCTTCCACCTCCTCCTCTATCTCCCCCTCTACCTCCTCTTCTGCTTCCGAACCATCCCTCTGAGACTGGTCCATTTAAGCTAATTTTCACGTGCAAGAGCCGGAAAGAGCACAGCCAACACACACTCGAGGGAGCCACCGCGACGGACCCAGACACACGAGACTCCATCCAGCTACTCTCTTGACCGACGCAGAGTTAACGACACGCACCGCAACCAAAACTAACGCGGGCAATCAGAGGTAACGGGCCATAAGGGAAGGTAAGGCAGGTGCGATAGTACAGGTGTTCGCTTTCTCTCTCTCTCTCTCTCTCTCTCTCTCTCTCTCTCTCTCTCTCGTTTTCTTCTGTCGTCGTTTTTGACTTTTTTTTTTGGTCTCCTATTCTTATCGATTTTCAATTTTTTGCTTCCTATTTTTCCCGGTTTTCTATTTATAACTTTCTTAACTTTTTTTTTGTTTCTAGTCCATATATATCAGTTTTTCTTTATTTCCCTCGAGTCAGAGAAATAGACGTACATAAAAGATTGGGCTTACTATAAATTTATGACCATTGATTCTTCGTTTGTTTCCACTCCAATTATATATATATAGACTTTGTGCTTGGGTTGTGCGGTTAATGTAGAAAAAATGACTAGGTTAGTGTTAAGTGACGATTTACAACATGTTCCTTTTTTTTTTTTTTTTTGCAGCAAAGGAGACAGCACAGAAGAATGAAAGAAACCTAAAACCTAAAGAACCTAAACCTAAAAAAAACTAAAAAACCTAAAGAAACCTTGATGTAAGTAGGACTGTGAAATAAATGGAGAGGAAAGATTACTTAGTGTTACTGACAACGAAAAACATAAACAACGCCACGTCCAATAAAAACAAAGGTTAAAACTACGAGCGTTCACACACAAAAACTCAAAACAAAAAAAGGAAATATATATGAACGAGTACGTGGAAAAAATATTACAAGGAGGAGCCATCCATAGGCAAGCGTTTGACAACTCTATAACCTTTAAAACACACAAACAAACAGACACACACACACACACACACACACACACACACACACACACACACACACACACACACACACAGACGGAAAGAGAAAACATATATGTGTGAATACCTGCAGATTTAGGAGAGGCACAAGCTATCTATAGGTAAGTCTGACAGCAAACACACACACACACACACACACACACACACACAGACCCTACACACACACGCACACACGTCAATCCACAGTAACGCCTGCCCCCGAGACTTCACGTGAACCACCGTCCAGAGATCAGCTGTCCATCACGCTGTCCGTCACAATTGACACCTCTTCCCTCCCTGTCGATGTATGGTGTGTGTGTGGAGGGGGTGGGGAGGAGCTGGAGATAGATAGATAGATAAATGTGTGGAGGGAACGAGGAACAGATAGGTGTGTGGGAGGGAAGAGATATAGAGATAGGGAGATAGACAGATAGATACATATAGATAGATAGATAGAGTGAAAAAGAAAGAGAAGGAATGTATGTATGAACAGGAAACAAATTGATTGATATAAAAACAAGTAAAAAAAATGTGAAAAATACTATGTTCGATTGTTAGAGTAAAAGAAAAATGGTTTACGTAAATAAATGACCGGAAAAATACACAAAAAAAAGCGAAAAAAAACGGAGAGAGAGAGAGAGAGAGAGAGAGATTAGCATATATTTTCATCCACCAGTAAGTCGGATGAAGCCCCAATTTCAGTGACAAATCTGGAAACTACATATTTTTCATCCACCCTTGCAATCCAGTCCTTTCATCTCTTTCTATCTATCCTTCCTCCTACCTTCCCCTCTTCATCATCCCTTTCTATCCATCTATCCATTTTGTCCTTCCATTTATATCTTCTTTTTTTACAACAAAGGAGACAGCGCAAGGGCACAAAAAAGGAAACAATAATAAAAAAATGCCCGCTACTCGCTGCTCCTACAAAAAAGAATCAAAAGAGGTGGCCAAAACGAGAGGTCAATTTCGGGAGGAGAGGTATCTATTTTATTTCTCTAGCTATTTCATTTATTTCCCTATCTTATTTATCTATTCCATCATCAACCGTTCTGTCCATCAAATGTTCTCTTCTGGCATCCATTTACCCGTTTTATCCATCACATTTATCCTGCTTTGTTTTTTTTATATTCCTCCATCCTCTCATTTATCCATCATTTCTTTATCATTTCTTCTATCCAGTCTTCTTTTCATCCTTTCTTCCTTCATTCATCAATCTCATCCATTGCTCTCATCCTTCTTTATGTTTATCAATTCTTCCATTCTTTCACTTATCCATCATTTCTCTTATCATTTAATTTATCCGGTCTTCTTTTCTATCCTCGTTTCACTCATTCATCCCTTCCATTCCTCATATTCATCTTCTTCGTGTCTATCTACTCCTCCATTCTCTCACTCATCCGTCACTTCTCTTCATCGTTTTTCCTTTATCCAGTCTTCTTTTTTTAATCCTCGCTTCCCCCATTCATCCCTTCCATTCCTCACATTCATCCTTCTTCGTGTCTATCTACTCCTCCATTCTCTCACTCATCTGTCATTTCTCTTCATCGTTTCATCTATTGTTTTTTTTATCTTCTCTTTTGTCTCATTCTCTCAGGTCCTGATGCACGCGGCGCCTTCGTTTGCCTGCATTGTTTCATTACTCGATCGTTCGCTTCGCATTCCGATTCAGTGCATCATCATTCTCGGTGTTATTAAAGCCTTTGTGTGTGTGTGTGTGTGTGTGTGTGTGTGTGTGTGTGTGTGTTCATCTTGTATAACTTTCCATATTTTGTTTCCTCTTCATTCCTCTCCATCTCCAAATTTCTTCCTTTCCTATCTTCTTCCACCTTCAACTCCTCTTTTTCTCCCCTCTTCCTCCAGCTCCTAACCCCACTTCCTCTGCTATCTTCTTCCTCCATTTTTAAACCCTCTTCTCCCTTTTTCCTCCACTTCTAAACTCCCTTCTTTTCTCCTCTTCATCTTCAAACATTCAAGTATTTTCTGTCATTATCATTTTCTTTCTATTCGTTATTCTTTTATTCTACTCCTTGTTTCCTGTCTGCTTTATCTCCTATTCTACGCTACCTGCTGTTACCTTTCGTACCTGTAAATTCCTAAACACCTGAGCCAGTGAACCATTCTAGCCCCAACCTTTCCACTCCCTGCACCTGTGAATCAATAAACACTTTTAAAAGATTAAACAATGCGTCCCTTCAAGAATGAAGCCATGTACCAGCACTATAGTTACGCCGGGTCCCCTATATCGTTTACTCTACCAATTTCCTTAACGCCAAAAGCCTCGATATTGCCTCAAAGTCACCCCCGTAGCGTTCTCCGTTTCATTTACTTCAAAACGGTCGGGTCGCTCGGGTGACTGCGCGGCGCCTGAATCAGACTAATTGAACCGGCAGCCTCGGGAGAGTTGCCCTCTAGCATTTTGATCAGGCCAAGATATCGTAGCCTTTCCGGGCGTTAACTCGGCGTACTGTCCCTCACTCCGCCGGGAAAGTTAATTAAGGGAAGCGACCTCCGGCTCGGCTGCCCGCGGCGACGACGGCGGGAACGCAGCGACACCTCTTGACTGAAGTGGAGTGGGCTGAGTTGGCCTCTTTATAAATTTTTAGGTTAGTTCGTGTTTAATCAGAAGTTAGGTAACGTCATTTAGTTCATTTTTATTCATATATTGTCACACTACGTCAGTCAGTTCAGACATAATCATATATTTCTTGTACGCTCAGCTTATAGCGCCGGTAGGCTGGCTTAATGGAGCCTACTGATCTGCCCCATCATCGTTAATGGCTTTATAGTGGCACCATCTTGCTTGGCTCATGATGCCTGAGGATGTTATGTACAAATAAGTTATATTAGGTAAGGGAAAGGTGGGAATGTTAAGGTAAAGTTAGGTTAAGTTGTATAAGGGCGACACGTTCGGGAAATGTCGAGGACTGGCCAAGTTGTCTACAGATAAGGCTGCGTCCGGGCAAGGCAGTGGGAAATCTTACGTCATGGAAGGTTGAATAGGGTTAGGTTTGGGTAGATTAGTTTAGATGGGAGGGCTGATATGGGAGGACCTGTTACGTGAGAGTTAAACTGAGTAATGTTACATCACGCTAGACTGGATCAGATCAGGGCAAGGTCGATTAGTTTAGGAGGCTCGCTTAAAGGAGGACAAGCTATGGGTCGTGTAGAGTCATATGACTTTTGTTTGTTACTGGAGTTTGTTAAGAGTAAGAGGGCTGCTGATTGGATTATGTATAGATTAGGGATGTACCGATGTATCGGTATCGGTATCGGTATCGGTGGTATCGGCACATTTTAAGAGTATCGGTATCGGTATCGGTGGTATCGGCACATTTTAAGAGTATCGGTATCGGTATCGGTGGTATCGGCACATTTTAAGAGTATCGGTATCGGTATCGGCTGATTTTCTACCGATACTACCGATACTTGAAGGAGTTTTGTACGTCGCATGTCACTCGTTTCAAATAATTTTGTTCAACAGAAATTGGATTTTCCAAATTGTTGAAAAAATGTTAGAAAAGTGTAATTATCTAGTATCATAATACTACATAGTTTGGAGTTTCCCGCGACTTGATTTTCATCACTTTAATCGATAAGATTCATATTACTTTGAATACAATTATATAATACTTAGTATACAGTGTGTATAGCCTTTGGTACCGCGGACGCGTACAATACAGGTTTAGCAACGAGTAGTGGGTATTTTTTTTCTTAATATTGGATATTGCCCTTTAGCTGCTGGAATTGTTGTATAAAAAAAATCAGTGCACAGGTATCGGTACCGATATCGGTATCGGTATCGGTCAGATATTGGGGTATCGGTACATCCGTAGACTATAGATAAAATAATGCTGTGTACGAGTACGCTAAAATAAATAAGTTCATGTTACATCAAGCTAGAGCAAACGGTAATTTTAAGGTAAGGTAGTAAGTTAAAAGTCACTGATTGAAAAATAAGTACAGGATCAGGCAGCCTTGCATAGCTTTCGTTCATTTTTTTTAATTGAAATGGATTTTTTGCTTAATATTAGGTCATGTCAAACTAGCAAATTATGGTAACTTAAGTAATTATGATTGAATAAAGTACTTACAAATATTGGGATTGTTTTTATCAGTTACGTTTACTACGGGCTGCAAAATTAGGTCGCCCAGTTCTGATCCACATTGTTTCATAGTTTTAGCTTAACAACGTATTCCACATAATGCCATGAAAGTAGAACAGCCTAATGGACACGCCGCCTGATGGACGCCCCAGTGCAACAAACAACACACGCCAGCGACAGAAGCAAAATATTATTACGAACGTCACACGCGCCGGAGCCGTTGGTTCATTACACTCTTTTATGGCATACAATTTAGGAGTAATTTCAGTGTAATAAAAATGACAACCTCTCAGCCCCTCCCGCCCCCAAGCCATAAAGGGAGGACACCCACCCCCCATCGATCACTCACCCCCGCCCCTGACCCACGCCATGGCTGCAGGGGGTCTGATGGCACTACAGGAGGTACCAGGAGGATCACGGAGCGGCCAGGAAGGAAATTGCAACAGCTGACAGGTGACAAAAACTCGCCTCCAGGCACGCGACGCTTTGTAACCATAAGGACGCTCTGCATGGCCCTTTAACGCTGGTGTTAGTCCACGAACCACTCATAGGCAACATTCCGTCTACTTATTATGGTGGAGGAGAGAACAAATCGAAAACAAAAGCATAAAATTCCACAATAGTTCGTAACATTTCCAGTACAAACGCATCATTCCAGGTACTTATTATGGAAGACTAGAGACCAGATGGAATAGAAAAGAATGAAATGTCTCAATAGTTTATAACATTGGCAGTACAAACCCCCCCTTCTAAGCGTGTATTATTACGGAGGAGAGAGCAAATCGAATACAAAAGAATAAAATGTCACAGTAGTTTATAACATTGGCATTAGGTTTCATACTAAGCAATGAATAAGAAAACTAACAAAAAACAAAACTATAATACGTAAATAAAGTAATAACCGTAAATTGCTGTTCCTAAAAAGATAAACAGCCAAAACAGGAAGAAGAATGCTGCCCTTTCACCCTCCTCCCCTCATGAAGGTGAAGGATCTAAAAATAAGTCTGAAAAAGTGTGATCAAGTGTTTTCATGCAATGCTTTCTATAGATTAATGTTATGGAATGGGTGCTATAAGACAGAGGAATGTAGACGAAGGGAAAATTATAGATATTGCCACACGTAGATATTTTGTGTGAGGATAAAATGTAAAGGCTAAGGAGATTATAGACGTTGATACTCGTAGATGTTTGTGATTTGGTGTGATATGATGTTTTTTTGTTAAGTAATGTATGTTAAGATATGGTGGAATAGTAGAGGCTTTATAAATAATGAATGGAGAAATATAAACACCGAGTAGATTATAGTCGTTGTTAGTCATGGATATTTGTGATTTGGTGCCATATGATCTTGATTTTTGTTAGGTAATTGATGCTAAGAGATGGTGGAGTATGGAAGCTCGGTAAATAAAGAATAGTGAAATATATAAAGCTTGAGGAGATTATAGACTTTGATGTTCGTAGATATTTGTGATGTGGTGTGATATGATCTTGTTTTTTGTTAGATAATTGATGTTAAATATATTGTTTAGGATATATAGACGAATACAGCCTCCAGGAACAAACGGAACAATGCATGAAACAGAAGGGAACTGGAAAAAGGAGAGACAGGCAAGGGTGTTAGTCCAAAAAACGAGAGACAGGCAAGGGTGTTAGTCCAAAAAACGAGAGACAGGCAAGGATGTTAGTCCAAAAAAACGAGAGACAGGCAAGGGTGTTAGTCCAAAAAACGAGAGACAGGCAAGGATGTTAGTCCAAAAAAACGAGAGACAGGCAAGGGTGTTAGTCCAAAAAACGAGAGACAGGCAAGGGTGTTAGTCCAAAAAACGAGAGACAGGCAAGGGTGTTAGTAAAAAAAACGAGAGACAGGCAAGGGTGTTAGTAAAAAAAACGAGAGACAGGCAAGGGTGTTAGTCCAAAAAACGAGAGACAGGCAAGGGTGTTAGTCCAAAAAACGAGAGACAGGCAAGGGTGTTAGTCCAAAAAACGAGAGACAGGCAAGGATGTTAGTCCAAAAAAACGAGAGACAGGCAAGAGTGTTAGTCCAAAAAATGCGACCCCAAAACTCTCACTAACACACACGGATGCTGCTAACAAAGGCCAACCGGGTTTGTTCGCTTAATATTCATGAAGATTAAAACATTCATGAACGTGTGTCAATTTGAAACATTAAATATTGGTAAACATTGAATATTTAGGTAGGCCAAACAACACACCAACCATTTTCCAACAGAGAGTGAAGCGCCGCAACTATTCTGGCCCGTAGTGTGAAATATGAGACCAGCGATGAAATGCCACAACTTTTAGTGTGAAACAATAATAAACTCCCACAACTATATTATAACATTGTCGAGAAAGTTGTATGCAAAAAACAGGTGCCACAACAGTCAGCATGAAATAGTGGACGAATTATAAATGACGTAAATTGATGGAATAGAAGGATGTAAATAATGGAATTCTAACTAATACAAAACAAGTGATAAGTAATAAAAGTTAGTAATGATGCAAGATTAGATAAATATTCAAGAATAATTCAAACCAATCTTTACTAAATAATGAACAAACATTAAACAAAGACCCAATTAAGCAACAAACTAAGCAATAATTATAAAACGTACCAAAAAATGAAGTTACGTGAATATTTATATCGAAATAAACCAAAATAAAAATGAGAAATTAAAAAAAATAGCAGTTTCTTATCTTAACTGCATGAATTAAGATATAAACATCAACGTAAAAACAAACATACAAAAATCAAACTCGAAAAATTACCCTGAAGTCGATCCCATTTTTAACCTTTCAATAAACAACAATAACAACAACAACAGCAACAACAACAACAACAACAACAACAACAACAACAACAACAACAACAACAGCAACAACAACAACAAAAACTAACACAAATGCCAAACAAATACACATACAAACCATACAAATGAACTCAGGAAAAAAAAGGAAATAAAAAAGACATTCCAACTCACCCAACATGAACCACACAGCGCCATCAGTGACCAGCAAACATTTTTATTGCCTCAAAGTCCCCCCCATACGTTTGGACATTAAAAAAAATCCATGATATTAATGTAATACCATTTGGCCAGCATATATTACCTTTCATGCAAATTCGTAATTGCATTTAGCACCAGAGGGAAACAAACAACCGTGTATGTTGTCCTGCAGGCTTCCTGTATATTAGTTTTATTGTTGTTTCGTTTGATTGTTTTTTGATGCGATATATGGGTGGGAGAAAATGTTAGATAGATGAATCGGGTAAACAGACAGATAGACACAGACAGACATATAGACAACCACATACACACATACAGACAGACAGATTAACAACGAGACAGACAGACAGATATACACGGCCAAACAGATAAACATAAAAAAATAAAAATAGAATAAAGAAGGAAAAAGAAGGAAAACATCATGAATCAATTACAGAAACATCAGTTACAAAGGAAGATGAAAATAGTCCCGCATTTTCTTCTCCGTTTCCTTCTCTTCTCTTCTCTCTCCATTTCTCTCTCTCTCTCTCTCTCTCTCTCTCTCTCTCTCTCTCTCTCTCTCTCTCTCTCTCTCTCTCTCTCTCTCTCTCTCTCTCTCTCTCTCTCTCTCTCTCTCTCTCTCTCTCTCTCTCTCTCTCTCTCTCTCTCTCCTTCTCCCTCCCTCTCTCCCTCTCCCTCCTCCTCCTCCTCCTCCTCCTCCTGTCCCCTCACCAGCTAGATTAGACGCGTAAATCCAGCCGCGCGCAAGCTGGAGGGAGTGAGTTAGGCAGGTGGGCGGAAGGAATGGAAGACGAGGGGGGACACAGGTGCTGAATGCGGTGTGGACGTGGTTATAAGAGAGAGAGAAAGGGAGGGAAAGGGAGAGGGAAAGGTGGGATAAGGAGTGAAGGGAATAAAAAGGTAGGGAGGAAGGGATGGAGGAAAAGTAGTAAGAGAAGGAGAGTAGATAGGTAGGAAGGTGCTGAGGAAGAAAGTGGATAATAGAGACATGAAGCAAAGGAGATAGGGAGGAAGAGAACAGGTAAAGGATGAAGAGAAAGAGTGAACAAGAGTGGAGGAGGCCGCAGAAAAGAATGGGGAAGGAGAGAAGAAGAGACGGAAAGGAAGAAGGGTGATAAGGACTTAGGTAAAGGATGGGAGGATGGAACAGAGGGGGTGGAAAGGAACTATGAGAAAAAGAAATGACCATAGAGAGGGAGGAGAAGAAATGAGGGGAATGAAGGGGAGACAAGATTGAGCTATGGGAGGCAGGAAGGGAGGAAAGTAAAGAGAAAGATGAGGGAAAGGACGCGGAAATAACTTAGAGGGAGGGAAAAGTAATGAGGAAGGGATGAAAGACAAGATGCACGGAAGAAAGGAGGGGAGGAAGGAGACTAAAGGAAGCGTGGACAGGAATTGATGAAGGAGGGAGGAAGAGGAGAGGAGGAAAGATGGGAAGGAAGGAGAATATGGAAAGGAGGGATGTAAAAGAGGAGGACGAGGAGGACGAGGCGTGGAGAGAAATTGATGAAAGGTGGAAAAGGGAGGGAGAGAGAAGCAAGCGGAGAGAAAGAGATACGAGACAAGGAGGAGATACTGAAGGAGGAGGAGAATACAATATGCGTGAGGGGGAAAAAAAGGAGCATCGTAAGAAAGTATGCGAAGTAAATAATGAAGAATGGTTATGAAGCAGAAATGAATGCGGGAGGAAGATGAAAAGAAGGAAGGAAGGAAGGAAGGAGGGGAAGAAGACGAGAGAGAGTAATATATAGTGTTGATTAGAGGAGATGAAAATAAGTATATGAAAAAGAAAATGAATACAAGCGAACACGAAGAATTTGTATTAGTAAGAAATTTGCAGTCAAAAAAATGATAAAAAGAAAATGTTGCATCATAATTTCATTTTTCTTGTTGTTGTTATTATTTAATTGTCTTATTAGTACTATTTCGGTTCTGATTAACTAAGATGAAAGAAGGATATGAAGGAAAAGGTATATAAGGCAACACGAATGAAGGATTTTGAGGAAGCAGAAGTAAAAGATATGGAAAAAAACAGTTACGTTATTTTTCTTGTTATTATTTTTTTTTTCCTTTTCGCAACTGTTGTTAATTCTGCTTCTTCTTGTTCCTTGCACTGTCGTTCTTCATCCTTCTCTATCTATTAGTTTATTCTATCTTCTCTTCATTCCCTTTTCTCTCCTTTCCCATACTCTTTTCCTTCCTTTTCATTATTTCCATACTTTCCCAGCTTCCTTTCCTTCCCCTTACCATCCCTCACCTTAGCTTTTCATCACTCATTTCTACTATCTATTTGTCCTTCCCTTCCAATTATCTTTCCTTCCTTCCTTCCTTTCTTCCCTCCTCCTCCTTCTCCTTCGTCCGTCCACCCTATCTCCTTCCCTCCCACGCAGCCATTAACCGGTGATGTAGAGCAAGACACTGTCACGAGATTTAAGAGCCCAGTGTCAGCGGAAACCAAGCGAAAGTGCAAACACTAACCCTTCGTGGATCTCCCCGCTTGCTCAGGTATCTTGGGCAGCCTTAATGAATGGAGGTGTGAAAACGAAGGTGTGAAGTGAATGTGTGTTCGGTGGAAGGTGAGTTAAGACGAGGGAATTCATAGATAGTTGAGAAATCATATTGAAGTTAAGAATAGAGTTAAATTATGAGAAAACCGTTTGCTGTGAGGGATATTAAGAAAATAAATGCTAATGATGACAAAAGAAGATGCTGGGAAAGAAATAAGGGAAGGACTACGATAGGAAAATAGAGGAATACACTGATTAGTGAAGGTGTGAAGCGAAAATGAAGGTGGAAAATGAAAATGCCCACCGGAAAGTGACTCAAAACAAGGAACTCCACAGATTGCTTACTAATTGAGATATCGAAGTTAATGATCAAGAAATTGTTTTGATATGTGAAAAATCGAGAGTCAAGAATAAGATTAAACAAAAAATGCGTTAACGAGGACAAAACAAAATGCGAGCGTGGAAAGTTGAGTAAGAAAAAAAGCAAAGAAAACGCTTCAAGAGCAGTTCCCAAGCTGAGATATTAATGCTAATGATTAAGAAACAGTGTTGGCATGCGAGAAAATGGAAAGTTAGGAATAAAAATTAGTCATGGCGGTGAAATATAATGCAGAAGTGTGAAGTTAAAATAGAGAAAAATAAAGGCGAAATTTAATAGCCAGTTCCAGTGTCGAGAAATTGATGATAAAATGGTTAGGAAATATACGAGGAAAAAAGTGTAAAAAGAAAATTAATAAAGAAAACGCTAATGAGCACGAAATAAGATGCAGAGTAAAGTACGAGGATATGAAAGAAAGGAAGGAGAGAAAGAGAGGGACGGAGAGAGGAGAAGGAAAAATCGAGATAAATTGAAGGGAAGAAAGAAGGAAGGGGAGAGGAAGGAGAAACTAAGGACTTCAGATAAGAAATGAGGAAGAGGGGAACGAAGAAAGGAGAGAAGGGAAAGGACGAAAAGGGAGAGGGACAGGAACTATAAATACACCATTGACGTAAGAAGTAGGGGAAGGGAAGGGAAGGAAAATAAAAGGAAGAAAAGGACAAAAAAAATAAGGAAAGGAAGGCAAAAAGGAAGGAAAGTTAAAGTAAGGTAAGGTTAAAAAAGGAAGGTAAGTTATGATAATGTAGGGTAAGGTAAGGTGAGGTAAGGCAAGGTAATGTTTGGAAAGGAAAAGGAGTTTAAGATAAGGAAAGGCAGGATAAGGTAAGATATGGTAAGGTAAGGTAAGGTAAGGTAAGTTAGGGCAAGATAAGGTAAGGTAAGATAATATAATAAAAGATAAACTGAGATAAATAGAAGAAAAATAGGGTAGAGTAAGGAAAGGAGTAAAATAAGAAAAAAAATAAAGAAAATGAGAAAATGGAAATTGTAAGTAAATTAGGTAAAACTAGGAAAAGTGAGGGGAGAGAAATTTAAATAAGGAAGGCTAAGTGAAGTATTATAAGTACATGTGAGGTTAGGGAAGGTAGAAATTGAGGAAAGGTAAGCATAGATCGAGGGAGGGAAGGAGGGTAAGGGAGGTAAACTAAGGAAAAGCAAGGGGAAAGGAGCTAGATGAGGAGAAATGAGGAGGGAAGGTAGAAATAATGAAAGGTGTGAGTAAGTGAAATAAGAAAATGTAGGGGAAGGGAAGGTAAAATTGAGGTAAGGTGAAGGTAGATCGAGGGAGGGAAGGGTGGCCGTAACGATCATTAAAGGTAAATCTTCCTTCCCCAGACCCCAAACTCTTGCCTGTTCGATGGCGAGGCACGAAACGGCTCTGTGTCCCCGCCAAGTTTGTTCCCTCCCTTTATACTGACAGCGAACGTGACTCCCCCTCTTCCTCCTCTCTTTCTCTTTCTCCTTTTCTCTTCCTCTTCCTCCTCTTTCACTTGTTCTTTATTTTCCCAATCCTGTTCTTTCTTCACCTCATTTTCCTCCCGTTTCTCTTTCTCCTTTTCCTCTTTTCTCTTCCTCTTCCTCCTCTTTCACTTCTGTTCTTTATTTTCCCAATCCTGTTCTTTCTTCGACTTCTCTTCTTTCTTCACCTCATTTTCCTCCCGTTTCTCTTTCTCCTTTTCCTCTTTTCTCTTCCTCTTCCTCCTCTTTCACTTCTGTTCTTTATTTTCCCAATCCTGATCTTTCTTCTGCTTCTCTTCTTTCTTCACCTCATTTTCCTCCCGTTTCTCTTTCTCCTTTTCCTCTTTTCTCTTCCTCTTCCTCCTCTTTCACTTCTGTTCTTTATTTTCCCAACCCTGATCTTTCTTCTGCTTCTCTTCTTTCTTCACCTCATTTTCCTCCTGTTTCTCTTTCTCCCTTTCCTCTTTTCTCTTCCTCTTCCCCCTCTTTCACTTCTTCTGTTCTTTATTTTCCCAATCCTGTTCTTTCTTCGACTTCTCTTCTTTCTTCACCTCATTTTCCTCCTGTTTCTCTTTCTCCCTTTCCTCTTTTCTCTTCCTCTTCCTCCTCTTTCACTTCTTCTGTTCTTTATTTTCCCAATCCTGTTCTTTCTTCGACTTCTCTTCTTTCTTCACCTCATTTTCCTCCTGTTTCTCTTCTCCTTTTCCTCTTCTCTCTTCCTCTTCCTCCTCTTTCACTTCTGTTCTTTATTTTCCCAATCCTGTTCTTTCTTCGACTTCTCTTCTTTCTTCACCTCATTTTCCTCCTGTTTCTCTTCTCCTTTTCCTCTTTTCTCTTCCTCTTCCTCCTCTTTCACTTCTGTTCTTTATTTTCCCAATCCTGATCTTTCTTCATCTCATTTTCCTCCTGTTTCTCTTCTCCTTTTCCTCTTCTCTCTTCCTCTTCCTCCTCTTTCACTTCTTCTGTTCTTTATTTTACCCACTCCTATTCTTTCTTCTACTTCTCTTCTGTCCTCACCTCATTTTCCTCCTCTTTCTCCTCTCTTTCTCTTCCTCCTCTTTGACTTCTTATCTTTTCTTTTCTTCTTCACCTTCCTTCTCTTTTCTTCCTCTTTCTTTTCCAGCCCGTTTTCCTTCTACTTATCCAGTGTTTTCCTCTCCTCCTGTCTTCTCCTCCTCTTCCTCCTCTTTATCCTCTGCTTCTGCTCCTCCTCTTATTTATTATTTTTTTCCTTCTTCTCCTTTTCCCCCCTCCTCTTTTTCTTTCTCTTTTCCTTCTTCCCCTCTTCCTTCTTTTCTAACTGCACCTCTTTACTTTCCAACTCCTCCTCCTCCTCTTCATTCTTCCACTCTCCTGTTCTTCCGCAGTTCCGGTTCTTACATTTTTTTTGTTTCCCTTGAGTTCTCTCGCTCTTCTTACTCTTCTCTTCGTCCTCCTCTCTTTCTTTTCCAACCCCTTCTTTCTTCTTTCTTCCATTCTCCTGTTCTGCATAACTTCCTTCTATTTTTGTTTTCCTCACTTTTTCTTCCTTATTTCTTTCTTCCACTTCCCTTCCTTTCTTCCTCCTCTTAGTTGTCTTCTCTTCCACCTACTTGTATTCATCCTTCGTTTCTCTTCTTTCTTTTTATCTTTCTCCTCCTCTCCTCTCATTATTATTCTTAACCTGACTTTCCTCCTAATTATCCTCCTCCTCTCCTTCCTCATTATCCTTTTCTCATCATCTTTTTTTATTCACTTTCATCTTCTTTTATTCTCTTTCATCTTCTTTTACTCCCTCCTCCTCTTCCTCCTTCTCCTACTCCTTTCGTGACTTTATTTCCTTCCTCTAATTTATCTTCCGTTCCTTTTTTTTGTCTCCTTCTCCTATATCTTTTCAGACTTTATTTGTGTTTATCTTGAGGTTTATTTCCTTTCTCATAATTCTGTTTCATTTTTTTTTCTTCTTCCACATCGTCCTTCTCACTTATTCCTCCTCCTCCTCCTCCTCCTCCTCCTCCTCTTATTCATTCTGCTCCTTCTTCTTCTTCTTCTTCTTCTCCTCCTCCTCCTCCTCCTCCTCTTCTGTCTTCCTTGTCCTCTTCAGCTCTCACGCCCAGACAAGATTCATGTTTCCAATGCTCGCTTTCATCATCTTGTCTCACTCATCTTCTACTCATTTCTCTCTCTCTCTCTCTCTCTCTCTCTCTCTCTCTCTCTCTCTCTCTCTCTCTCTCTCTCTCTCTCTCTCTCTCTCTCTCTCTCTCTCTCTCTCTCTCTCTCTCTCTCTCTCTCTCTCTCTCTCTCTCTCTTCCACGCACAGATTATGGAAATGATTTGGATAATACTTTTTTTCTTATTTTTTTTCCTCCTCCACCTCCTTCCTCTCTTCGCCCCAAGGTTCACGAAGATCTTGAACCCAAAAGTCGTTCCCGAAGAGGCGCTATTAAGGGTTATTGAAGGGGTCATTGTGAGGCGCAGCTGCATAAGAAGAGGAGGCGATTAATACGGAATAGAATATGGATGGTGATTAAGATGTGTGTAACTAATAAGCGCGTTAATGAGGAGTATGATGTCGAGGGTAATTAAGATATGAATGACTAATGAGATGGTGCTTTTGCTAATGACTGAAGTAACATACATATACACATAAAGACGTGCATCTATATTTATATACATACTCGTACATATATACACAGACATACACACACCTGTTAATCTATTGTATATATCTATCAATCTACATTCCTACATACATGCTAACTAATTACACACACACATAAATTGACGTGTATATATGGAAGAAGAAAATAAAAAAACAAGAAAAAAAACGTAGCAGAACGGTGGAAAGTAAATTGAGAAAAACACATGAGGAACAATTTTTCTGTCCCCTTCACCTTTTTTTTTTCTTCCTAACGCAACCTTACATTACCATACCTGACATTACCTTCCTTATCGCCTTACACCACTGCTTTCCTTATCTCCTTACCTTACACTACGCTACCTTACATTGCCTATATCCCTCCCTTATCTCCTCCCCTTCATTCCTCTAGTCTTCCCTTTCCTACAATTTATTTTCTTTCCTCCTCCATTTTTTTTCCTAAACTAAGAAGAAAATACCTGTACCTCTCCTTAATTCCTTCCCTTCGTCTCTCTCTTCTCCCCTCAGCTCTTAATCCTTTTCCTTTATTTTCTAACTTATTTTTCTCCAACCTTAGAAAAGCAAACACCTCTCCCCACTCCCCATGCTTCACCTCTCACCTCACCCAGCCCTTATTCCTTTCCTTTCCCTTTTTCCCCATCCACACGCACCCCGTCTCTCATTCCCCTTCCCTAGTTTCTATTCCATTTCTATCCTCCTCTAATCTATTTTTTTCCCCAAACCAAGACAGGCAAACACCCACCCTTTCCCTCCCCACCCACACACACCCCGTTTCTCATTCCCCTTCCCTGGTTCCTATTCCATTTCTATCCTCCACTAATCTATCTTTTCCCCAAACCAAGACAGGCAAACACCCACCCATTCCCTCCTCCTCCCAACCACGCTGCACCCCACACGTCACCCAGCCTTTCATCCCTTCCCTTCCTTCCTCACCCACACTCCCCCCTTCCGCCTCTCAGTCTCCCCCAACCCTTCCTCCTTCCCCTGAGCAGCTAAGCCTCGCCAAGACTCCCCAATTATTAAAGCTGCAGCAGAATAACAACCTTGTGACAACTCCCGTCGCCTTCTACCTTATGTTTGTGTCCCAGCATCTTCACTTCCGTTACTGTGAGAGAGATTGTGGTGGGATGCTGCGTTGGTGATGATGATGTTAGTGGCTGTGATGATGGTGGTGGTGGTGGTTATTCACATCGTTTATCTCTCTATCTTCTCACATTCTAAATAAGAAGATAGATGTTATTCCACCATTGGACTCAACCGCATTACCTTCAGTACGCAATTGGAAGAAAAGCTTTGATTATGAAACGGGAATTTCGTGATAGATATTAGTTCTGTCCTTTTGTTTAACGTTTACTGCTTATAGTGGTGGTCGTAAACAGCTGAGCATTGAAACACGGCCATCGTATCTCTTAAATTACCTTTCCTTTTCTCTTATTACCTCTCTTTTAACTCTTTTTCTCAGCTCTTCGTGTCTTTATCTCGCAAATATTTTCCGCATACAAGTAAGAACACTCAAGCCACATGATAAAGATAAACAAATAGTAATATAAATAATAGTGACCTCTCTTTTCGTAACTCCTCCATACTTCTTTTATTTTTTCTAAAGGAGCAGTTATTAGCGGGCTTTTTTATCTTCTTTTTTTTCTGCCCTTGAACTGTTTCCTTTGCTGTAAAAAAAATACGAGCTTGGAGTAAGAGGAGAAGGTGAAGAAGATGAAAGAGAATGAGTAAGATGATGAATAAGAATAAATATAACAATAAAAACAAGAAGAATTTCCATCAATATTACAACGAGCAAGAACAAGAGGAAAAGAACAAGAGGAAAAGTCCTCGTCTTTAAATTCTTCTTTTTCTTCTTCTTCTTCTTCTTCTTCTTCTTCTGCTTTCTCTTCATCCACTTCTCCTTTCTCCCCCTTCTCCTACTGTTACTGGTGCTCCTCCTCCTCCTCCTCCTCCTCCTCCTCCTCCTCCTTCTCCTCTTCGAGGCACTTAACACGTCCCCTTCGTTACTAAGAACGTATCCACCACCATTACGACCTCCTCCTCCTCCTCCTCCTCCTCCTCCTCCATTCTCAGTAGATGCACGAGGGACATTCGCTTCCTGCTGGTAACCGCTATGAATTTCACCTTCCTTGCCTTACAAGTTTTAGATATTTATGATTACATTCCATATTTATAAGTGCACAGATAAGTGTGTATGTGCGATATGTTCCTTTCCCATACAGAAATATTTTCTAACTCTTATTTGTGGTTGGTTTAAGTGTTTGAGACTGAAGATATTTATAAAGTTTTGTGTGTCTGTGATTGACTTCATAATTTTCCCATCTTTTTTCAATCATTTCTCTATTCTTTCACAAATTATAGTCTGTTCACTAATGTCCGACCCAAGCTGACAACATAAACCTAAGCGTTTTTGCAAGCTGAGTGCTGATTGGCTACTGGTATGGCTTCCAAGTTTTCTTTAACCTCTGTTTGTGTTTATCTCGCGCTGCACTTTATGCTAATAGGTTTATGTTGTCAACTTGGGTCAGACTTAAGTGAACAGACTATAGTGAAATATATTTATCAAGACACCTCTCCACCTGAAACTGACCTCTTTTTTGGCCACTCTATTTTTTGTCTATTATGGGAGCGGTGAGTAGCGGGCTTTTTTATTTTCTACACTCTTTTTGTTGCCCTTGAGCCGTCTCCTTTATTGTAAAAAAAAAATGTATTACACACACACTTTGGTTCGTAGGTATATGGTTCAAGGCTACCAATATTCCTGGATCCGAAAAAATAATACAAACGATAAATAGACGTGTATAGATGAAAGAAGGAAAGAAAAAACAAGAAAAAAAACATAGCAGAACGGTGGAAAGAAAATTGAGAAAAAAAGAAGAAAACGAGAAAAGGGAAAATTAATGAGAAAAGAGAAGCGCAGAGAGAAAGGATGAGAGGAAAACCGAGGAAAGCAAAAGACGGAGACAGAGAGAGGGGAGAGAGAGGAAAGGAAACTGATAAATCAAACAAACAAACAAACAAAAAAAAAAAGAGTGGAGAGTCAAGACAGTGAAGACGTGCATAGAATAAGCTGCGAGAATATTGAACATCCGAGGCGAGAAGGAGGAGGAAAAGGAGGAGGAGGAAAAGAAGGGGAGAGAGAAGGATGATGAAGAGGATTGGGGGGCAGATAGAGAAGGAGGAGGAGAGGAGGAGAGGAGGAGGAGGAAAACAAGCAGTAGGAGGAGGAGAAGGAGGAGGAAGAGGATAGAGGGGGAGACAGAGAAGATAGAGAAGAAGGAGAAGGGAGAGAAGGGGAAGGAAAATGAGGAGGCAGAGGACTGGGGATGTGAGAGAGAAGCAGAAGGAAGAGGAGGAGGAGGAGGAGGAGGAGGAGGAGGAAGAAGAGATAAAGCACTGAATACGTTATGCCGGATAACACCTTCCCAATATTTTCCCTGAGCTATGCGGTGCGAGCGGGAAACGGGAAACCTGGTGGGGGGGGGGGGGGCAGGGAAGGGGGGAGGGGGGGCAATTTTACGCTATGCAGAATCTTTTAACGCTTCTCAATGCGCTGACAGTAAGAGCGGAAGACCCCCTGAATAGCTCTTACTGTGGCGGGTTGTTTGTGGTTTTGTGAGTGTTTGTTGTATCGATTTATCTTTGGTTCGTGTGGTTAGGTTGTATATTTCTGAGGAAGTAGAGGGAGAGAAGAGGAGTAGGAGGAAGAGGAAGAGTAGGAGGAGGAAGAGAAGTGGGAGGAGGACGAGGAGACGAAGGACTAGGAGGAGAAGAAAGAGAAGGAGGAGAGAAAATAATAAATAGGAAACGAACAAGAAGAAATACGAGGAGGAGGAATACCAGCAGCAGCAGCAGTAGTAGTAGTAGTAGTAGTAGTAGTAGTAGTAGTGGTAGTGGTAGTAGTAGTAGTTACAGTAGCAGAATCAAACTATCAAACACACACACACACACACACAGCCAACACAAGAAAAACAAGATCACAACAACAACAACAACGTTCAAACGGAAACAATTCTGCATCAAAACAAACCTTCCTAACAAAACAATAACAGGCGGGGAAAAAAATAGAGAAAACGACGCCTCAAAACAGAGACACATACGGAGCTTTGCAGAATGGCTCTTGAAGTCCCTTGGAAAACCAGAAGTCTGAAGGCCATGAGGAGGAAGAGGAAGAGGAGGAGGAGGAAAAGGAGTGTCAGAAGAGGAGGGGAAGAGCAGGAGTGAAAGGGACGGAAAAAGGAGAGACAGGAAAAGAGGAGAGGTGGAAGAGACAGGAAGAGAAAGAGTAGAGGGGGGAGGAAAGGGAAAAATGGGAGGAGGAGGAGGAGGAGGAGGAGGAGGAGGAGGAGGAGGAGGGGAAGAGCAGGAGTGAAAGGGACGGAAAAGGGAGAGACAGGAAGAGAGAGGGAAGAGGCGGGGGGAAGGAAAGGGAAAAATGGGAAAAGAATGGAGAAAGAGAGGGAAAAAGGAAGGAGAGGGGAAGAGGGAAGGAGAGAGGAAGAGGGAATGAAAGTGAAGGGCAGAAGAGAGAGGAAAAAAGGAAGGAGAGGGGAAGAGAGAATGAACGTGAAGGGCAGACGAGAGAGGAAAAAAGGGGGAAGAAAAATGAATGAGACAATAGGAGAAGAATAAAGAGGAAGAGGGAGAGGAAAAAGAGCCAGGAGGTTGGAGGCTGTGAGAAGGGCATGTGGAGGAGGAGGAGGAAGAGGAGGAGGAGCAGGAAGAGGAAAATTGAAAAGGGGAGGAAAAGGGGAGAGAATATCATGAAGTCTGGAGGGCACAGGAGGTCAGGAAGAGGAAACATGGAAACATGGAAATATGGAAATGCAGGCAACAGAAAGCCTATTGGCTCATTACGAGGTTGCCCGCTTTGGTGATTTAATCTGCTCGACAGCCACTTAGGGCCTGGGGAGCAGATGAAAGCACCTCGACATTGAGGAGCAGATGAAAGCACCTCGATATTGAGGAGCAGATGAAAGCACCTCAATATTCAGTTTACTCCCGACGCAGCGAAGTGACGGTCGATTCTATATTTGAAGGAGTTGATAGTATTCGCATCTACTACTTCTGAAGGAAGATTGTTCCAGTGACGGATGACTCGGTTTGAAAAGAAACTCCTTCCGATGTCTGTGTTACATCGACTAGACTGAATGGGTAAACCGTTATTTCTAGTTCTTAGGTTGGTTTGCAGTTCAAAGAATTTGGAGTAATCGACGTTATTGATTTTTTTCAGATACTTGAAGACTTGAATCATATCCCCTCGTAAGCGTCTTTTCTCCAATGTAAAGAGATTGAGTCGCTTGAGTCGTTCCTCGTACGGTTGAGCCCTTAAGGTTGGTATCATCTTCGTGGCGCGTCGTTGAATCCTTTCCAGTAAAGCAATGTCCTTTCTGTAATTAGGAGACCAGAACTGTACTGCATACTCGAGGTGCGGTCTTACCATGGAATTATACAAGGATAGCATCACGTCTGGCGTTTTACACTCGAAGTTCCTCGCTATGAACCCGAGCATAGTGTTGGCTTTGTTATATGCTTTTTTACAGTGATTCGCGTGTTTCAGGTCACTGCTGATAGTGACTCCAAGATCCTTTTCCTCCTGCATCGCTTGCAGAGGTTTCCCATTCATGATGTATGTGTGGTTACTATTTCTGGACCCAATGTGCATGACTTTGCATTTGTCAACATTAAAGAACATTTGCCATTTTTCCGACCATTCGATAATGTGATTGAGGTCTTTCTGAATGATTTCGCAGTCGGTCTTTGTGAGGACCTTTCCCCCCACCTTGGTGTCATCAGCAAATTTCGATATTGTGGATTTCAGTCCTGATTCGAGGTCGTTGATATATATGATGAAGAGAATGGGTCCCAGCACTGACCCTTGAGGCACTCCACTAGTGACTGAAAGCTAATCGAAAGGCTGTCCGTTGTGTAGTACTCGTTGTTTTCTGTCGGTGAGCCAATCTCTTATCCACGCGATCAGATTGGCTCCAATGCCCGCCGAGTGCAGTTTCTTAAGGAGTCACTCGTGCGGTACCTTGTCGAAGGCTTTCTGAAAGTCCAGGTATATAACATCACTGGGGATGTGGGCATCCCAGTTCTTATATATACCTTGGAAGAAGTCTAATTAATTCGTTAGGCAGGTGCGCTTGTTTCTGAAGCCATGCTGGGTGTCGGAGATTACATTATTGTCTTCTAGAAACTTAACAAGTTTGTCTCTAGTAATCTTTTCGAGTATTTTTCCTGCCACTGATGTCAAACTTATGGGCCTGTAGTTTAATGCAACGCTTTTGTCTCCTTTTTTGAAAATCGGTGTTACGTTCGCCATCTTCCAGTCTTCCGGGACCTTCTTCTGTTGATCAGACTGGTTGAATATGTTAGTGAGTGGCTGAAGTATTTGTTGTTTAAGCTCTTTTAACAAATACTTCAGCCACTCACTAACATATTCAACCAGTCTGCTCAATTGAACAAGGTCCCCGAAGACTGGAAGATGGCGAACGTAACACCGATTTTCAAAAAAGGAGACAAAAGCGTTGCATTAAACTACAGGCGGAGGAGGAGGAGGAGGACAAGGACGAGGAGGAAGAGGAGTAGGAGGAGGAGGAGGAGGAACATAAAAATTGGAAGAGCGAAAGCGGAAGAGAAGAGAGAGAGAGAGAGAAGGGAGGGGACGAGGTAGGAGAGGAAGGGGAAGGGGGAGGGGTGGGGAAGAGAATGAGAGGAAGAGGAGGAAGGGGGAGGGGGAGGAGGGGGTCAGGAGAGCCACTTAAACCTAAGGATCGATGAGCTTTTCTGATAATGAGGTCATGTTGGATGAGATCAAACGTCCTTGTATCGAGACAACGAGAGCTGGCAACAGAGGTCCGTCTCCTCCTCCTCCTCCTCCTCCTCCTACTCCTACTCCTCCTCCTCTTCCTCCTCCTCCTCCTCCTCTCTGCCTATGGCCCTTGAAAGCGGGGCAATTGGAGGCTAAGGATATACTCGCATCGGTCATGTTTGGTGGAGTGCGTCGAATTGAAGGCTTCGTGATGGTGAAGGTGCGTCAGAGTGTAAAAATTGAATGACATTGGTGATTTTGAAGGAGTCTCTCTTCACATTTTTATAACATTCGTATTCGTTAGTGTGTAAAAATCAAGATCTTTCATAATGGAGGTTGCAAAATGTGTAGAAGTAGACACATTATGGATAAATAGAGAAAACGCAAATGGAAAATGCATATAAAAGAGATTAGTATATGTTTTAGATAAGACTTAAGAGATATACGGAGCGGAATCACAAAAGGGAAATAAATAAAGTAAAACAAAATAAATCATGAGAATAAAACATACACATTAGACACCATACTTAAAACTCATCAGATAAACCATTACAAAGGCAAAAAAGAAAAACTAATACAAAAAAATAAAATAAACACAATCAATACATTTACGGCAACACAAAACACAATAACGAAAACAAACATCACCCGCCAAGACGAAACAAACAAACAAGCAAACCTGAACACCGGAACACGCCTGCAGCACACGAGAAGGACAAGTCACAACTATGCAAACCGTGTATGAATCTTAATGCTCCCCGGGCCGGACCCTCAGGCGCGATGCATGCCAAAGAGATGAGGTGCAGCCGCCCTGAACACACCTAGAGGCTAACGACGCCCAATGGGACTGAACAGACCTAATGGCTTCCTACATCCATCAGAACAGACCAAGACGCTTCTCGGACACATGAGAGCAGACCATGAGACTTACTAGATTCAACAGGAAGATCATACGACTTTTTGTGCCTAACCTAACATACCATAAGGCTTCTAATACTATTGAGGACAGACACGTAGAAATCGAAGGGTCTTAAGACAGAAAATGAGTGATATAATGTCTCTCTGATGGAGCTTGGTGTATCAATCTGGCACCAAATCACAGTGAGATCTAAAGACTTATATTCGTAAGGTTTTAGGACCATCCAGGATAGACAATGAGAAACACGTAATCCTTTAAGACTTGCCAGAATAGACGTGAAAGCTCAAAACCTAAAACCTATTAGAACCTACACGATACAACTGAAACCTTCACGTGCTTTGAAATCACACCCCAAGACCCAAACCTCCTTCATGATAGCCCAAAGACCTCGAGATACGTTAAAGACTGTCACTGATGTCTTAGGACCCTCAATTACATATCTTACTCTAAGGGCACTCAAACACCTTAGACACAAAACGTAAAGATAGAAGAAGCCTCAAAAACAGATACTTAAACCTTACAAAGCCCATGAAATAGGTCCCTAAGCCGCCCAGGACACTGACGCCCTACATAACCCAGTAAGCGGACCCAGAGACACCTTCGACAAGCCTTCAGGATCCCGAGGGTCTCCAGAATCAATCACGAGGCTGACGAGCGCGTGTCGTGTTTAAGACCAGAACGATAACCCGAGTCAGCACACTTCGGCGGCCTATCAGCGAAGGGGAGACATGCTGAGTGCTGACTTCGTGCTGCAATATTACCTTCCTTCACGACCTAACGTCTCCATCTCCTTCCTCCTCCCTCTTTCTCCTTCTCTTCCTCGTCTTCGTCTTTTCTTTCTTTTCCTCCTTTTCCATCCCCTCCTCCTCCCTCTTTCTCCTTCTCTTCCTCGACTACGTCTTTTCTTTCTTTTCCTCCTTCTCCATCTCCTTCCTCCATCTTTCTTTTTCTCTTCCTCGTCTTCGGCTTTTTTTTATTCTCCTTCTATTTCATCACTAGTTCATTCACTTCCTTTTCTCCATCACCATTTTTCATTATTTCTCTTTCTGCTGCAATATTGCCTTCCTTCACGACCTAACGTCTCCATCTCCTTCTTTCTCCTCCCTCTTTCTCCTTCTCTTTCTCGTCTTCGTCTTTTCTTTCTTTTCCTCCTTCTATTTTATCACTATTTCTTCATTCAATTCCTTTTCTCCATCACCATTTTCCATTATTTCCTTATTAGACAAATTACTTGCTATCTTTTTCCTTCTTCCTCTCCACTTTTCTTCTTCGTCTTTCTTCTCCCTCTCTTCTTTTCCTTCTCCGTCTCCTCCTTTCATCTTCTTCACTAATCCTTATCCTTTCCTTTGGGCACATCTTCCTTTTCCTTCCCCTTCTTCACACTTTTCTGTTTCTTTAATCTGTACCTTCTGTCTCTTCCAATAGCTTACAATTCTAACCTTATTCCCTCCTTCTATTTCTCCTCCTCCATCTGCTCCTCCTCCTCCTCCTTCCATCTCCTCCATTCTGTCTTATCCAATAGCCTTCCTTTACCCTTAGACACAACCACTCCCGCCTGCTCCTCCTCCACCCCCTCCTACTCCTCCCAGCCTCTGCCCTCAATCTCGGTTCCCAACACCAGGTTTCTGCCGTATGCTGATTCAGGGCTGGGAGATGCGACAGCTGCCACAGACCCGGCCTCCCACGGTTTCCAATGCCCTATACGGGAAACTAAACAAAATAACAATACACGGAAAATACACGAAAAAACTTGGATTGACGAAAATATAGAAGTTGAGTATGTATGAGAATGAAAGGTTAAGTGTTGCTAATGCGCTTTACAGGAACGAAATACAATAATAATACGTAGAAAATACAAGAGAAAAACATGGATTAACGAAAGTGTAGACGCTGAGTGTATATGAGATAAAAAGGTGGTGTTTTCTTGTGTATCTGATCTATTAGTTTATGAAATAGCTTAATACAGAAAAAAAATATAGAGGTAAAAGATGAATTACGATAAGTGGATGAAAATAACTACCCTGAACATACACACACAAAAAATGGATTAACAAAAATATAGAAACTGAGTATAAATATAAAAGAGGTTAAGTAGTTTTCCTGTTTATCTAAGCTATTTGAAAAGAAAATAACGTAATACTAAACGATAAAAAAAATAAAGCATGAAGTACAACAGATGAACAAATATATATATTGGAGATTTAACATTCCAACGATCATATATGTAAGAATATTAAGTTACGTGAAATACACAATCAAACCAACTCTATTCGAAAGTCATCCACCAAAACCTTCATAATCCCCATCTGAAACTCTAATATCTCAATCTGAAACTGACTGAAACTGCAAAAACGCGATGACGGACGAGATAATATATTCGGATCGATCAGAAAGAGGCAAGTGACCCACGCTGCTGACCAAGGCCTTAATGCATACTATGACAAACGTTCCCCACTTGACAAACGTTCGCGCGGACCAGAATAAGAGAAACGTTGGTAAAATATTCCGTGTGTCGAGTCCCGGGATATTTATGTGGAAAGTAAAACATTCGCATTTCAGCTTTTCTCCAGACTGATGCATGGAAGGGATTTAGGATGGATTGGCAGGATTGTTTTATGATTTTATTTACTTTGTCTTTCTTTATCAACACTCAACTTCTATATATTTTGTCAGTCCAGGATTTTTTTTAATGTAAAGGAAGCAGTTCAAGGGGGAAAAAAATCTCTAAAAGTTGCCCCTATAAAAGAAATAAGTAGTGCCTCTCTTTATGAACATTCAACTTCTATATATTTTTCTCGGTCCATGATTTTTTTTTACCTTAAAGGAAGCAGCTCAAGGGCAAAAAAAAATAATGAGAAAAAAAGTATACTAATCACTGCCCCTGTATATATATATAAAAAAAAAGTCTATAAGAGTGGCCGAAAGAGAGATCAATTTCATGTATTTTTACGATAATTATTTTGTGCGCCTTTTGTAATTCATATTTTATCTATTTCTTCTTAGTCCTACGTTATTTTCTTCACTAATAGATCTGATAAACACGAAAAACACTTAAACCTTTTTTCTTGTATTCACTCAGCCTCTATATCTTTTTCAGTCAAGGTTGTGTATTTTCAAGGTAATTATTGTCATCCAGTTATCGTAGCTCATCTTTTTTCACTCAACACTCGACTTCTGTACTGACTTTCCTCTGTACTGCGAACATCGAGTGGAGAAATAGGTTAGCTGTCTCTGAGGTCATTCTCATAAGTCAAGTTAACATAAGGTCAGATATTTCAGTTCCCCGTTTTCATTAAGACTTCTAATGGGAAAGTTTTGGAAATATTTGGTGAGCGTGACTTGAGTCCAGCACCACCACCACCACTATCATCACCACCACGACAGTCGGATATCACCCCAATCCTTCCCTTTCTTGCTCTAACACTATCATCACCAGCATCACCAGAGCACTAGCATTATCGAAGTCTTTCCTTCCTTATCAGAACCATTAATATCACCTCCACCAATAGGTACATACAAAAAGACAAACTATTAATATTATTTTACGCTACAATACGCTACATCTATCACTTCCTCTACTATAAAAAGCATCATTACATATTATCATAAAGCACTGCAGTCTTAACAATCACCACCACCACAAGTTCTCCCAGTCATAACATTAATACAGTCTTACCAGTCACCACAGTCACCAACATCACACATCACCACCAATATCCTCCAATCACAACTCCCAAAATTAGCTACCACACCACCACCACACACCGCCACAATCTCTCCTAGTCATAAGATCTGCACATTCTTACCAACACCACCAACACCAATACCAATACCACCACCAATACCAATAATAAACCAATAACCACACTAATATCAATACCTACACCAAAATCAACACCAATACCAATAGCAACACTAATACCAACACCAACACCAATACCAATACCTACACAAACACTAATACCAACACCTACACTAATACCAATACCAACACCAATACCAACACCAACACCAATACTAAAACCAATACCAACACCAACACCAATACCCATACCAACACCAATACCAACACTAATACCAATACCAACACCAATATCAATACCAACAACAATACCAATACCAAAACCAATACTAACACTAACACCAAAATCAATACCAACACTAATACCAATACCAACACCAATACCAATACCAACAACAATACCAATACCAAAACCAATACTAACACTAACACCAAAATCAATACCAACACTAATACCAATACCAACACCAACACCCAAACCAACACCAAACCCAACACTAATACCAATACCAATACCAATACCAACACCAATACCAACCAACATCAATAAACACAATCCCTTCCAGTCACATCACCCACCATTAACCACCCCCACCACCTCCACCACCTCCACCACCACCTCCACCACCACCATTCCCTGCAGCGGTTGGGGATGTCTTGGCGAATTCTTCCCCATTAGCTCCACGCGCTCAATACCGCCTTATGGTAATGACCTTAACACGCCCCCTACCCCGCCTCCCTTCTCTCTCTCTCTCTCTCTCTCTCTCTCTCTCTCTCTCTCTCTCTCTCTCTCTCTCTCTCTCTCTCTCTCTCTCTCTCTCTCTCTCTCTCTCTCTCTCTCTCTCTCTCTCTCTCTCTCTCTCTCTCTGTTTATTCGTTCATTACTTTTTATTTTCCTTGTTTTTCTTTTCCATTATTTGCTCTTCTTTCATTCTTTTTCGTAACTTTCATTTTGTATCAGCGTGTTCTCGTTAATAATTTCCAACCTTCTTTTCTCCCTTTTTCTGTTTTTTTGTCTCTCTTTCCTAATTCACATACAAAGGTAGAGCAAGGCAGAAAAAAATGGAAAGAGAAAAAAGAAAAAAAAATCTCCGCTCCTCCAAAATCTTGCAGTTAAAAAAAATAAGAAATAAAAAAAGGCAACGCAAATGAACCTCGGAGAAAAAAAAAGCAACACAAAGAAGATAGAGAAGCGAAAAGAAACAATAAAAAACGGGACTCACCTTCACAGAGAGGGGGAGGGGGATCGGAGGGGGGGGGGTAATGTCATGTCACAGAAAATGGAGCTGATATGGAAGGGGGGGTAGGGAGGACTGTCTTAACTTAAAGAGAGAGAGAGAGAGAGAGAGAGAGAGAGAGAGAGCATTCAAACGGACATAAACACAAACAGACAGATAGACTGGCAGATTGAAAGACAGACTACCAGGAACTTAGTCCAAACCCTTGAAGAGGAATCGAACCCCAAGCTTATCTATACACACTGACAACAAAGGATTCAACACCACCACCACCACCACCACCAACAACAACAACAACAACAACAACAACAACAACAACAACAACAACAATAACAACACTCCATCATCACACACATACAATCTTCTTTAAATTATCGCTCAGAATTATAAGTTCCGGAACCTTACGAGGACATTAGCGTAAATCACATCGAAGAATAAAAGAAAAATGTCGTCTTAGTATATATATAGAGAAGAGCGCCATCTGTTGTTAATTAGCGATCTTAATACACTTAAGTAATTAGATATTGCAATGTGACCAGGAGGGGAAAGTTTGTTCTCTCTCTCTCTCTCTCTCTCTCTCTCTCTCTCTCTCTCTCTCTCTCTCTCTCTCTCTCTCTCTCTCTCTCTCTCTCTCTCTCTCTCTCTCTCTCTCTCTCTCTCTCTCTCTCTCTCTCTCTGTTTATTCGTCTATTATTTTATTTTTTCATGATTTTTTTACTTTTTCTTTATTTTTTTCATTCTTTTTGTGACTTTTATCCCTGTCTAATTGGGTTTTTTTTTATTAGTTTCCGGTTCCTCTCTCTCTCTCTCTCTCTCTCTCTCTCTCTCTCTCTCTCTCTCTCTCTCTCTCTCTCTCTCTCTCTCTCTCTCTCTCTCTCTCTCTCTCTCTCTCTCTCTCTCCCTCGCTCCCTCCCCTTCTTTACATTCATTCGCGTATGATATAATTAGGGTTGCAGAAGTTAGTTGTTTGTTGTTATTTAGTGCCAAAGAATGCGTCGTTAATTAGACTAATGTGATTTTCTTGTTATGTTTCATTTTTGTCGATGTAACTTTGTGAGGTGTGAGTGTGTGTGTGTGTGTGTGTGTGTGTGTGTGTGTGTGTGTGCGGGATTTTTCTTGCCTTAATAAACAAATGGACAGTTAAAACACACACACACACACACACACACACACACACACACACACACACACCGCCGTCTGTGCAGAGTAAAGTTTTGTCATGAATCGCTGCCCACAACGTCCAAACTTATAATTGGAGAAATAAACTGCTCTTTCGATGCCCTCCACTTTGTTCTCGGCCCCCGAACGGTATTAAACTGGGAGGCTGCCGAGGAGAGAGTCACGCGGCGCTTAACTTTTGCTGGAAAACTCCCGCGAGACCTAGAGCATCACACCCGTCAGCTGTCAACAAGTGGAGTGGCTGGGAAGGGGGACAGGTAAGGATACAGGTAAGTACGAGGAGATAGGTTATTAAGCAGTGAGGTTGTGAAGGTAGAGTCAGGCGGCCCTTAACTTTTGCTGAAAAACTCCGGTGAGACCCATAGCATCACCCTGTCAGCTGTCAACAAGTGGAGTGGCTGGGAAGGTGGACAGGTATACGAGGAAACAGGTGAGTAAGCAGTGAGGCTGTGGAGAGGAGAGTCACACGGCCCTCGATTAGTGCTTGGAATTATCTGAAGAGCCTAATGAATCAAGACCATCAGCGAAAGGAAATAGTGGAAGTCAGAAGGTGTGGGAAGAGTAGAAATTTGGAGACATAAATTAGCTACGAGGTCGTTGAGGGAATTGTTAAACGTCCTTGAATTGGTGCTGGAAACCTCTGACAGGGCTAAAAACAACCCCCAAAATCAGTCGTAAGTAAATGTAAAATGATGAGGATACGTGGGAGGAGTATTTTCTCTTCTCTTTTTTTTTCTTCTTATCTTTTTTTAATCTTAATCCTCCTTTTCCGCCTCAGTTCATCTTTCCTCACCTCCTCCTCCGCTTCCTCTTTCTCAACCTTCTGATTTTTTTTTCTTCCCACCTTTCATCTCTGTCTCAATTCATCTCTTCTCCTCCTACTCTTCCTAGTCCTTTTTCCTTCTACTCTCTCAATTTCCTCTTCTAACGTGATCTTTCCCCTTCCTTCCATTCTCCCTTTTGTTCCTCACACTTTCTTTCCCTCGTTTAGTCCCTTTTCCCTCCGTCATTCCAATTTCCTCAACCTCCAGGTCTATCATAACAGTTTCTCACCCTTTCCTCTTCCCTTCCCTTCCCTCCCCTTCCTTTCCCTTCCCTTCCCTTCCCTACCCTCCCCTTCCCTTCCCTCCCTTTCCCTTCCCTCCCCTCCCCTCCCCTTCCGATCCCTTCCCTTTCCTTCACTCCCCTTCCCTTCCCTACCCTTCCATTCCCAAACCTATCCTTCCCTCATCCATTTCACTATTCACCCTTCCTCTTTCTACTCTCCCAGTCATTTTTCCTTCATCCAGAGAATCAAGGGAGGGGAGAGGAAGGGGAGAGGGAAGGGGAGAGTGAAGTGAAGCCAGAGAGGGCCAGCTTGCAAAGATTACCAATAATTTTTCCAATACTTTCCATCCTCAATCGACGCAACTTGGTAAGGCATATAAGCAGACTTTACTCGTCCTCCTTTATGCGTGTTTTTTTAGTTTCTTAATTTGGGGAACTTTTAATAGGGTTGGTTAAGCAAGTGACCCTTCCCATCCTGTTGCTGTTGCTGTTGTTTTTGTTGATGAAAGAGAGAGATGGTGAGACGGTAACAAAGAAAGGAAGAGAATGAGGGATGAATGAATGAATGAACGAATAAAAGAGAGAAAAATTATAAAAGGAAAAGGAAGAAAGCAAAAAAAGGAAAGTTAAGAGGAAATCAGTGAAAAAAGTGTTAAGGCCAAAAAGGGAAATAGATGGAAATAAAAGTAAAATAAATATGAGAAAATAAAAGGCGAACCAATACAAGAGAGAAAATGAGAAAGGGGAAAAATGGACGGAAAATAAGAGTAACATCAGTGAATAAAGAAAGTGTTAAAAGCAAAGAGGGAAATAATTGGGAAAAATAGTAAAATAAATAGGATAAAATAAAATAAAAAAATAAAACTACGTGTAATAAAAAGAAAATAAAGAAGAAAATGTGAAAATATGCGCTAATCTTCTTTTATCTACTTTCCTCTTCCTTCCACCTCCTCCACCTCCTCTCCTACCCCTCTTCCTTAATTCCACCTCCATATCACCTGCCTTCACCTTCCCCTTTCCCTTCCTTCCACCTCCTAATCCCCAATTACCTCAGGCCGATCTTCCACTAATTCCAGCTCCATAATTTCATAGTTCTTAATTTTTTCCGAGAAGTTTTTCGTTCCTCCTCTTCCACCTCCTGATCTGCACCTTTTTATATTACCCTTCTTTTGCCTTCTTTTTTTTTCTTTCCCTCCATTCCATAACCTCGTAATTCTCACTTAACTATCATCTATTTTCTCCCCCTGCTCCTCCTCCTCCCCCTTCCCATTTACCTGTCACCTTTCTTTTCCCTCCCTTTTTACCTCTCACTTATTCCCATGTTACTTTTCCTTTCTTTAACAACTTCTAATATCCTCTGCCTAGCTCTACTATACTACTACTACTACTACTACTACTACCTTCTTCCCAGCAGCTATTTTCTCTGCCTACCATCAACTTTTGTTTCCTTCCTTATGTCCACCTCGTCCTCCTCCTCCTCCTCCTCCTCCTCTTCGACCGTCTTCCCTTACCTAAGCCTCTGCATAATGACACAGGTGGACATAATTAATACGCCTCACCTGTCCACGGTAACAAAGGGAGTGAGCAATCGTCACACTCTGATTACTCACCATATTTCACCCGCGGCAAGACCTTCCTCGGGGCACAAAGGGATATTACCAAGTCGACAGGGGAATAACGGCGGGGATTTATACGCTTGGATTCCCTGTTTCAATCATTCGCGACGTATTTATGAGGCGCGAAGATGGTGGCGAGTGGACCGTACCCAGCGCCGTAACTTATGCGCTCCGATAACTGAATAAGGAGGTTGGGTATCGACAAATGCAGCGTCCGAAGTGAAGGAAAAGATAACCTCGAGAGTAACTACACATTCAGTAATAAGCTTCTCGGTCATTCCAGCTGTGTGAGGGATCTGGATATGCGTGTGAGCTCTGATATTTGACCCAAGAATAATATTACTGCCAAGACTGCCGCAAATAGTATCTTAGGCATTATTTCAAGAAGTATTAGTAACCGGAGCGTAGAGGTAAGATTTCAATTGTATCTGGTACTGGTTAGACCTTCCTTGATGTTGCTTAAGGAGTGCAAATGAAAAATAATGGACAAGGAAAATGGGAAATAAAGGGCAAATAGATGAAAATGGAAAGAGAATCAGGTTTGGCTGACGGGATAAGGAATGGAATAAAAGGTTGGAAATTAAGGAAAACGAAAAAGGTAAATGGAATGAAAGAAAGATGATGTGAAAGAAAACAGAAAAAGTACAGAAAGGAGTGTTTGTGAGAAGAAAAGAGAGCGAGTGAAAGGGAGAGAGGAGTGGGAGAGGAATGAATGTGTGTGTGTGCGTGTGCGTGTGTGTGTGTGTGTGTGTGTGTGTGTGTGTGTGTGTGTGTGTGTGTGTGTGTGTGTGTGTGTGTGTGTGTGTGTGTGTGTGTGTGTGTGTGTGTGTGTGTGTGTGTGTGTGTGAAGATGCTGGATCAAACGGATAACAGAAAGAAAAAAACAAAACAAAAAAACAAGAGTGAAGGACTGAGAGACGAAAAAAGAAATTAATAACGAGACGCAGCAACATGAAAGGAAAAGAGAGAGAGAGAGAGGTCAATAATGTGAGCAAATCTTTCGCTCAACAACTCTTTGCTGACAAATCTAATCTCTCTCTCTCTCTCTCTCTCTCTCTCTCTCTCTCTCTCTCTCTCTCTCTCTCTCTCTCTCTCTCTCTCTCTCTCTCTCTCTCTCTCTCTCTCTCTCTCTCTCTCTCTCTCTCTCTCTCTCTCTCTCTCTCACTCTATTTCTCCTCCGCCTCATCCTCCTTCAACAGTTTCCTCTTCCTCCCTCTTCCTTTTTACTTTAATTTTCTCCAAGTTACTTCATTCCCCTTTTCCATATGTCTGAACTTCATAAACTTCCTCTTTCTTTTCATCACACATCACCTCCTCCTCCTCCTCCTTTACTTCTTTCTCTTCCTCTT
>NC_066519.1:16706148-16803648 GCF_024679095.1 Eriocheir sinensis
GATCGTAACCAATCACGACACTTTTCAGCCACCAGCCATGAAGAGGCGCCCGCTGTCTGTCTGTCTGTCTATCTGTCGGTCTGTCTGTTCGTGTGTGTCAAAGGATTGGCTAGATTGTAGGCAAGGACACGCTCTTACAAAACACACTCACACACACACACACACACACACACACACACACACACACACACACATTCCATCTCTCTCTCTCTCTCTCTCTCTCTCTCTCTCTCTCTCTCTCTCTCTCTCTCTCTCTAAATCACGTTAAAAATCAGTAAAAAGAAGAAAAAAGAGATAAATGAAGTAAAAGAGGAAATAAGAATAAAAAAGAGGATAAAGAATAACAAAAATAAGAAACGTGAAAAAGAAACAAAGGGAAAAAACAACTGAATAAAACACAAAACAAACACGAAACCAAAAATCAGTTCAAAAAAAGGACTAACAAGAAAAACAGCCACAACAACAACCACAAAAAATACCAACAAAAGAAAAGAGACAAAAAAAAATATATATCCAACACACCATCCCACACATACAAGAAATAAAAGGGTCAGCCTCGCACAGGTAGCCGCGTCACCTGTGTGGGCTGCAGGTGACGTGACCCCGTGCATTACCTGGCCTCGTGATCACCTCCAATTTACCTGCAGATCACGTCAGGCGCAGGATGGATGCAGGAGAGAAAAAGAACATCAAAGACAGGAGGACGTGAAAAAGGAGGAGGAAGAGGAGGAGGAGGAGGAGGAAACACACGGAGGAGGCATGGTAAAGAAGGAGGAAGGGAAGGGGATGGAGGAGGAGGAGGAGGAGGAGGAATTTGCATGAATATGAGTGAAATTGAAAGAAAAGAGTCTGATTGATCATGTGTGTGTGTCTGTGTGTGTGTGTGTGTGTGTGTGTGTGTGTGTTTTCATAGCTATTACACGGCTATTACTTTTATATATGGAGAAAGAGATCGCCTTTAAATTGAAATCGATTATACAAGCAAAATAGAACAATGAAAATAAGGAAGGAGACAAGAATCGAAGAAAAGAATATACAAAGAATACTAAAGCAAACACATTATGATGATGATAATAATGATGAGGAGGAGGAGGAGAAGGAGGATGAAAGGAAAAGGAAGAAAACACAACAGTAAGGAAACACAATGAATACAACAACAAACAAATGATAATGATGACAATGATGATGATGATGATAAGTATGAGATTAGCTTCAAGGATCGGCAAGTTCGTCAGCAGAGCGGGTCAGCAATATATTTCGAGAGGCGCAAAGACAGCAAGGAGATCCGAGAGAGTTATGGCAGTTGGAAAGAGAGGCAAGGCTTGATAGAATTTGATTAATGACAAACCTATTGGCTGATTAATGATATGGTCTCCTCTCTCTTCCCTGCTTTTTGGTGTGTTTCTCCTCTTTCTTTTCCTCTTTCGACTTGTCTCTCTTCTTTTGGTCATTTTAATCCTTCTCCTCCATCTATAATTTGTGTTCCAACTCCTCCCCTTCCTCCTCCTCCTTCGTCTTTTCCTATTCCTCCTTTCTCTGACTCCTCCTGCTCCGCCTCTTCCATTATTAAAACTTGCTAATCCTCCTCATCCTCCTTCTCTTCAGCACGTCCTTGTCCCTGTCCTCTTCCTCTTCCTCCTCTTTCAGCCTCAGGTCGTCTTCTTTCTTCTCTTTTTTCAACTTTTCCATTTCCACCTTCGCTTCTATTCCTTATGTTTCTCACTATGTCCACGAGTTATCACAAGCACCCAAAATCAGTTCTCTATCTCATTATCCCTTCGTTTCTACCTATCATCTGTATTACGACTACTACTACTACTACTACTACTACCACTGATTCTATTGTTACTGCTACCGCTGACATTTCCTTTCAATATTTGCTTCATCATGTTCTCCGGCTAACCTTGTCATCCCTCTCTTTCACATTCTCTCCCCTCTTGCCCCTTCCCACTTTGAATATGCCTGACCCAGCATCTCCTCTCCTGCTTTGCCCTCTCCCTCTCCCCTCTTCCTTTTCCCCTCTTCCTTTCCCCTCTCCCTTAAATCCTCTCCAGACCCAGTTTCACCTTCCTCCTCTCCTCTTTCCGTTCCCTCTTTCTGTCCTTTGCTTTGTTTCTTTCCCCTCTTTCTTTTTTTTTCATTTTGCTTTCCTCATTTTTGTTTTATTTTTTGATGTCCTGCCTGTTCACTCTATTTCACCACATCATCTATTACTTCTTATACTTCTTCTTCTTCTTCGTCTTTTTCTTCTTCGTCTTTTTCTTCTTCTTCTTCTTTTTCTTCTTTTTCTTTTTAATATAGTCATACATTTCTGTTTTCACGTTCCCACCCACTCTCTCTCTCTCTCTCTCTCTCTCTCTCTCTCTCTCTCTCTCTCTCTCTCTCTCTCTCTCTCTCTCTCTCTCTCTCTCTCTCTCTCTCTCTCTCTCTCTCTCTCTCTCTCTCTCTCTCTCTCTCTCTATCTCTCTCTCTCTCTCTCTCTCTCTCTCTCTCTCTCTCTCTCTCTCTCTCTCTCTCTCTCTCTCTCTCTCTCTCTCTCTCTCTCTCTTCTCCCAAGGGCAAGCTATTTTTATTCCTATTAGTCTCCACGTATGCACACACACATTCTCCTCTTCTTCCTCTCTCTTCTTTTCTCTCTCTTCCCTTTCCTTCTTTCTTCCACTCTTACTCCGATATTTATATTTTCTATCTCCCATTCTCCCTCTTTCTTTCACTTCACTCTCTTTCCGCTCTTTTTCCTTCTACTCTTATTCCTCTTTTCTTATTTCCTATCCTATTTTCCTTCTCTTTCTTGCCTCTCTTTCCCTTCACTTTCTCTCCCTTTCTTCTCATCGTCACTGAATGTCCCGGGGATTTTATATTTCAGCTCTCCCCCACACACCTGCCGTTTACATACAAATGACTACAGGTGACATCTACCTTGCCTCTCCTCCTCCTCCTCCTCCTCCTCCTCCTATTCTTCTGCCTGTTCCTCTGTTTCCTCCTCCTCCTTCTGCTGTTGTTGGTCTCCTTTTCCTCCTCCTGTTTCTACTCTTTCCTTTTTTCTCTTCCATCTCTTCTTTCTACCCTCAATGTTCCTGTCCTTCTCCTCTTCCTCTTTCCTCTTCCTCCTCTTCCTCCTACTTCTGCTTTCCTATTCCGTCTCCTGTTCCAACTCTTTCCCTTTTCCTCCACAATCTCATGTTTCTATCTCCCTCCTCCTCCTCCTCCATCCCTCCCTTTCAGCCTGTCGATACCTCACAGTGTTGAGTTTATTGAGCTTGAAAGAGAGCGAGAGAGAGAAAGAGGAAAGGCGGAAGAGGAAGGAGAATGATGCCAATTTCAGAGCTAAAAATGCCGGCAATATTTTCATCCTTGTGCTGTAGAACCTTTTTTTATTTTTTTGAGTCATCGCTTTAACGTCCATTTTCGTTCGTCCGTCAACGCTGCGATGTCAAGGGGCGAGAAATTAAAAGGTTGTCAGGAGGAGAGTATGTTAATTAGGGAGGATAATTAAAATACCTGTACGTTCTGTCTTTCTTTCTTTCGGTACGAGTGTGTGTGTGTGATGGAAGTGATTTTGGGTCCGCGAATGAAAGGAGTTTCAGATTTTTTTGGGGGGGTCTTTTTACATTTCTGCCTGAACTTCTCTTTTCTTTTCTCCTCTCTTTTCTCTATCTATCAATATATCTATCTACCTATATCTCTCATTCCTTATTTCTCTCTCTCTTTCCCTCCTCTTTTTTTGTTATCTTTTTCTTCTTTATTTATCTCCCTCTTTCTTTCTAATTATTTCTTTCTCTTTCTTTCCTTCTTTCTCTCTCTCTCCAATTTTTCTTTTACTTTCTTCCTTTCTTTCTCTTCTTTCTTTTCACTTTCTCTATCTTCCCTCTTTTTCTATCATTCATTCATTATTTTTTTTCGTTTTCTTTCTATATTTCTTTCTTTCTCGACCCTCTTCTCTCTCTCTCAATCTCTCTCTCCCTTCCCTCTCTTTTTCTTTCTCTAATTACACCTTCTATTATTTCCTACAAGAGGGACCACCTGGCGTACCTTGAACATACACCTGCAGCCTCCTCTCCTCTTCTCTCCCAAACTTCATCAGTAACCTTCTTTGAAACTCTCTCTCATTACGTTCCTTTGTCGGGAGTCAAGTCCATTTTAGTTTGGAAAGCAATTTAACAGAGTCTTCAAAGGTAGCGCGGCGTTTTTCATTGCTCTTTTGTTTCGGGGGAGACCTGGATAAAAAAAAAAAGTTAAAACGAAGAAGAAAAAATAAAAATAAAAAAGAAAAATCCATTGTAAGATTCTCGTACGTTATTCTTTTCTTCTTTAAGGATTTTTTTTTTTCGTGTAGTGTTGCTTTAATTTACATTTTTCTTCGTCTTCTCCATTTTTTTCGTTCTTGGCAATTAATTTTCTTATTTTTTGTTACCATGTGCTTTTTTTGTGCTGTCTGTCTGTCTGTATATCGGTTTCTCTCCGTCTGTCTGTGTGTATATGTGTGTTTCTGCCTCTCTCTGTGTTTCTGTTCATCTGTCTGTGTGCAAATGTCTGTCTCTACCTTTGCCTGTCTGTCTATGTTCGACTGTCTGTGTGTGAATTTCTTTGTGTCTGCCTCTGTCTGTTATCTTGTTATCTATCCCAATCCTATCTCTCTCTCTCTCTCTCTCTCTCTCTCTCTCTCTCTCTCTCTCTCTCTCTCTCTCTCTCTCTCTCTCTCTCTCTCTCTCTCTCTCTCTCTCTCTCTCTCTCTCTCTCTCTCTCTCTCTCTCTCTCTGTGTGTGTGTGTGTGTGTGTGTGTGTGTGTGTGTGTGTGTGTGTGTGTGTGTGTGTGTGTGTGTGTGTGTGTGTGTGTGTGTGTGTGTGTGTGTGTGTGTGTGTGTGTGTGTGTGTGTGTGTGTGTGTGGTCTTTCTCTCTCTCTCTCTCTCTCTCTCTCTCTCTCTCTCTCTCTCTCTCTCTCTCTCTCTCTCTCTCTCTCTCTCTCTCTCTCTCTCTCTCTCTCTCTCTCTCTCTCTCTCTCTCTCTCTCTCTCTCTCTCTGTGTGTGTGTGTGTGTGTGTGTGTGTGTGTGTGTGTGTGTGTAAATGTCTTTGTGTCTGCCTCTGTCTGTTTGTTTATCCATCTTGTTATATATCCCAATCTCTCTCTCTCTCTCTCTCTCTCTCTCTCTCTCTCTCTCTCTCTCTCTCTCTCTCTCTCTCTCTCTCTCTCTCTCTCTCTCTCTCTCTCTCTCTCTCTCTCTCTCTCTCTCTCTCTCTCTCTCTCTCTCTCTCTCTCTCTCCCCCTCAGCCAGATAAGTTTCCTGAGCCGCGTTAGACAAACAGGAACGTTCCCTCGTGTCTCTCGAGCCCCTTCCTGTTGTTTACTAGTCACTCTTTCCCTCCGTCCTTCCTCTCGGGTGTCAGAAGAAGAAGAGGAGGAGGAGGAGTAGAGGAGGAAGAAGAGAGGCAAAGAAGAGAAGGAAATGTATGAGTGAGAAATATAGAAAGATGATAAAGGACTGAAGGAAGAATAGCAGTAACTATGTGAAAGGAAAGAAAGTTGGAAGGTTTCGTTTAGTCGGTGCAACATCTGAGAGAAAATAAAAAGGATAGGGAGGAAGAGGATGACGATGATGGTTATTGGAACGTTCCTTTCTTGGCGCCGCAAATGCAGGGTTATATATGGCGCCGAGAGGAGGAGGAGGAGGAGGATAATGCAAGTAGAATAGGATCAAAAGTGTGAAAGTATAGAAATGAGAGAGAATATAGAGGCTGAAAAAAGAGGATGGGGAGGAATAGGAAAAGTGGAAATTCGGAAAGTAGATGAAAACAAAAGAAAGTACAGATATTGTTGACGAGGAATACAGAAGAAGGGAAACACTGAAGGAAGAATACAAAAAGGTAAGAAATAACGTACGAAATAACTATGGTGGAAAAAAATAAAGAAAAAAAGTGGAAAAAATGAACAGATGAAATATACGAAGAAATTGCTGGAGACACACGGGAGACTGACGCAAAAAAATCTGGCACTATATTGTGTTTCATCATGGACTCTCTCTCTCTCTCTCTCTCTCTCTCTCTCTCTCTCTCTCTCTCTCTCTCTCTCTCTCTCTCTCTCTCTCTCTCTCTCTCTCTCTCTCTCTCTCTCTCTCTCTCTCTCTCTCTCTCTCTCTCTCTCTCTCTCTCCTTCTCTTCTCTTTTTTCTTTCTTTTCTTTTCTTTTTTCTCATTTCTATTCTTATTTTTCTTTTCCTTTTGCTTTCTTTTCTTTTTTGTTCTGTTTTCTTCTTTTTTGTTTTTCTTTTCTCTATTTATTTTTTCTTTTCCTTCCTTTTCTTCTCTCCTCCCCTCTTCTCTTTTCCTCCCCTCTCTCTCGTATTTAATTTTCTCTCATATTTTCTCTTCTCTTCTCTCTCTCTCTCTCTCTCTCTCTCTCTCTCTCTCTCTCTCTCTCTCTCTCTATCTCTCTCTCTCTCTCTCTCTCTCTCTCTCTCTCTCTCTCTCTCTCTCTCTCTCTCTCTCTCTCTCTCTCTCTCTCTCTCTCTCTCTCTCTCTCTCTCTCTTTATACATATACATAGCATGGCGTGTTGTTGTTATTTCTTGGATGTTAAGTTCTTCCCTTTCTCTCCCCTTGTTTATATTAAATTCCTGCTTCGCTTCATTCATTTATTCCCTAACGGTCCTCCACTCAACAATATCCTCATCCTACCTTCGCCTGAGTCTTCTGTTTCTGTCTTCAATTCTCTCCTCTATCTTCTCTTTTCTCTCCTTCTCTGTATCATCATTATCTCCCTATATCTCATTCTTTATTTCTTTCTCTTTCTTCTTTTTTTCTTTCTCCTTCTTTCTCTTTAATTCTCTTTCTTTCTTGTTATCCTTTCTTTCTTTCAAGCCCTTTTTCTTTTATTTTTGTCTTTCTTTTTTCTTTCTTTTCATCTCTTTCGTTTTTTTTCTTTCCTTCTCTTTTATCTTTTTTTGTTTTGTTTTTTCTCTCTCTTTTCCTCCTCTTACTTTTTGTTTTCTTTCGTTCCTTTTTTTTCTTTTTATTTCTTTCATTCGTTCCTTCGTTTTTTTCATTTTTTCTCTATTCACTTTCTTTCCTTCTTTCCTTCACTCCTTCTTTTGTTTTGTTTTGCTCCACCAGTCCCATTACCAACCATTCCCCTATCCACCAGTCCCATTACCAATCCTTCTCCAATCCTCCAGTCTCATTACCAACCCTTCCCTTCTCCACCAGTCCCATTACCAACCCTACCTCTCTCCACCAGTCCCATTACCAACCCATCCCCTATCCACCAGTCCCATTACCAATCCTTCCCCTATCCACCAGTCCCATTACCAACGCTTCCCCTCTCCACCAGTCCCATTACCAACCCGTCCCCTATCCACCAGTCCCATTACCAATCCTTCCCCTATCCACCAGTCCCATTACCAACTCTTCCCCTATCCACCAGTCCCATTACCAATCCTTCCCCTATCCACCAGTCCCATTACCAATCCTTCCCCTATCCACCAGTCCCATTACCAACCCTTCCCCTATCCACCAGTCCCATTACCAACCCTTCCCCTCTCCACCAGTCCCATTACCAATCCTTCCCATATCCACCAGTCCCATTACCAACCCTTACCCTCTCCACCAGTCCCATTACCAACGCTTCCCCTCTCCACCATTCCCATTACCAACCCGTCCCCTATCCACCAGTCCCATTACCAATCCTTCTCCTATCCACAAGTCTCATTACCAACCCTTCCCCTATCCACCAGTCCTGTTTTTTGTTCAGTTATGTTTTCTCTCTCTCTCTCTCTCTCTCTCTCTCTCTCTCTCTCTCTCTCTCTCTCTCTCTCTCTCTCTCTCTCTCTCTCTCTCTCTCTCTCTCTCTCTCTCTCTCTCTCTCTCTCTCTCTCTCTCTCTCATGTGTGAATGAACTTTTGTTATTTTCTGGTTTTGTTTTCATTTCAGGGAGAGTTAAGTGTTAAAGTATTAAAGCATTTGTGTTTGTTTGTTTTCTGTCTCTCTCCTCATATCCCCCTTGCTATATTTTTCATTCATTTTTTTTTCCTCAACAACGAATGCATTTATTTTGATTCGCATTTGTTTGTTTTTCAATTCTCTTTTTAACTCTATTTGTATTTTTGTATACATCTTTATGTTTCTTTTCATATTAAATTTTCATATGTCCATTTAGCATTATTATTTTCCATTGCTATAATGGACCGTATTGGCTATACAGGCAGCGCCACATGTGGCCAGTCGGTGAACTGTCAAAGCAGTATTTCCATAGAATTCAAGTTCTGTACTAGAGTGCGTCTGAGGCTGCCTCCAGGATACAGGGCCTTGGTACCGCCACCGCTCCAAGCCACGACTGCACACAATTTACTCCTACCCGATTTCCTGACTCTACTATTTGACATGGAGAAAAACTGAAATCGGGTAGGAGTGAAATGTGTGCTATCATCGGCTTGGAGCGATGGCGGCACCATGGCCGTGTATCCCGGAGACAGCCTCAGACGCACTCTAGTCTATAACTTCAACTCTTTGGAAAGGACAGCTTAGAGTTGAGTGGCCACATGTGGCGCTGCCTGTATAGCCAATACGGTCCATTATCTGTAACAATTGTTTCTTCATTTCTCAACAACGAATCCATTTACTGTTTTTGTATTTCTATTCGTTAAACTATGTAAGTATTTTAGTATATACATTTTTTTTATTTCTTTCCATATTCAGTTTTCGTATGTCTAGTTACTATTATTATTTTCCATTGCTATAATTATCTGTATAACATTTTCTCCTCATTTCTCAACAAGGAACCCATTTACTGTTTTGTATTCAATTCCTTAAACTCCTTAAAAGTATTAGTATATATTTTTTTTCTTTCCATATTCAATTTTCATGTCTATTTACTATTATCATTTTCCATTGCTATAATTATCTTTGACATTTTTTCTTCATTTATCAACAAGGAATCCATTTACTGTTTTTTTGTATTTCTATTCGTTAAACTATACAAATATTTTAGTATACACATTTTCCTTTCTTTCTTTCCGTATTCAATTTTCATACCCTGTCACCATTATTATTTTCCCTCTGCATCCAAATCCACTTTTCACTTCTGTTATTGTTTACCTTCACTAATACTCAGGTTCCGCCGCCTCGTATTTAGTTACCAATGATATTTCTCTGTGCCCGCAATAAATTAATTCGTATTTTTCAGCTCCGTTATTTTCTCGTTCCTCTCCCGCCCTTGTGTTCTCGGGTGTCAGGCTCCTGCAGGGTTATCACCTCACTGAATATACAACCTTAAGTGGAGGGTGCGGTGGACTGACACCCTACACCGTCACCACCACCACCACCACCACCACCACTACCACCACCCTTGACAACTACCAACTCCACCACCAGCCGTACCAAACCTCACTACCATGTCTCGATACCGTCAGAACTAGAACTACCATGACTACTACTACTACTACTACAGCTACAGCTACTACTGCTACTACCACCACCATCACCAAAATCACCTGTACCAACCACCACTCAGTATCATTACCCTCATTATCTAACACCACCACTACCACCACTACCAAGGCTCTCAACATCACTACTACAATCACTACCACCACCACCAATTACCACCACCATCACCACTGCTACTTCCACTACTACCACCACCCAGACCTCTTACCACTACTACCAAAGATCTCACCACCACCACCACCACCACCGACCCAACTAGACTACACCTGCAGATCTGATCACCCCCCTAACCTGCCCTACACACACCTGCGCAGGTAAGGACTATAAACAAGCCCACAATTACGACCCGAAGCAACATTTTTCAACGGCACAGGTAAAAATCCGGAGCAATACAACGATAAATTCACACGAATGTAACGCTGGAACGAAAAAAAAAGGCGAGAGAGAGAGAGAGAGAGAGAGAGAGAGAGAGAGAGAGAATAGTAGCCAGTCAAACATTTATACGAGTACAATTTTTCCTCTCCCAACAAACTCACTACTACTGCTACTACTACTACTACTACTACTACTACTACTGATGGTGGTGTTAGAGGTGCCTTTCCACGCATAAAATATCACACGCAATTTGTCTCCTGAGATGATCCAACGATTTGAAGTAAAAGAGACGGATCCTTCGAAGTCTCAGCGCATTTCGGAAGCCGTGAAGGAATGGTCTTGTCTTGTTCGCGTTCGCCTCTTCTGTTGCCGAAGCCGAGACATGGATCATCATGCCTCCACGCTGACCGGTTAATCGCGAATATCAACCATCCGTGCTCTATCGGTTTCAGGATATTGCCTTGCGTTATTGCGGCCATAAATCGTTCGCTGGTTCGGATTAGCGGGAGGACGCGGGACGGAAGGGGGAGGGGGGAAAGGAGGGGATAAGGGAGGGGGAGAGGGGGGGATGGATGGAGAAGGGGGGGGAGAAAAGGGGGCACGGGAGAGGAGGAATGGCTGGGAGGGGCGGTAGAAATGGGAAGGGGAGAAGAGTGAGAGCAGGGAAGGGGAGAAGAAGGAAGGACTGGAATGCGGAGAGAAGGAAGGAAAGGAAGGACTGGAATGGGAAGAGGAGGAAGGGAAAGAAGTGGGAGAGGAGGGAATGCAAGGAAGGGGAGGGCAGGAAGGGCTGGGAGAGGGAGAAGAGAGGGGAGGGAGGGAGGGCATGGAGTGAGGAAGGAGAGGGAGGGGAGAGGACAGGGAGGGAGGGTGAGGGGAGGTGTCGCAGATCGGGAGTGGCGTGTGTTCCCAAAGGCTTGACTAACCCGTGGTGTGCTGGGCGAGTCTAAGGGCGAATTGGGTTGGCTTAGTTTGAGTTCCGTACGGTTTGGCAATCTTATTCATCATTTTCCATGGTATTTTTTATTTACTTTTATTTAGGTGACAGGAAAACTATTAGCGCTATGGAATGGTTTACTTAAGAACCTGACTAAAGGAAATGAGTTAGAACTTTAATTTAGCAACATTCCAATGATTAATTCTCCGACGTTTCTGCCTCACACATCAGATATTTCTATGCAAAGGCCAAATAGGAGATGAACAGGCTTCTAATGAGTTTTTTTTCTTCTTTTTTTCATGTTCATGGCACAGAAGAATGGTCAACCTACTACCAGGGTCATAAAACTACCCCTGTAAATGCCCCAAACTCCTACGAAAGCTAAGTCTATCTTTCGGCCACTCCTCTAACTCTTTTTAGGAACAGTGATTAGCGGGCTTTTTTTTTTTTTCATTATTGATTCCTTTTTTATGCCCTTGAGTTGACTCCTTTGCTGTATAAAAAAAAAAATTCAAGTGCGTGTACTTGGGAGGCGAAATGTTCAAGAATAAAAGTTAAAGTGACGAGGTAAACATTTTCTCGGTCCGGTCATTTCAGCTTGCCTCACGCCTCCCTCCTTCCCCTCCCTCCCCCGCAGCGGCCACCAGTCACACGCCGCCCTCGCCGCCACGCAACAAATCACGTGCATGGCGAGGGGAGAGGGAGGCGAGTTTACATCCATTTATAGTTAATCAAAGCGGGATACCGATGGCCTGACGGCTTGTGGGCTGCGAATTGGGTACGAGGTTTGGGAAGTAGGTCGGTTGAAAGGAAATGTTGTGCGATGGAAGGCAAGTAGATTAATTTAAGAAGAGTTCGATGTGATGTGAAGAAAGTACGATGGTTAGGTTAAGGAGAGTGTAGTGTGATGTTAGGAAAATAAAGGTCAGCAGGTCTGGTTAAAGAAAAAATCGTGTAATGTTAGGGAAAAGAGGTTAAGCTAAAGGAAGTTCAGGGAAATATAAAATGATACGTAGGTCGGGTTAGTGAAAATTTCGCGTGATGTTAGGAAAATAGGATAAGTTAAAGGAAATCCAGTATGATGTGAAGAAAGTTTAATTAGGTTAAAGGAAGCTTGGTGTGATTTGAGAAAATATTAGTTTAAAGAAAATTTGATGTGATATGAATAATATAGGTTACCTTAGTCATTCACCCAGTCGATCAGCAGGTATGTTAGTTTGCTTGTTAGTCAATTAGTTTGATGGTTATTTTTGTTACAACAAAGGAGACCGCTCAAGGGCACAGAAAAAGGAAACAATAATAATAAAAAAAGCCCGCTACTCGCTGCTCCTAAAAAGAATCCAAAGACGTGGCCGAAAGAGAGGTCAATTTCGGGAGGATTTAAAAAGTTTGTTCGTAAGTAAGTTATTTCGTTTCTTCATTAGTCCGCCAGCTACTGCCTTGGTCATGTTCTGCAAAAACCTAAACTGTGCCAATCCTTTGTTCCCGGACGGCCCCACGTCGGCCAGTGTACCCGGAACCCACATTTGCAGGTGCGAGCTGTCCAATTACATGACCCTCCGACGCCCCGGGTGATTTCTGATCCGTGGGGCGGGCAATCTTGGCACACACACACACACACACACACACACACACACACACACACACACACACACACACACACACACATATCCAGCTTTCTCTTCCTACTCTTTTTTCTGAAAGTGCATAGAACATCTTCCTTTATATTCAAACGCATTTTTTCTCTAGTATATTTTTTTCTGGAACTGTATAGAACGCTTTTCATTATATTTTCCCTAATTTCCCCTCGAGTATACACTGAAAACAATTACATCTTTCTTTTTTATTCATTTGATCGTGTTATTGTGTACTTTCATTCTGTGGCAAACTTGGTTCTGTTTCCCTTCCTCCCAGCGTCCAAATATATAAAAACACGCACCAAATTAAAAGAAAATAGAAAAAGGGACACATACATGCAAATGATCGAGGGGAAACTTTGAAGATCAGTAGATAAAAGACACAGACAAACGCAGTAAACAAAAGGATAGTAGCAAAACGACAATACAAAAAGAGTAGAGGGAAACAAAATATATACAACGGGACAAAAAATACACATGTACTTTAGAAATTTCCTAAAAAAAACAACACAAAAAAGGATGAGGGAAAAACATATCAGGAGACAAAAAATACTCACTTAAGAAAATACGAAAAAAGAATCAACACAAGAAAAAGGTTGAGAAAGAAAAACATGTGGATGAGGAGACAAAAAAATTACACGTACTTTAGAAATTAGAAAACAACAATAAAAACAGAGTGAGAGAAAGGAAAACATGTAGGTCAGGACACAAAAAAAAAATACACGTACTTTAGAAATTAGAAAAAAAAAACAGATTGAGAGAAAGGAAAACATGTAGGTCAGGACACAAAAAAAAAATACACATACTTTAGAAATTAGAAAAACAAAACAAAAACAGATTGAGAGAAAGGAAAACATGTAGGTCAAGACACAAAAAAAATACACGTACTTTAGAAATTAGAAAAACAAAACAAAAACAGATTGAGAGAAAGGAAAACATGTAGGTCAAGACACAAAAAAAATACACGTACTTTAGAAATTAGAAAACAACAACAAAAATAGATTGAGAGAAAGGAAAACATGTAGGTCAAGACACAAAAAAAAATACACGTACTTTAGAAATTAGAAAACAACAATAAAAACAGAACGAGAGAAAGGAAAAATGTAGGTCAGGACACAAAAAAAAAATACACGTACTTTAGAAATTAGAAAAAAAAACAGATTGAGAGAAAGGAAAACATGTAGGTCAGGACACAAAAAAAAATACACATACTTTAGAAATTAGAAAAACAAAACAAAAACAGATTGAGAGAAAGGAAAACATGTAGGTCAAGACACAAAAAAAAATACACGTACTTTAGAAATTAGAAAAACAAAACAAAAACAGATTGAGAGAAAGGAAAACATGTAGGTCAAGACACAAAAAAAATACACGTACTTTAGAAATTAGAAAACAACAACAAAAATAGATTGAGAGAAAGGAAAACATGTAGGTCAAGACACAAAAAAAATACACGTACTTTAGAAATTAGAAAACAACAACAAAAACAGATTGAGAGAAAGGAAAACATGTAGGTCAGAACACAAAAAAAATACACGTACTTTAGAAATTCGAAAAAAACAAAAAAAGGTAAAGAAAAAGAAAAAGTTGTAGGTAAGGAGACAAAAAAAAATACATGTACTGTAGAAATTAGAAAAAAAAGGTTGAGAGAATGAAAAACATGTGGGTAACGACACAAAAAAAATACAGGTACTTTAGTAACTACAAAAAAAAAGTGAGGAAAATGAAAACATACAAGGCAACAACAACAACAACAAAATACATGTACTTAAGAAATCACAAACGCCACAAAAAAACACCCCCCAAAAAAACTTACTCTACAATATTATACTGAAACACACACACACGCACACACACACACACACAAAAGCAGCAAATAGAAACAGAGAAGAGGAGTAAAATAAAGGGAAAAAAACAAACAAATACGAAACCAACACCAAAGTAACAGCATACACTCCCCCCCTTCCATACCCCCCCCCCTCTCTCTCTCTCTCTCTCTCTCTCTGACACCGTAACCTCTCCCCACGCCCATTATACCTACATTTGGGAAGGGGAAAGGGGAGACATGGGGGGGGAGGGGGAGGGGAAGGGGGTAGCAGTCTCCCTCCCCGTTCCCATCCTCCCCTTCCCTTCCCTTCCTTCCTAAAGAAAAAAAAAACATTAGTGGCGAGTGGGAAAAGCCATGCACTCTTTTTCCCGCTTTCTTTCTTTTTATGGAGAGAGAGAGAGAGAGAGAGAGAGAGAGAGAGAGAGAGAGAGAGAGAGAGAGAGAGAGAGAGAGAGAGAGAGAGAGAGAGAGAGAGAGAGAGAGAGAGAGAGAGAGAGAGAGAGAGAGAGAGAGAGAGAGAGAGAGAGAGAGAGAGAGAGAGAGAGAGAGAGAGAGAGAGAGAGAGAGAGAGAATTACCGACTTTTACTTCCAGCTGGCTATAAAAAAAGGAATTTCTAATCTGGTTGGGCTATTTTTCCGTCATTTAGGATATTTTTGGGCGGGATTCCTTCTTTAACAGTGTCCCTGATGTATACATCTGACACCACCTCGCTCCTTCGTCTGCAGGTTTTACATCAAAGGAAACATGTTTCTTCTCTAATTGGTGTTTTTTTCCTATTTTTTAATTTGTCATTGGTCAGAGAATCCGTAATGAACACCACTAAGTGCCGGGAATCGAACCCGAGCCTTCCGAGTAGAGGCCAGACAGCATACCAACTAGGCCAACGATGAGCTAAAGATCACCGCGCCAGAAGCCGTTTCTGCGGACTATGCCTGACGCCCTCGCCCCGCACTGTGGATAGAAGGTAAAGGTGACCCCGCTCACACCCACAGCCCGTCGGAAACGCTTTTAATCAACCCCTTATGGTACATACGGTGTATGTGAACATTACAGAAACTGCAATAACACAGTGAAAATATCCGTAATGAACACCACTCAGCGGTGTTCATTACGGATATTTTCACTGTGTTATTGCAGTTTCTCAGAGTCCTATTTTTCTTGCATCCGTTTCTACAAATTCATCTCTATCTCTGTCTTTTTTTTACTCTGTCTCAGTCTGTCTCCTTATATTTCTATCTATCTGTCTATCTATCTACCTATCTATCTATGCATTTATGTATCTTCATCTATCTACGACTGTTTCTCCACTTTCATTTCTCTCTTTCTGTCTGTCACTTTATTTCTCTCTTTCTCTATTCATCTATCTATCTATCTATCTATCTATCTATTTATCTATCTATCTATATGTAACTGTTCCTCCATTTATATCGCATTGTTTTTTTCTCTTTTTAAAATCTTTCTATACCCGTCATTCATGTTTTCATCCTATTTTCCTTCTCTTTTATTTCACGTCATTCCTTACTTTTATTTAATTTCCATCAACTCATTTTTTTGTTGTTTTCCTTCTCTTCATTATTGTACTTCATTCCTCCTTTGTTTTCCTTTCACGTCCATCACCATCATATTCTCCAAGCGATATTCCCTTTCTTTATTTCTATTTTCCTTCTCTTATTTCACGTCATTCTTTACTTTTATATAACTCCTACCAACCCATTTTTTTTGTTGTTGTTTTCTTTCTCTTCATTATAGTACATCATTCTTCATTTGTTTTCCCTTCACGGTCGGTCACCATCATATTCTCAAAGCGATATTCCCTTTCTTTATTATTCCATTCCTTTTGTCGCTCCTTTTCCATCTCCATCTCAGCTTTCTTTATACGAGCTTGAGTTTCCAGTCTTTCACCGACGCTGTCTCCTCCACTTCTTCCTTCACCCAAATTCTCAAACCCCAACCTCGTATCTATCCTCCATTCGCGCCAACTTCTCTTATCCTCCTCCGCCGATCCCTCACTCCATTTTCCTTCACTCCTGCCTGCCTTTCACTTCTGACATCCTATCACTCTTCTCATTTCCTCTTTTTCCTGCGGGTCCAAATGTTACGTCTCCTTTTCTTTCATTTTCCGTTTACTTTTTTCGTTTTCGTTATTTTTTTAGTTATTTTCCTACTTTATTTCTTTTTCTTTGTGTTCTTCAGTTCGCTTTTCCTCTCCTTTCGTTCCTGCTTATCACTGTTTCCTTCTCATAGTCTCATTTTTCATATACACTGCTTCATGTGACTTTTCTTTACATTGCTTCTTAATCCATTTACTCTTTTCGTATCCTTTATTCCTTTAACAATTTCAGTTTTCCTTTACCTTCTTTTCTGTATTCAATGTCCTTCCCTTTTCTTCTTATCCCGTAGTCATCATTTTCCCTTTTTATTCCTTATCCCTCTTTTCTGTCTTCCATTTTTCTTCCTATTTTCTTATCCAGATTCCGAACCCATCAATCCTCTAAACCACTTCTTTCCCCAAGTAATTTTAGCTTCCATCCATCCACCAACATTTTCCACTCCCATAACTTCTTCGTCGTGTCTCGCTTTTCCCTTCCCTTCCCTTACTTTCCATCCTTCCTCCGCCCTCCCTCTCTATGATTCACCTCTCGCCTACCTCTTAAAGCCATCAACGGGGCGCTAAGCGAGTCCCTAGCAGCTGGAAATGGGACAAAGTGTAGCCGGGAAAGTTTCGAACAGGGCCTGATGGCGTATTCAGCGTCAGCCCACGAGCACGTAAGTTTGTAAGCGAGTGTGAAGGCGGCCTTTGTATGGTAGCGACGGGAGTTAGTAAGGGGACGGGAAAGGGAGAGAGAGAGAGAGAGAGAAGGGCAGAGAGGGACAGTGAGGGAGAAGGGCAGAAAGAGAGAGAGGGATAGATATAATAGATAAGAGAAAATAAAGAGAAAGTTGACATACATACAAACATACATAAAGACAGACAGACAGACCGACATTGACAGAAACAGACACACACAGGGAAGCAGGACAGACAAACAGACATACACATAAAAAATCTCATAGAACTAACCAAATGAAAAGAAATATGGCATAAAAATTTAAAAGAGCAGAGAAAATGGGGAACTTCAACGCTGTTTCACGATAGGGGGCAGCACTTGTACTTATAATCGATTCTTTTGTCTGGAGCAAGCGATTTAGTTCAAGATAGTGCTGCCACACACACACACACACACACACACACACACACCTCAACTAAACACCTCACCAACACAGTTACTAAACACTGCACCACACCAAACAACACACAAGCAGCAGAACAAACAAGCGTCGAAGTAACAGCAACAACACCAGACAGTAGAAGTGGTGATGGCGGCACTGTTTTCATATTCACCTAAAAACAAAATGACAGACGACACACAACCAACCGTTCCGTCAACAATTAAAAAGACACACCAAGTTTCCAAGTGCCTCGGCTAATGCCCCGTAAATCTTCCCCTAATCCTTCTTTTATGGTGACGCTCCCTCCCATGCTCTTCACTTGGCCCACATAAAACACACATTCGGATGCCTCGAGGGTCATATTAAGCGCACGGGGACACGAGAACACAGCCGGGGGTGGAAGGGGACGCTAGCCAGGCCTGGGGACATACGGGCACTAAAAAATGGACTCAGAACGGATAAGTGCCTCTGACGGACATCCAGCCCTGACCTCAGACGCAGGACACACTTAGCTTCTCAGGTTTAGTTGCGAGAGAAGTGATTACGCTGTTCAGTGGTCACGAGGCTTCATCTGGCGTGTTGTGGGTAGCGGATCAAGGCATTTGGCGGGAGTTAGAAGAAGGAAGAACCCATTTAAGGTAGCTTTTTAATAACTTGGTGGATGGAAAAGTATATACTGAGGTTGAGAGATACATAAATACTTAGATAGAAAGGGTTGTTCAGTACATACTCTGGTCGTTGAAGGCTAGTTTTCTATTCGAGACAGTCATTTTAGTGGGAATCTTTAACAACTCGGGGGATAGAAATGGATGTTATTTGTGGTTTGATCCTTTAAGTATTTTTTTTACATCAAAGGATACGGCTCAAGGGCAACCAAAAGGGTAAAAAAAAAAAAAGCCCGCTACTCGCCGCTCCCACAAAAGTAAAAAGCAAAGAGTATCCAAAAAGAGAGGTCAATTTCGGGTGCTGGAGAGGTGTCTTGTTTATATTCTGTGGTTTGATCCTGTAAGAACTGTATATAATCTGTGGTTTGTGTTTTACCTGTCAATGTAAGAACCAACACACCTTAAGCCGCCCACAACTCACATGCCATTTACAACATCCGGCTAAGTCTCCTCTACAATCCATCATTCTCTCTATCACCAACAGTAAGCAACCCAGGGCCACTACACCACTTCCAAGCCTACTCCACCCTCCTCGCAACCACCACCTCCACCTGCTTAAGCCGCCCACAACTCACATGCCCTTTACACCATCCGGCTAAGTCTCCTCCATAATCCAGCATGCACTCTACCACCAACAGCAAGCAACCCAGGTCCACAACACCACTTCCGAGGCTACTCCACCCTCCTCACAACCACCGCCTCCACCTGCGGTCCACGTCCCCTCCACCCACCTCGCCTCATTTCCTCGTCTTTCGTCCACCGCCACAAGACTTCAAACACCGCCCTTCCTCGTCTCATAAAAGCATCCACGGGGGAGCATTATATGTCCCTTGCTTTCCCTGCATTAATTTGTTGGATATTAATTAGTGAAAAACTTAGCAAAATGGACATCACAGGTTAAATATTTTGAGGGAAAAAGCCAGCACGCATTATTTTTCTTTCCTTTGCATGTGGTAAAAGCCTAAAAGGATGAAAAACGAACCCAGCTCATTACAGAAAAGTGCAAAAATGAATATAAACAGAAATCTAGCTTGATAAACAATCCAAAACCTTTTAGAGAGAAGAAGGAAAAGTGAAAAGGGATTAGGGACGTGAAAGTGAATTATGACAGGAAGGAGAAAGGGGAAGAGAAGGGAGGCTGAGGGTAGCAGAAGGTCACAGAAGGTCGAGGGACAGCAAAAAATAATTAAAACAAAAGATGGATAAAAAGCGAAAGAAAAGAGAAAGGTAAAAGGGGATAAGAGGAAAAATAGCAAAATGAAAAAAAAGGAAGGAAAGGAAGGAAAGGAAAGAATGAGAATAGCGCCAAGAAGGAGTTACTAAAATAATAAAAGAATGAATACGAATAAAAAATAAAAGAGAAAGCAGAAGAAGGGGGGATTTGGGATACGTGGAAAGGGGATTAAGACAGGGGAAAAAAAAGATGAGGAAAAGAAAGGGATGATGAGGGTAGCGTCGCAGCTGGCCGAATAGGAGTAAAGAAAATAATAAAGAAAACAGAGGTATGAAATAATAAAAAGAGGAAAGTAAAAGGGATTAGGGATGATGGAGAAAATAAGGTAAAGGAGGAAAGGTTAAAGATAGCGTCAAATGAGGGAGCCAAGGAATAAAAAATAAATAAAACGAAGGATGAAAGAAATATATAGGAAAATAGAGAAAAGGGATTGTGTTAGGGAAAAAACAAAGGAAAGTTAGGGAGGATGAGGAGCGTGTCACATTAGGAAAACTAGGAATAACTAAAACAAGTAGAACGAATGATGGACAAAGAAAAAATGAAATAGCAGAGAGAGAGGGGATAAAGGGAGGGAAAAAAGGAAGGGACAAGAAAGAGAGGGGAGTGAGGGTAGGGAGGGGAAAAAAGGGAGGGATAGGAAAGGAAAAGGGGGGTGAGGGGGAGGGGAGAGTCGCAGCTGTCCGAGGGGGAGGAGCTAAAATAATACAGCAAAGCAAGAAATTACTGAAGAGCTCATTTCCTCCCAGCTTCCCACAAAGAGACGCGTTATTTCCTGCGCTTCCTCTTTGAAATTACAAGGCTTCTCTCTCTCTCTCTCTCTCTCTCTCTCTCTCTCTCTCTCTCTCTCTCTCTCTCTCTCTCTCTCTCTCTCTCTCTCTCTGCTTCTCTTCTCTTCTCTTCTCTTTTCTTCTCCTCTCCTCTCCTCTGTGTGTGTGTGTGTGTGTGTGTGTGTGTGTGTGTGTTAAAAAAGCTTCCCTACCGCTCGTTTTCTCTTCATAAATTTTGCATTCTACATTTTTTATTTTGGACTGAATTTTGATGCCGCGGAAATTAGAGTTAAAAAAAATGCAAAGTATGAATTTATATTAAGGCGCGGCTCCATTTTTTCGTTGTTATTCTCCCTTTCAAATAAATATCCTTGACTTACCATTAGTATTTTCCTTTTACCATTTCTATTAATATCCTCTTATCATTTGCTTTACTCATCTTTTTTTTTTCCTTCATACGTAAACTTAACTTCTCCATCACTTTTTTTGTTATCATTTACTATCTATTTATCTATTTATTATTATCTATTATTTTATTATCATGTTATTATCACGTTCTCATTAACATTTTCATTTATCTCATTTCCATTTTTATATTTTCATCATTTTTCCGATTGTATTTTTTCTGCTAAATGTTTTTTCTCCTCTTTTATTTTATTTTATTTATCTTCGAAGACGGAACAGGGGGAGGAGGAGGAGGAGGAGGAGGAGGGAGGGAGCAGGAAGTGGAGAGAAAAATGCAGCAATTCTTGGAGGGAAAAGTTATAATTCGAGTCTGCGAAGTTTGATGAGGCAGAGTTAAGGTTTGTTTACCTGCTGTTCACGCTGAAAGGGGGGGGGGTGAGAGGGGGGAGGGGAAGGGGGAGGAGGGGGAGAGGGGGAGGGGTGAAGCATAAGAGTAAGGAATGAAAAGAAAAAAAAAGATTGGTGATGGGAGAGGGGGAATGGAGAGGGAGGAAGAGGAGGGAAAAGGGTGAAGGAAGGGGGGAAGTGGGGGGGAAGTATAGGCGTGAGGAGTGGAGGAAGGGGAGGAAGGTGAGGTTGAAAGGGGAAAGTGAAAATGAGGAGGAAGGGGAGGAAGGACGAGAGAGAAGATGAACGAAAGGGGAGAGGAAATGGAGAGTGAAGAGGGAAAGGGGAAAGTAAGATTGAGGGAGGGAAAGGTGGACTAAAGAGAGATGGGATAGAGGAAACGTGAGGAGAGAGAGAAGGGAAAGGGGAGGATGATAGGGGAGGTTGTTTTGACTAGAAAGGAGTGAAGGGGAATGGTGAAGAGGGAAGGGAAGGGATGGGAAGGGAAGGGAGATGAAAAGGAAGGGGAGAGAACGAAAGGGAAGGGAAGGAAAGGAAAGGAAAGGAAAGGAAAGGAAAGGAAAGGAACCGAAAGGAAAGGAAAGGAAAGGAACCGAAAGGAAAGAGAAGGGAAGGGAAGGGGAGGGAACGGAAGGGACGAGAATGGAGGAAAGGGAAGGGAAGGGACGAGAAGGGAGGGAAGGGAAGAGAAGGGAAGGGAAGGGAAGGGAAATGAAAGGGAAGGGGAGGGAACGGAAGGGAAGGGAAGGGATCGGATGGGAAGGGACGAGAATGGAATGGAAGGGAAGGGAAGGGAAAGGAAGGGAAGGGAAGGGAACAGAAGGAGAGGAAAGGGAAGGAATGGGAAGGGACGAGAATGGAAGGGAAGAGAAGGGAAGGGAAATGAAAGGGAAGGGGAGGGAAAGGAAGGGGAGGGAAAGAAAGGGAATGGGAGGGAACGGAAGGGAAGGGAAGGGAAAGGGAGGTAGTAAAGCTTGAGTTAGAAGGGGATTGAAGATTGATGGGACGGGGAAATGCGAGAGAGAAGGAAGAGGGGAAGGGAACGGAGGGGGGAGAAGGGACTGGGAGAGGAGAGAGATAAGGGAATGTGGAGAAGGATGAGAGGAAAAAGAGTGAGTATATATTTCTGGTTGCGTTGAGAAATGCCTCGCTTCTTCCTTCCTTAATTCCTCCTCCTCCTCCTCCTCCTCCTCCTCCTCCACCTCTTCCTCATTCCTTCTTAATTCCCTCCAACTCTTCTTACCACCTACGTGAAATCGCTTTAATTTTACCAGCTTTACCCACCATTTTATATTCTTCTTCTTCCTCCTCTTCCCCCTCCTCCATCTCCTTCTTAATCGGCTTTTTCATTATTATCACTCACTTTGTCGTTTTTCTCCTCACAATTCTCTTTTTCTTACTTATTTTTTTATCTGTATCTTCACTAAAACCTTGGACACATTTTCTCTTTCTGTATAAATCCTCAAATTTCACTCGTTTCCTCAATTTCTTTATTATTCTCCTACTTCATATTCTCACCACCTCTAAAACCTTCACTACCACTAACATCACCTCCAACACCACCACTACAATTACCTCCACCATTCTCACCTCCATCTCCACACCACTAAAATATCTTCCGTGTATATATTTACCAATTTACGTTGATGGGGAACTTTATTATTACGTATTGCACCAGTATTACGTTTCTTTTACTGTGGCGTATGTATATATCCTTTGAAAACTTAATGGTGAGCTTTATCAACAGGGGGAAAGTGAATTCATGTTCCTCAGTGCGTGTGTTCATATTCACGGCGGGAGTTAGTTCCTCTACCATCGGCACCAAATTCCAAGTTCATTTTCCCTCTCCGACATTAAGCCACTTTCATCACACTCACGATCACGGTCTAACTGCACCATCGCCTAGCTATTGCCACTGTTATCGCCACTCACATTCCCCGCCACTTCATCCCTTTCCATTCCATTCCGTTCCGGCTTTCAACCCTATCTATTTCAACTCTATTTCGACTCTCCCCTTCCCATTCTCTCTCGCTCTCGGTTTTCGCTTCATCTCGCTTGCTTCTTTGATTCTGTTCCCTTCTGCTTCTATCTATAAAATTGGTTCTTGTTTATTCTCTTCCATTTCCCTATTTCATTCTCTTATTCTTCTCCCGTTCATTCCTTCTATTCTTTCTAGCTCCCCCTCTTCACATTCACTTACTGTTTTCGTTTTTTCGCTTGCTTCCTTCTCTTCTCTGCCCTTCTTTTGTATATATGAAATTGGTTCTTGTTTCTTCTCGAGCATTTTCCCATTTCAGTTCATCCCAATTTTCTCCTTTTCTTTCAAGTTTTCCCTTCCTTCTCTCTCCTTTTTTTGCTTTCTTGCTTGCTTCTTTGATTCACTTCCCTTCCTCTCTACATAAAATATATTCCTGTTTCTTCTACTGTACTCTTCCATATTATTTCATTCCAATTTTCTCCTTTTCTTCTTCATTTTTGCTCTTGTTCTTCTCTTCCCTTCTCTACATAACATAGGCTCTTGTTTTTTTTTTCTTATACTCTTTCGTTTTATTCCATTGCAGTTTTCTTCTATTCTCTCTAAGTCTCCCTTCTTTCCCCCCTCTTTTCTCTTCCTATCATCATCTTTTTTCTTCTCTTATACTCTTCCATTTTATTCCATACTTGTTTTCTCCTACTCATTCTTACACTCCCTCTCCTTCTCTCTCTTTTACTCGCTTTCTTCTTTCTCTTCCCTTCTTCTGTACATAAAATGAGTTCTTGTTTCTTCTTTTATCTCTTATCACCCACTGTCATTGCTCGTCCTCACCTTTTCCTCTTGTCTCCCTCAATCTTTCCTTTCCCCATTCACAGCACTCTCATTTTTCCTCCTCCTCCTCCTCCTCCTCCATGTCTCACTTTCCCTTCTGCTCCCCTTCTCGTCTCTCCACAAGCACCACAATTTTTCCGCCGTGGCCAGTAAAGAGGCGCGTTCATATTCCTCTCTTCACCACAATCGCCAGCACTTGGGAGGCAATACTCATAAAGATAACACTTTCCCCTTTATTTTAAACCGGATTCATAGCAGCAATTAATGGGACAGTACAGCAGCGGTTCTTTAAAGGGGAGTGGTAATTTATCGAGGCCTTCATACTGTGCTTCGAAATTAAGAAACGTAAGAACTCTCCTATGGCGGAATTATCATGGGAATGTTGAATAGTGCTTAAAGAGTTTGCTCCATAAACAGATGAATGTATACTATTATGTTTTGGAATTAGCACTGTTTAAAGACTTATATTAGACAGAGTACGATAGAGAGATAGATTACAGGAGGAGTTGGAAAAAAATGAGAGGAAGAGAGAAATATACAATGGACAGGAACAAATATTAATGACTCCTGAACAGCGTCAATCTTTATCAAATGACAACCAGAAAATAAAATAAAAAGAAGAATCATTTACCTTTACGATGAGTTGTCGAGAGAAGCGGATTCCGTTTGCTGTAAAAGAAAATGTTAAAATTATTCAGTACTCGTGCATAGGTAAAGAAAAACATGAATAAAGCAAGGAGTTCCAGCGATTCCAAGTCTCTAGCTTTAAATTGAAACCTTACTTGCTATGATATTGAATAGAAGCTGAGGGTGAGGAAATAAAGCAAGCACAAAACGTTGAGCTGCAGAATGAAATGACTGTTAGATAATATGAATAAATGAAGGTAAAGAATTATATACAATAAGAAGGTGCAGAATTAGATAAAGCTGAGTTGTTGATTAAATTAAGACTTAAGAAGCAAAACAATAAAATGATGGAGATGCAGACAATAATATACTTGAGTGGATTTAGGTAAAAATAATAAAAAATCCAGAAAAAAAACAGTAAGGAAAAACAACAAGGTGCAGAATTACATAAACCATTGAGGTGTAGAAAAAATCAAACAAAACTGAAGTGAAGACGATAATAATACTTTGAAATAGGGGAAAATAAATATAAAATAGCTCGGTGCAGAATAAGAAAAAAAAAGAAAATAAGGTGCAGTAATAATACTTTGAATATGTGGGATTAATAATAACAAAACAAAATCACAAGCGCAGATAAATTAAATAAAAAATAAAAAAACGATGGAAGTTCAAAATTCCTCTAAGGCCGGGTCCCACAAAAAAGATATGGGTACAGAATTCCTCTAAGGCCGGGTCCCCCAAAGCGATATGGGTACAGAATTCCTCTGAGGCCGGGTCCCACAAAAACGATATGGGTACAGAATTCCTCTAAGGCCGGGTCCCACAAAAACGATATGGGTACAGAATTCCTCTAAGGCCGGGTCCCACAAAAACGATATGGATACAGAATTCCTCTAAGGCCGGGTCCCACAAAACGATATGGGTACAGAATTCCTCTAAAGCCGGGTCCCCCAAAACGATATGGGTACAGAATTCCTCTAAGGCCGGGTCCCCCAAAACGATATGGGTACAGAATTCCTCTAAAGCCGGGTCCCCCAAAACGATATGGGTACAGAATTCCTCTAAGGCCGGGTCCCCCAAAACGATATAGGTGCAGAATTCCTCTAAAGCCGGGTCCCCCAAAGCGATATGGGTACAGAATTCCTCTAAGGCCGGGTCCCCCAAAACGATATGGGTACAGAATTCCTCTAAGGCCGGGTCCCCCAAAACGATATAGGTGCAGAATTCCTCTAAGCCGGGTCCCAAAAACGATATGGGTACAGAATTCCTCTAAGGCCGGGTCCCCCAAAACGATATAGGTGCAGAATTCCTCTAAAGCCGGGTCCCCCAAAACGATATGGGTACAGAATTCCTCTAAGGCCGGGTCCCCCAAAACGATATAGGTGCAGAATTCCTCTAAAGCCGGGTCCCCCAAAACGATATAGGTGCAGAATTCCTCTAAAGCCGGGTCCCCCAAAGCGATATAGGTACAGAATTCCTCTAAGGCCGGGTCCCACAAAACGATATGGGTACAGAATTCCTCTAAAGCCGGGTCCCCCAAAGCGATATAGGTACAGAATTCCTCTAAGGCCGGGTCCCACAAAACGATATGGGTACAGAATTCCTCTAAAGCCGGGTCCCCCAAAGCGATATAGGTACAGAATTCCTCTAAGGCCGGGTCCCACAAAACGATATAGGTACAGAATTCCTCTAAGGCCGGGTCCCACAAAACGATATAGGTACAGAATTCCTCTAAGGCCGGGTCCCCCAAAGTGATATAGGTACAGAATTCCTCTAAGGCCGGGTCCCCAAAAACGATATGGGTACAGAATTCCTCTAAGGCCGGGTCCCACAAAACGATATAGGTACAAAATTCCTCTAAGGCCGGGTCCCACAAAACGATATAGGTACAGAATTCCTCTAAGGCCGGGTCCCCCAAAGCGATATAGGTACAGAATTCCTCTAAGGCCGGGTCCCCAAAAGCGATATAGGTACAGAATTCCTCTAAGGCCGGGTTCCCAAAAGCGATATGGGTACAGAATTCCTCTAAGGCCGGGTCCCCAAAAGCGATATAGGTACAGAATTCCTCTAAGGCCGGGTTCCCAAAAGCGATCTGGGTCCAGAATACCTCTGAGGCCGGGTCCCCAAAACGATATGGGTACAGAATTCCTCTAAGGCCGGGTCCCCAAAACAGATCTGGGTACAGAATTCCTCTAAGGCCGGGTCCCCAAAACGATATAGGTACAGAATTCCTCTAAGGCCGGGTCCCCAAAAACGATATGGGTACAGAATTCCTCTGAGGCCGGGTCCCACAAAAACGATATGGGTACAGAATTCCTCTAAGGCCGGGTCCCCAAAAACGATATGGGTACAGAATTCCTCTGAGGCCGGGTCCCACAAAAACGATATGGGTACAGAATTCCTCTACGGCCGGGTCCCCAAAAACGATATGGGTACAGAATTCCTCTAAGGCCGGGTCCCCCAAAGCGATATGGGTACAGAATTCCTCTAAGGCCGGGTCCCCAAAAACGATATGGGTACAGAATTCCTCTAAGGCCGGGTCCCACAAAAACGATATAGGTACAGAATTCCTCTAAGGCCGGGTCCCCCAAAGCGATATAGGTACAGAATTCCTCTAAGGCCGGGTCCCCAAAAACGATATGGGTACAGAATTCCTCTAAGGCCGGGTCCCCAAAAACGATATGGGTACAGAATTCCTCTAAGGCCGGGTCCCCCAAAACGATATGGGTACAGAATTCCTCTAAGGCCGGGTCCCCCAAAACGATATGGGTACAGAATTCCTCTAAGGCCGGGTCCCCCAAAACGATATGGGTACAGAATTCCTCTAAGGCCGGGTCCCCAAAAACGATATGGGTACAGAATTCCTCTAAGGCCGGGTCCCCAAAACGATATAGGTACAGAATTCCTCTAAGGCCGGGTCCCCAAAAACGATATGGGTACAGAATTCCTCTGAGGCCGGGTCCCACAAAAACGATATGGGTACAGAATTCCTCTACGGCCGGGTCCCCAAAAACGATATGGGTACAGAATTCCTCTGAGGCCGGGTCCCACAAAAACGATATGGGTACAGAATTCCTCTACGGCCGGGTCCCCAAAAACGATATGGGTACAGAATTCCTCTGAGGCCGGGTCCCCCAAAGCGATATGGGTACAGAATTCCTCTAAGGCCGGGTCCCCAAAAACGATATGGGTACAGAATTCCTCTGAGGCCGGGTCCCACAAAAACGATATGGGTACAGAATTCCTCTAAGGCCGGGTCCCCAAAACGATGTAGGTGCAGAATTCCTCTAAGGCCGGGTCCCAAAACGATATGGGTACAGAATTCCTCTAAGGCCAGGCGCAGAATTCCTCTAAGGCCGGGTCCCCCAAAGCGATATAGGTACAGAATTCCTCTAAGGCCGGGTCCCCCAAAGCGATATAGGTACAGAATTCCTCTAAGGCCGGGTCCCCAAAACGATATGGGTACAGAATTCCTCTAAGGCCAGGCGCAGAATTCCTCTAAGGCCGGGTCCCCCAAAACGATGTAGGTGCAGAATTCCTCTAAGGCTGGGTCCCCCAAAACGATGTAGGTGCAGAATTCCTCTAAGGCTGGGTCCCCAAAAACGATGTAGGCGCAGAATTCCTCTAAGGCCGGGTCCCCCAAAACGATGTAGGTGCAGAATTCCTCTAAGGCCGGGTCCCCCAAAACGATGTAGGCGCAGAATTCCTCTAAGGCCGGGTCCCCCAAAACGATGTAGGTGCAGAATTCCTCTAAGGCTGGGTCCCCCAAAACGATGTAGGTGCAGAATTCCTCTAAGGCTGGGTCCCCAAAAACGATGTAGGTGCAGAATTCCTCTAAGGCTGGGTCCCCCAAAACGATGTAGGTGCAGAATTCCTCTAAGGCTGGGTCCCCAAAAACGATGTAGGCGCAGAATTCCTCTAAGGCTGGGTCCCCAAAAACGATGTAGGCGCAGAATTCCTCTAAGGCTGGGTCCCCAAAAACGATGTAGGTGCAGAATTCCTCTAAGGCTGGGTCCCCAAAAACGATGTAGGCGCAGAATTCCTCTAAGGCCGGGTCCCCCAAAACGATATAGGTACAGAATTCCTCTAAGGCCGGGTCCCCAAAAACGATATAGGTACAGAATTCCTCTAAGGCCGGGTCCCCCAAAACGATATAGGTACAGAATTCCTCTAAGACCGAGTCCCCAAAACGATATGGGTACAGAATTCCTCTAAGGCCAGGCGCAGAATTCCTCTAAGGCCGGGTCCCCCAAAACGATGTAGGTGCAGAATTCCTCTAAGGCCGGGTCCCCAAAAACGATGTAGGCGCAGAATTCCTCTAAGGCCGGGTCCCCAAAACGATGTATGCGCAGGATTCCTCTAAGGTCGGGTCCCGAAAGCCATTCCCGGGCGGGCGTCTTGTTAAGGAGGACGGGAGCAAACGAACAGAAGAAGCAAACTTTCCCGCCTCTCATCATGTAGTTTCGGAAACGTTCGCGCTTAACTTTTTTTTTCGTTTGCTGAATCTCGAGTTAACGTAAAGAGACTCTGAAAATTCTTGCCTTTCTCTTTTTCTCTGTCTGTTTGTCTGTCTGTCTGTCTCTGCTTGTCTGTCTGTTTGTACTTTTAATTGTATCTGTCACTAGCTGTCTGTATGTCTGTCTGTCTGTCTCTGCTTGTCTGTCTGTCTGTATTTTTAACTGTATCTGTCACTAGCTGTCTGTATGTCTGTATGTCTGTCTCTGTTTGTCTGTCTATATTTTTAACTATCTGTCACTAGCTGTCTGTATGTCTGTCTATAATTATCATGTTGGTCTAATATAACACAGACAGAGACAAATATCCGAGTAAACAGAGACAGACAGACGGACAGACACAGGAAATAAACAGACAGACAGAAATACAGAAAGCCACACACACACACACACACACACACACACACACACACACACTGAACCCCCCCACCCCTTCCACCTCCCCCCTACCACCCACACACACACACCACGCTAACACAATCTTTCCCGCTCCCGTGCCCACCTTTTCATCTTGTTCACAATACCGCCGCGGGGGCCGACATGAGCAATATTAGCCATTTATATCCACCGAGTCGGCCTTCTTCGGGATTCATTAGGGCAATAAGTACTTCGCAGCGCTGCCTGATGCCCCCAAATTTGTTCTCCGGATCCACGTCGACTCCCAGGATTACTTTTATATCCTTACTATGTTAACAGATATAAGGGAGGGAGTGGGGGCAGGGAGAGGGGGAGGGAGGGGGTGGAGAGAGAGAGAGAGAGAGAGAGAGAGAGAGAGAGAGAGAGAGAGAGAGAGAGAGAGAGAGAGAGAGAGAGAGAGAGAGAGAGAGAGAGAGAGAGCGAGAGAGAGAGAGAGAGAGAGAGAGAGAGAGAGAGAGAGAGAGAAGGAGAAGAGAGAGGAAGGAAGGAAGGGAGGAAGGAAGGGAGGAAGAAAGAAAGGAAGGAAGGAAGGAAGGAAGGAAGGAAGGATGGCAGAGAGGAAGGACGAAGTAAGCAAGCAAGGAAGCAAGGAAGGAAAAAAGGGAGGACGAAAGGAAGGAAAAAAGCAAGGAAGGAAGGAGAATGATGTAGGAAACTTGAAGCAGGATGGGAAACAAAAAGAAATATAGAGGACATAATCATGAATAGAGTAATACTGAACAAAATTACTGAGAACTGCACAGGAAAATATAATTAGCAACTGGAAGCGAGAAGATAATACAAAAACAGATAGAGACGAAATAGAAAAATAAAACAGCAATGCAAGTCAATCTTTCGGCCACTCCTCTGGACTCTTTTGTAGGAGCAGTGAGAAGCGGGTTTTTTTTCATTATTGTTTCCTTCTTTTTTTTTTGCCATTGAACTGTTTCCTCTGCTGTAAAAAAAAAAAAAAGGTAAAAAAAAAAAACGAATTAAGCGGACCACACGAAGCAGAATATACGAACACAAGGAACAGAAAGAAGTAAAAAAAGAACAGAAAAAAAAACAACAAAACAAAGCAAAACAGAACAATAACAACAAACGTGCCGGGATACACACACACACACACACACCAAAAAAATTAATTAAACACAAAACCAAGATGGAAAATATAACAACACAGACAGGAAGTTCGCAAGAGGAGAAGAAATATAACAAACAAACAACATCAAAACAAACAGGAAACACCAATGCGGAAAGAAAAGGAAGAGTGGGAGAGAAAAAAAATAGGACAAGAAGAAGGAGAGGAAGAGGAGAAAGGAGAAAACACACACACACACACACACACACACACACACACACACACACACACACACAACTAAGAAAGGAGATACAAGAAAACCGGAGGGAGGAGAAAGAGGAGGAGGATGAGGAAGAAGAGGAGGCACAGGAGGAGAAGTAATTGAGGAAGAGAAGGTATTGAAGGAGGAGGAGGAGGAGGACGGGTTAATAAGGAAGAGGAGGTATAGGAGGAGGAGAAGGAGGGTAGGCAGAGATGGGAAAGGTTAAAGGGAGAACCAGACAGGGTGACACCAGTGGGAGCAATTACCTGTCCTTAATTAGGGTTCACCTGGGAAAAGCGCGGTCGTCGTGGGTAATTAGATGATCAGAAGATAACAGCGGAGCCTCCCAACCCCGTGATCAGGAGCCATAAGGGGCCCGTGTGTCACCTGGCCCACCTGAGCGTCTTCTCATTAACCTGTTCTTTTCCGATACCTGAGCACGCGCGGCGGACACACCCCTTTTCTGGCGTGGCGTATCTCATCCTTTGTTTGCTTAATCTCGGCCCTAAGGGTAATGGTTATGTCTCTATTGATCCGGGTTTGTTATACGCCACCAATATTATTTTATGCTACGAATTACAGGATAGAGACAGGAATAGGCGTGTGAGTGGAGGTTTATATTTAAGTTCGCAAGAAAAGTCAGCGAATATGTGTTTCCAAACGAACGGAGTATCATGGACACCGGTAGAAACGTTCTCATTTGTATTAAGGCAAAATCTAGCAAGCAATTGGCCCACTTAATAATACAAACATCTAGCTATTGACTTTAATTATATCGTGCTCTGTTTAATAATAATTTTTCTCAATGCAAAGTTTGTGAATTAACTGACAAAAGATTAGTATTAGCATAGCAATATATTATTTACGATACGAGTTAAAGGATTATGACAAAATATACAAATAAATACTACTTTTACATATATATTGTAACCAGTTGAACATCGCGACTTTTTTTTTTACAGCGAAAGAAACAGCTCAAAGGCAACAGAAAAAAAAGTAAAAAATAAAAAGCCAGCTAGTCGCTGTTCCCACAAAAATAAAAGAAATGAGCGGCCAAAAGAGAAGAAATGCTAACACAACCTGTAATTAGCTCATCATAGCGATATTAGAGATGCACCTGCCACCCATCATGTAACCAACTCCATCACCATTTCTCGTTAAAAGAGACATTCAAAACTTAAGAGCAGAAGGGAAGTGCCGGCAGGGAAGGAAGGGTTTGAGGGGACGATCAGAGGTGGAAGAACTTAAGAAAAATACAAGACGTGAAAATAAATAATAGGAAGGAGGATACCAAGGATAAAAAAAAGAGTATGGGGCAAGAGGGAAGTAGCAGGGGAAATAAACACAATGAAAAATATAGCTTGAGGTAAAAACTTGAACAAAACACAGGTGATGAAGTACTACAGAAATTTCATTGTGGAGAAAAAGGAAGAGGAAAGAAGAGCATAGAAAAAAATGGTGAAATAAGAACTCAAAGAAAATAAAGAGTGAAATGCTACCACAGGAATACGTACTGGTGAATGAAAAATCAGAGAAATTAGAAAAGTTACAGAGCGAAAAACAGAGGAAGAGAAGAACAAAGCTAGTGTGATAGTGAAATGTAAAGCACAGAGAGGGAGGAAGACGAGGAGAGTAGAGGAGATAAGTGATGAAGGGAAAATAATAAATAAAATAAAATAAAGGGAAAAAAAAGTAATGAAAGGAACAACAGAAGGGTGGAAAGATCTGGGTTTGTCACTGAAAAACAAACCACAGAGGAGCAGGAGGAGGAGGAGGAGGAGGAGGAGGACAGTTCAGAGTAGGAGATAGGAGAGAAAGGGAGAGAAAAAGAAGAAAAAAAACAAAGGGGGAGTAAGAGGGAGAGGGGGAAAAAGGAACAGCTGGTATTTAAAAAGCAATCACCCGCAAAAATGGAGAAAAAATAGTGTGAGCGAGCAACGATGACGAGAGAGAGAGAGAGAGAGAGAGAGAGAGAGAGAGAGAGAGAGAGAGAGAGAGAGAGAGAGAGAGAGAGAGAGAGAGAGAGAGAGAGAGAGAGAGAGAGAGAGAGACAGAGAGAGAGAGAGAGAGAGAGAGAGAGAGAGAGAGAGAGAGAGAGAGAGAGAGAGAGAGAGAGAGAGAGAGAGAGAGAGAGAGAGAGAGAGAGAGAGAGAGAGAGAGAGAGAGAGAGAGAGAGAGAGAGAGAGAGAGAGAGAGAGAGAGAGAGAGAGAGAGAGAGAGAGAGAGAGAGAGAGAGAGAGAGAGAGAGAGAGAGAGAGAGAGAGAGAGAGAGAGAGAGAGAGAGAGAGAGAGAGAGAGAGAGAGAGAGAGAGAGAGAGAGAGAGAGAGAGAGAGAGAGAGAGAGAGAGAGAGAGAGAGAGAGAGAGAGAGAGAGAGAGAGAACTTCTCTCTCATCATTTTTCCTCCTCCTCACCAAGAAGGATCATTTTCCCTTGAGGAGAGAGAGAGAGAGAGGAGAGAGGAGAGAGAGGAGGAGAGGAGGAGAGGAGATTAGAGAGGAGGATCGGAGGAAGGAGAGAAAAAATAACTGTATAACTGTATTGATGTTTGTTTATCTGTCTATTTATCTGTCTATCTATATTCTTTTTTATCGCTCTATTTGTCTATTTATATTTTTTTTATTCTTTCGGCCTATTTTTTTACTCAGCGTTTATTAATTCTTTCTCCTTTACTTGACACTTTTTTTGTATTGTTTTTATTCCCTGTATATTTGTTTCTTTATCTGTTTATCGTCCTATTTGTCTATTTATATCCCTTTTAAATTCTATCGTCCTATTTCTACTTACTTTTCTTCCGTCTTTCTCTTTTACTAGTCATTTTTTAGTCTTGCTTTCTTTTATTCTATCGGCCAATGCTTAAAACCTTAGTCCATGTTCAGTGTCATAACATGTATTTAACTAAAGGAAATACAGGAAAAGGAATGTTTTAACCTAACCTAAGCTAATGTAAACAAGCCTAACCTAACCTAACGTGTATTTATGAAAGAAAGATTAAAGGTGAAAAAATATCCTTTACCCTAATCTATTCCTTTCCAGCTCAAACATACATTAATTTATGAAGGAGAAAATTAAACAAGAAAGACTAAGATTAGCTAACCTATATTTAAGAAAGAAAAGTTTAAAGAGAAAGGCCAAGAAAGAGAAAGAAAACAAGAAGATGAGACCAATACAGGAAGTGGAAATAAAGACGGACAAAAAGAAGGGAGAAGAATGCCGCTTAAGGGGAGACAAAACACGAAGGAAGGAAGTAGAGAGAGGAGGAGAATGCGGAAAGAGGAAAAAGGAGAAGAAATATAGAAGGAAGACGGGAAGGGAAAGACCGGAAATGAGAGAGGAGACAAGAAACGAAGGAAGGAAGTACAGACATATGTGGAGAATGCGGAAAGAGAAAAAGGAAAGAGGAAAAAGGGAAAATAAATAAAGAACGAAGAAGGGAAGGGAAAGACCGGAAATACAAGGGAAGAAACGAAGGAACGAAGCATAAACGGAGATTGCGAATACGGTAAGAAGGAATAAGAGAAGAGAAAAAGGGAGAAGAAATAAAGAACGAAGAAGGGAAAGGGAAGAACGGAAATACAAAGGGAGGCAAGAAATGGAGGAATGTTGATGAGGGAGGAAGGAAGGAGACACGTGAGAGGAGGAGAAGGAGAAAAAAGGCATAAAGATAGGAGAGAGAAGAAAGACTATAAAAAGGGGAGGGGAAAAAGAAGCATGGAGAGATAACGATGGAGGTAAGGAGGGATGGAGGAGGGGATGGAGGGAGGGAAGGAGAAAGGGAAAGGAAAAATAAAGTAGGAAGAGAGGGAGGAAATTAAATATGAGGGAAGGTAAGGAATGGAGGAAAGAAATAATGGAGGAGAGAAAGATGGAGAAGGAGAGAAGTAGGATGGAGGAAGAAGAGAAATAGAGAAGAAAAAAATTGGAGAGATAAATAACAGAGGGAGGTAAAAGGGGAGGGAAAAAGAGGGAGAGAGAGAAAGGAGGTAGGAGGTAAAAATGGAAGACCGAGGGAGGTAAAGGAGAGGAAAGGAAGGAAGAAAGGATGGAGAGAAAAAAAAGGCAAAAATACGAGGGGAGACAAGAAACGAGGGAGGTGGAAAAAGGGGAGGAATGAGAGAAAGGGGAAAGAAGGGGAAGAGGGGGGAGAAGGGAGAGGGGGGGGGAGCTCCGGCATTTCCTGTCACGTGTTGGAAGCTATGCGGGGGATAACAAGGAGGTTTATTTTACCTCGTCTGTCTGTCTGTCTTCCTGTCTGCCTGTCTGTCTGTCTGTTTCTCTGTATTATGTGTGCATGTTTGTTTGTTTGGGCTGATTGTTTTGGTAATTATGCTTCTGTTAAGGTGTCTGTCTGTCTGTCTGTGTGTTTGTGTGTTTGTCTTTATTCAGTTTGTGTGTGTTTGGTTGACTGTTTTAGTAATTGTTTTTGTCTATTTGTCTTTGTCTGTCTGTCTGTCTATTTGTCTGTCTGTTTGTATTGTGTATGACTGTACTTAAGTGTATGTTAGTATGTTTGTGCTATAGAGTTTTGGAAATATATTTGTTCAGGTACCGTATATGCCCCCCTCTCTCTCTCTCTCTCTCTCTCTCTCTCACGCCCGGCAGACCTCAGCTCTCACGGTAATTATCTCACTTTCTCACTAATGACGTCGCTACATTCTCACGCGTAACTTAAATAGGAAGTCGTTTGCACTACCTCGCCCATTCGTAGAAGAGTCGAGGCGCTCCTGAATTATGTATTTCACTCAGTATAGTTTAGCCAGAACCGCCACCACAACCACCACCACCACCAACAACAACAACACGGTGAAGTAGGAGAAGGAGGGAGAAGAGGAGGTCGAGGAGGAAAGAGTAGGGCGAGGAGGAAGAGGAGAACAAGGAAGAAGGCGAGGAGAAGGAGGGAAAAGAGGAGGTCGAGGAGGAAAGAGTAGAAAGGAGGACAAAGAAGAGAGGAAGAAGAGGAAAAACTAAGTCGAGAAGGAGGAAAGGAGAAGGACGAGGAGGAGGACAAGAAATAAGAAGAGGAGAAGGAGGAGGAGAAAGACTACACCAAGGAACAGGAGGAGGAGGAGGAGGAGGACGAGAATGATAAAGAAGAAATTAAAACCACAACGAAGACGAAGAAGACAAGGAGGAAAATGAGTAGAAGATGGCGCCACTATAAACACTTGCCTGCGCCAATACGGGCTGGGGCCGACTACCATCCAGGCCCCTCAAGCAAGCCTACTGGCGCTATAGGCGTAGACGTAAAAAAAAAAAAAATAATAAATAAATAAATAAATAAAAAGAAAAAGAAAGAAGAGTGAGAGGAGGTGGAAGAGGAGAAGGAAAACAAGGATAAAGAGAACAGGAAAGAGCACGGAGACAGGAGGGAAGAAAAAAAAGTAGGAGGAGGAGGAGGAGGAGGAGGAGAAGGAGAGAAGTACATAAAGGGCAGCAGAAGGAGGAAATGAGGAGGAAAGTTTTGCAAGACTCTCGGGGAAACTTGTCTCTCTCAGGTCATTTATATTTTATTGGTGAGTTATGAATAATTTCCCTGACGTTGTGTTGGTGTTGCGTCGCTGATGATGAGGAGGAAGAGGAGGAGGAGGAGGAGGAGTAGGAAGAGGAGGAAGAGGAAGAGGATAATGATGGCGAAGTGGATGCAGTTGAAGATGAAACAAAACAAAAATAACAGTGGAGATAATTATGGTTGAGGTTATTTGGTGACTCGCTATTCTCTCAGTAAGGAGTAAGGGCTAATCGCTATGCTTTTTTATTTTACAGTAAGGGGGCAGCTCAAGGGCAAAAAAACTGAAAAAAATAACAAAAAAAGCCCACAAAACATTACTCCACTAAAAGAAACGAGAACGAGAGGTTAGAAGAAAGGTCAATTTAGGGTGAAGAGGCTGTCCAAATTCCTAATGCAAGAATCAAGACCCCGCAAGCAATCCCTCACTAAACAGTAGTAATAATATAATCAATCTTTTAGTTCATGCAGTTGAAATATAAAAGAAACAGTTTGATATACCTAAAACGTAAAATAAACTTATGGGCTTTTTCATAATAGCATAATATTAGTGATGGTGATGATGGGTGGTCGACGGATTTGGTGGTGATAGTGGTGGTGATGGTGGTGGTGGCCCCCCAAAAATGACAAAGGAAAACAAAGTAAAAAAACGGAAACAATTAAAAAACATTTGTGGAAACGGGATGGGACAGGCCGAAAGGGGAAACGGTGGAGGCATTTGGTGATAGTTATGGGTGTGTGGAAGAGGGGGAAAGAGAGGGAAGAGGGGAGGGGAAGAGAGGGGGAGGAAGGGAAGGGGAAAGGGAGTGAAATGGGGAAGGGAGGGTTGAGGGTATAATGGTGATCGCGGGCATAGGTCAGTGTTATCAGTGGTGATGGAGTGACAAGGGGAAGAGATAACGGAGAACAGCCCTAGAAATGGTGATGATAGTGCCGAGAGAGAGAGAGAGAGAGAGAGAGAGAGAGAGAGAGAGAGAGAGAGAGAGAGAGAGAGAGAGTGTGGCAGCGACATTGGGGTAACTTGAAACTGTCCCAGATGCTTCGTGCGGCCAATCCTGCGTACGAGAGAGAGAGAGAGAGAGAGAGAGAGAGAGAGAGAGAGAGAGAGAGAGAGAGAGAGAGAGAGAGAGAGAGTAAAAGATGAGAGACAAGGTGATGAAAGCCAGCAATAAAGCGTGAATCTTGTCCGGGGCGAGAGCAGAAGAAGAGAGAGGAGGAGGAGGAGATGAATAAGAGATCCATTGTTATCACCATTTACATCTCCATCATTTACTCCAGCCCCATCGTTGACCCTCTCAATAACTATACCTCTCGAAGCATCCTTGAAACAGCACCCCAACCTCCCCTCCTCGAAGTAACAAAGTCCTGCGTAGAAACACTCGGAGCATCAACAGTTCGAGCAGTAGCGCTTCGAACAGCAATAGCCAAGGCAATATCAGCAGCATCACCACTCACTACTCCGCGCTGCTCTCCTCACTTGGCTGCCCCTCGCCTCTCTCTAGGAGCGGAGCCAAAGCGGTGGGTGCTTTTGAAGGATGCTGTTAGCGCCCAGCTTCTGCCTGATCAGTAAAGGTAAAACCCTTATGCACAGACGAGGCTAAGCTCCGTTGATCTGGTGAGCGCCATCGATGTCGCCATCAGACTAGCCAGCTATCTCAGTCGTTTGCTCGAAAATGTCAGCCTTTGACGAAGCAGCCGCGTCATCGGCAGCGCCCACACACTGAGTCACTTGCCTCACTCCACAGTTCAGTCAACTTGTTGTGCTTTATAAAACATAAGAGAGACAGGACAAGAAAAACATAAGAGATGAGTCCGATGTATATATAGTAGTGCCTGGGTCAAGATTCATTGAGGCTGAAATGCTTGCCATGGTTGGCGAAGCAGAGAAGCAGGAGCTATTACTGACAACTTCTGACTAAGTGTGGCATCATAGCACCTACTCTTGTTTTGAAATACGCTCATGCAGTTTGTCTCACTTATTTTCGTTTCTTTTCCGAATCTCTTAGCCAGTTTTCGCTCAACGTCTGACTAATTCCTTACATTTATTTATTTCTGCGTACCATTAAATAAAGTTTGATATCGGAGAACGTTTCACAAGCATAATCGTTCTTTCCATGGATAAAGTACAAAACAGACCGTTTGTACCGTAACGAATTCGCTGTCTGCCTTTGTTATTACTAGTTGGCACCCCCCAACGTACAAAGAAAACGAGTTGTGTGAAAATTATCTTATTCACTTTAAATATGAAACTGCCCCTGCTCAAACTGATTATAACATTGTCACCATTGTCCAGGCCGTGGTCATGTATGGCCAACAACTCATTTCAGTCAATGCATGTAACGAACGGGCTCACCTGGCGGCCATTACACCCTACCTGGCCGCAGTTCAAATCCCCCAAGAGGTCCCAACAAGTTTTTGCATTTAATCACTTTTAGCTAAATGCTCACCTTATCGCTGGGTCCCCGGAAGCTCCATCCACTGGGCAGGAGTATCCATTGCACTGCGAGTCACTTTTAAAAATCCATGGAAAGCCAAAATAAGCGGAGCCTCCAGAGACGGTTGTACACACCCCGCGCACGCGTAATAGTAAAGGTAGCCAGTGCCCAGTGGTGCCAGACTGAGCAAAAAAGTAGCGGATTGGGCGACATATGAAGGCTACACGCTACTTTAAATTTTTGATCCTCTACTTTCTACTTGCTTTCTTATTAGTTATAATATGTATTGAGTTTGTTGAAATCCACTACTGTTGAAATGCGTGCACGTTACTTGTCAGAATAATCCAGTACCCCTAATAATAGCAGTAAAACTACCAGTGGTAGTAGAAACAGGAGGATGTACAGGAATGGCCAAGGCGGATTGACGAAGGGAAAAGGGAAAGACAAAAGGGAAATTCTACCTCTGGGAAGTAAAATAAACAAACTCAGTATTGTTTCTCTACCTTTCTTGAGGGCTGGCAGGGGAGGGTGGCGGTGGGCGGGGGCAGGGAGGCTCACGCAACTAGGAACAGCCACGCCACCCAACGGCCTCACCAGCAACTACCCCTCCACCAGCACTGCCACCACCACCACCACCATTACCAACCCCTTCACCCTTCTTCCACCGTTAGCAAAGAAATAACGTAGGAATAAAGGAACGGAGGGAGTAGAGAATGCAAGGAAGGAATACTTAAAATCACCAATACATACCACTACCACCACTAACCTCTCGTCTCTTAAAAGGAAAAGGAGGAACCCCTTCACCTTTCTTCCACCGATAGCAAAGAAATAACGTAGGAATAAAGGAACGGAGGGAGTAGAGAATGCAAGGAAGGAATACTTAAAATCACCACTAACCTTTCGTCTCTTAAAAGGAAAAGGAGGAAAATAAAGAAAAATCAGAAAATAAGTAAGGATGAACGGAAAGGAAGGAGCGAACGAAAAACAAAAGAGCACAAAGGAGAATAGGAAGGAAAAAATAACAGACGGAAGTAAGGAAAAAAAACCTGAGGAGAAATAGGAATGGAAATGAGTGAAGGAATGAGGAAAAAGATATAAAAAATTGGTGATGAAGGAAAGAAAGGGTGAAAGTAAGGAAAATAAGAAAAGGAAGAGGAGAAATAGGTTAAAGGGTGGACGATAGCAAAGGGAAGAGGTCCACTCGCTCCCTGACAAGCCAGAACGGGCTGGGCCGACCATCAGGATCCACTGGGAAGAAGCCTCCCGGCGCAATAGACCAAGACGTAAAAAAAAAAAAGGGAACTCAATAAAAAAAAAAGTAGGAAGGTTAAAGAAGAACGGGTGAAGTAAGAAAAGCAAGAAAAGGAATAGGAGAAAGGATAGACGGTGGATAGAGGAAAAATAGGACAACGGGAGGATGACAGCAAAGGGCACAGGTCCATTCCCTCCCCGTCAGACCAAAGGAACATATTGAGCGTTGCAGTGCGGGCCGGGAGGGAGGCAGGGAGGGAGGGAAGGTCACAGGACACAATTACGATTACAAAGACCTTGAATGACTTCCTGGAAACAGCCGAGGCGGAGCGGGACACCGCCGGAACTCTTGCATCGGAAAAAGAGCGAAGAAAAACGCGGCGAAAAAGATGATGAAAAAGAGAGGCGTCGAGTCGGGTGATTTTTATCTGGCCAGAGTTTGTGACGCTGAATGCCGTACTTGACTGATATTTCACCGCTCAGGATTCTCCCCTCTTCTATTTTTTATCTATTTTTTATCGATTCTCAATGCTGCTGTTGGTGCTATGGGTCGAAAGAGGAAATGGAATAGGTGAACGACCAGGAAGTGAGATGAGAAGGTGAGGGAGGATAGAAGAAACGATGGAAGTAAAGAAATAAAGAAAAGGAAGAAGGGAAATAGCATAAAGGCGATACTATAGCTCAATGATGCTGTTGATGCTAGGAGTCGAAAGAGGAAATGGAAGGAGTGAACGACCAGGAAGTGAGATGAGAAGGAGAGGAAGGATAGAAGAAACGATGAAAGTGGGGAAATAAAGCTAAGGAAGAGGAGAAATAGGATGAAAGGGGTACGATAGCAAAGGGCACTCACTGTCAGGTCAAGGGAACATACTGAAAGAAAATGCGAGGAATGAAAAAAGGCAGAAAGGAATGCAAGAAATGGAAGAAGAGAAATAGGAGAAATTTAATGTCGCCAGATAGATTTGAACATGATTTTCCATTCTCCTTTTCTCTTGTGATTCCTGTTCCTTTTGTATTGTTTAAAAGCTTCGTTCTTTCACACCCAAACTCCCTACAGCAACAGTATAGAGTGAGCAGCTGCGTCACTGGTTCATCGGTAATTATCAATCGGTTGTATTGTGTCGGCGAAGAGGAATATATTTTGATACGTTATTTATTCCGCGCGAGGGAGAGTGTTGAGGTGGCGCGCATCAACAGAGCATAATTGAACAGCTTGTCACCTCGCTGTTGACGTATGGTGAGACGGGGCGGTAATCATTGTCACTTTGTTATAATCGTTTGTTTTAAATTACTTTCCCAAATAATGGTCCGTAAAATCGAGAAAAGAGAACTCAAGTCATTAACATTCCGGCTTAATTACGGCGACATTAGAAAAATTAGTGTACCTCCATGTCGCGGTTTAGATTCGCGACAAGTTATTTTTTATATTATTTGGAATAGGGAAGCTGCTGACGCGTTTTCCTAGTTCGTCACGTGACCTAGGCGCGGGGCGGGTCACGATGACTCAGCCTGTTCGTTGCCTAGGCGACGAGCGTAGTGATGCCAAGGCGTGCATTTTCGTTGCGGGTCGCCCGCTGTGTTTTACCTGCGCTTACGCACTTTCAGGAGTCGCCACTCCACTCTGCAGGTGCGTAGTAGTGTGTGCATTACTGCAGCTAGTTACGCCTCTGTTGATGAGGAAGTCTTGTATTGTCTTTGTGCTTCCCGCCATGGGGGCTGTTGCCGCCCGCGGCCTGTGTTGCTAGCCCGCGATTGTTGCTTTCCTCTACGTGTCTGTACGTAGCTTGCTCCGCTGTTTATATTGCGGTGCCATGCACTTGCAAGTTATAGCTGCGCGTCAGGAAAGTGTAACGATATCTGCCTATGGCAGTATTGCTCAGAGTGCTGTCAGCACCTCTGTTGTATTTTTCCGCGCCAGCAGCGTTTTGCATCTCGGCCGGGCGAGTTGGGGACCGTCAGGTCACTCGCCGCGGCTCGGGACTTCCTTCTCCCCCTGACCGCCGTCTGGTGAGGTCACGGGGCGACGTTCCTCTACTCTCGCCTATCTCTTGGCACCACGCGGTTTTCCTCCTGCTGGAGTGTGGGGATCCTGGGCTTCGCCACTTCGGGATACAGCCCACACCGGGTCTCAGTTTGGGTGTGTCGAGTCCGCGGCGGCCTCTTTCTGAAAGCCGCATCTACCGCCGACATCACGCGCCTGATGAGAGGACCCACGGCAGGAAGGACAAGCTGCAGCCACCTCGAGCAAAGCTGTGCAACGAGCCTCTACTCTTCTCCCTCCGCACCAAGTTAAGTAGCTAGTTGTTAGTGTAGCCAGGGCAGGTTAGTCTTGTGCGAGCACGAGTAACGCTAGGCTCAGCTGAGTGTGTATGTGAGATTGGTCTGTGTTTTCTTTGTGTGTAATAAAGTTAGTGCATAGTTGTACACGAGCTTTATTAGTAAACCTTTTGCCTGTGCGTATGTGCCTTCCAGCCCCATAAGGAGAGTAAATAAGAACCCCACGGGAGATTTGAGCAGGTAAGTCGTGTTAGTACCCCTAGTCAGGGTGTGTACACCGTTGTCTCCTGGCGTGCCGCGGGAATCAACCCTTGTCGGCTAGCTACCGCCTTGTGAGCACACTCCTGTTATTAAATCATTATTATTACCCCGTGACAATTGGCGCCCGAAACAGAAACTCCTTCTGGCTGGTAAGTGTGTGCACGTGGCTAGGTGTGTCTGTGTTTAGGGTCACAGCTTAGTATAACTGTGTTAGTGAGACTTATTAGCTAGCAGAGTGTTAGTTTTTACCTCTGACTAGTTTTGTGTGCTGTCCTTAGGTATAGGTTCTGTTTTAGTGCCAGCTTTTGTTCTGTTCCTATTGCCCCGAGTGCCAGTGAGCATAGGGTTTGATATTAGGACAGATTATCTTCCCCCAGTGCTACCGTGACTTTATCCGCAGGTATCGCGCTCCCTGAAGACAGCAGGTGCCCTGTGCTTCGCCGGCAGAGTGTGGGCATAAGTCCTGTGTCTGCGAGTCGCGCCTGACGGAGGCTCGGTGGGGTTTGCTGTGCCGTTCCAGTAGCCGTGCCTGGGCTCCACTTTCTTGTCTCCTCGTCGCCGTTCCTTGTGTGGGACGACCACGTGGCTCTTGTGGTCGGCGACGTGAGGAGGGACCAGGTCGACGAGACGCCATCTGCATTTTTACCGGGTGTGTGCGTTCTCTTTTTGTTGAGATTTGTGCATAAGCTAGTTTAGCCAGATTAGTTCACCTCTGCCTGCAGCTAGCTACTCAGGTTTGTGTAGGGTTCTAGAAGGCTCTAGTTTTGCCAGTTAGTCACCCCTAGCCTGAGTTTTAGTTAGCTCAGGACTGTGCAGGGTGCAGCGGTCTAGTTAGGGCCAGTTTTCTCTCTCCAGCCTGTGTAGTGAGTTCAGGTTAATTAGGGGGAGTGTGTTCTAGATAATTCTAGATTTTTGGGCTGTTCAGTCACCTTATTCTGCCAGAGTTAGTGCAGGGCAAGCCAGGCAGGATGTTTGTTACTCGTGAGCCTTCTACCGAGTATTGGTTTCAGCTGGGTGAGCGCCTTGAGCTGACGGGGCAAGACCTCGTCGCGTGGGTTCGCGAGGAGCTGCTGCGGGAGGCCTACTTCGAGGAGTTGGAGAGGAAAGACCTCGAGGCTGAGCTCTCCCACGAGCGAGAGATGCAAGAGGCTCAGCGCGCCCACGAGAGGGCCATGAAGGAGTCTGGAAGGCCCCAACGCCTCGCCCTCGCACGTCTCGCCTGCCCCTGGTTCGACACCAGCGACCTGGACACGCAGGTAACCGAGCCTCAGCCCTCCCCTGAGGCTGTCAGCACTGTGCCGTGTGACCCTGCTCGGCAGGCAGTAGCTGGGGAGGACCACGACCAAGGAGAGTGCCTGCAGGAGGAGGCTTTGCCTCTCTCCCCGGCGCTCCTGACGGTGCAGGAATGCACGGTGGTCCCGGTAGACGACGCAGACGCGCAGCCGCCTTGCGTCTCGAGTACGGTTGCTGGTGCCAGAGCAGAGGAAGAGGGGAATCTCGAGCCCTCTGCACTGCTGACGGTGTCACGGGAGGAATCACTGGAGCTGAAGGTTAGGGACGCGGGGCAACTGGCCACCGCCTCTCCCTCGCCCGTTTCGGTTCCTACTGCCTCGCGCAAGAAGCCTCCTGACATAGACGTTAAGGCCTCGCTAGGTTGCGCCTCAGCACCTCCTGACGCGGGGCAGCTGCCTCCTGACTCTCCCTCGCTCGCCTCGGAATCCACGGCCACGCGCAAGAAGCCTCCTGACATCGATGTCAAGGCTTCGCTGGGTTGCGCCGCAGCACCTCCCGGAAAACAAGGCCACCGCACCGCCAAGCTGTCTCGCCCTCGCCGTGGTCTAGGTAAGAGTGACTGTTCAGTGTTGTGTGAGGGTTCCGGGCGACGCCGCCGCAGAAGGAGGCGTGTCACCCGAGGGCTTAGAGGTCGCGCCCTTGCCAGGCGCCCTTGGAAAGCCCGCCCTCCGAGTTCCTTCTGGCGTGCAGCCAGACCTGCAAGTGTAGGTAGGCCGTCGTGTGTAGGTCGTCGCCGTGATTCTGTGAAACAAGTAGACACACTTCACTACACAGTGCCACACCACACTCCACACTACCACACTAAATATGGACATGTGTCCCTAGCCTTGTCTCGGGCCTCTCTGCAGCTTCAGGAGTTTTCTCTATGCTTGTTAGTATAAGGCTGGAGTTTTTACACTCATCAAGCTGAAGGGAGCCACCCGATGACGTACACCTTGTGCTTGTGTAACTAGGTTTAGCTAGGGGTTAGTTCAAATTTTATATGTACGCTAGGAGTAGCGCCCATGATAAAATTTCATTTGCATGGGCGAATGTCGCGGTTTAGATTCGCGACAAGTTATTTTTTATATTATTTGGAATAGGGAAGCTGCTGACGCGTTTTCCTAGTTCGTCACGTGACCTAGGCGCGGGGCGGGTCACGATGACTCAGCCTGTTCGTTGCCTAGGCGACGAGCGTAGTGATGCCAAGGCGTGCATTTTCGTTGCGGGTCGCCCGCTGTGTTTTACCTGCGCTTACGCACTTTCAGGAGTCGCCACTCCACTCTGCAGGTGCGTAGTAGTGTGTGCATTACTGCAGCTAGTTACGCCTCTGTTGATGAGGAAGTCTTGTATTGTCTTTGTGCTTCCCGCCATGGGGGCTGTTGCCGCCCGCGGCCTGTGTTGCTAGCCCGCGATTGTTGCTTTCCTCTACGTGTCTGTACGTAGCTTGCTCCGCTGTTTATATTGCGGTGCCATGCACTTGCAAGTTATAGCTGCGCGTCAGGAAAGTGTAACGATATCTGCCTATGGCAGTATTGCTCAGAGTGCTGTCAGCACCTCTGTTGTATTTTTCCGCGCCAGCAGCGTTTTGCATCTCGGCCGGGCGAGTTGGGGACCGTCAGGTCACTCGCCGCGGCTCGGGACTTCCTTCTCCCCCTGACCGCCGTCTGGTGAGGTCACGGGGCGACGTTCCTCTCTCGCCTATCTCTTGGCACCACGCGGTTTTCCTCCTGCTGGAGTGTGGGGATCCTGGGCTTCGCCACTTCGGGATACAGCCCACACCGGGTCTCAGTTTGGGTGTGTCGAGTCCGCGGCGGCCTCTTTCTGAAAGCCGCATCTACCGCCGACATCACGCGCCTGATGAGAGGACCCACGGCAGGAAGGACAAGCTGCAGCCACCTCGAGCAAAGCTGTGCAACGAGCCTCTACTCTTCTCCCTCCGCACCAAGTTAAGTAGCTAGTTGTTAGTGTAGCCAGGGCAGGTTAGTCTTGTGCGAGCACGAGTAACGCTAGGCTCAGCTGAGTGTGTATGTGAGATTGGTCTGTGTTTTCTTTGTGTGTAATAAAGTTAGTGCATAGTTGTACACGAGCTTTATTAGTAAACCTTTTGCCTGTGCGTATGTGCCTTCCAGCCCCATAAGGAGAGTAAATAAGAACCCCACGGGAGATTTGAGCAGGTAAGTCGTGTTAGTACCCCTAGTCAGGGTGTGTACACCGTTGTCTCCTGGCGTGCCGCGGGAATCAACCCTTGTCGGCTAGCTACCGCCTTGTGAGCACACTCCTGTTATTAAATCATTATTTTACCCCGTGACACTCCAATTACTCTGAAAGCAATAATATCACTCGTTACTGACTCCAATTCATGGCTTTAAATAATCAACATTTATGACCTCGCAAAATAAACAATTCCAAGTTATTAGCGTCATGTAATTAGAGCCAGTCATTAATTGTTATTCATCCTCACGTTGAATGCCGAGAAATTAAACTCCCACACTGCCCTTTCATTTCATCTCGACTCAGAATTTCTATACATTCTTCAGTTTAGTTTTACCTTTTGCATGTGAGAGGCAGAGGCGTCTACAGGGAGAGCACTCATATATTTCATTTCATCTCCACTCAAAATTTCTATACATTCTTAGGATATATTAAACTTCCACACTGCCCTTTCATTTCATCTCCAAACAAAATTTCTATACATTCTTAGGATATATTAAACTTCCACACTGCCCTTCCATTTCATCTCTACTCAGACTTTCTATACATTCTTCCATTTAATTTTACCTTATGCATGTGAGAGGCAGCGGCGTCTACAGGGAGAGCACTCATATATATCCCCTTCGCTTTCTCATCAGTTTCTTTTGCTAAACTGAATAATAGAGGGACTCCACAGATTCCTCTTCTGTAGTCCTATCTTGAGTCTCATGAGAATTCTCCCCTGTCTGACGAGATGCCATACGCCACTGTTGACTGCAATTATTTTTCTTTTTTACTATAAGTTCACAGTACCCGCCCAGTCTTTCCAGCCGCCTAAAAATGAATTAATGATTTTGTTGCATCCAAAACTAACAGTGTAAAAGCCAATAAGCAAACGAACACATAGCGAAAAAACAAAAATCAGAGGTAAAAATGAATGTTTCCCAATGCTCTCTCCTATTCTCCTCACGCTGTTGCAACTGCCCGCAATACTACCAAGAAACAAATTAATTAATTAGTCGCTATATATAGGTAAATTAATCAATGAATTTTTATATTTTATTTTTTGTTGATAAAAATATATATAAAAAATCACGTTTTCTTCTTCACGCCTCCCTGGACTGGCCAAGACACCAGCAAGGAAAGGCAACCCACGCCTCGCCATCTGCCGCTACTGTTACAACATTTTTTACGAGCGGTCCGACTTGGCGGGGAGTGTTCCCTTGGGGGGGCGCGGGCGGCGGGCAAAGGCGGGCGGTGGGCGGTCGGTAACAGCGTGCTGGATGGCGGAAGAAAACGCGCGGCGGTTAGCGAGAATCATCCGCTAAGCCATTTGACGGCTAATAAAGTGCGAGTAAACGGCATTACATTCCCGGCGGGGCGGTGGCGGTGAAGGCGGTGGTGGCGGGGTGGGGTAAGGGTGGTGGAATATGGCTGTGTTTTACGTATAAGTGTTGCTGTGGTTATGGTCGTGGTGGTGGTGGTGGTGGTGGGATGTGTTTTTTATGTTGTTATACCTCATTATGTGGTTGTGGTGGTGGTGATGAGAGTACCGTGACGTGGTGGTGGTGGTGGTGGTAGCGCGATGTGGTTCATGTTATGTTATTATGTTATTATGTGGTTAAAAATATGAAGGTTTTTTTTCATGATTGTTGTGGTTATGGTCGTGGTGATGAGGGTAACGTGGTGGTGGCGGTGGTGGTGGGATGTGTTTTTTTATGTTGTTATTATACCTCATTATGTGGTTGTGGTGGTGGTGAGGGTGGCACGCTGTTATAAGTCTGGGTATGGTGTAGATCTGTATATATATGCTTGACCCTACACAACATTACATAGGCCGTTGAATTAGTTGGCGGTGTGGTATACATTATCATAACTAGGGCATATTTATACAGGCTGTGATAATTTATGGAGGATTCAGAAATTTGCATTACCCCGCCAGCCATTTTACTACCAGACAAATTAATTTTCTAACCTCTGGGGCACACAATGTATTAGTGGACGATAAATATTTGCAGCGTGTGGATTTAAATTAAAATCTAGCTTATCTGTAATTATCAAGGGAAACTTATTAAACACTTTTTACCTGCTTTAATTTTTTTTTTTTTTACTGCAAAGGAGACAGCACAAGGGCACAAAAAAAAGGAAACAATAAAAAAAGCCCGCTACTCGCTGCTCCTGTAAAGAATCCGAAGAGGTGGCCGAAAGAGCAGTCAATCACGTGAATAATCGTTGGGCTTTTATCTGCTATGAACAAATTGAACATGTGGGAAAAGGAAAGTGATTTAGTATGTTTAGAATTAAATAGTTCTCTAAAAAATTAGTTTCGATCTAAATCTTGTCAGCAGTTCGATGGATTAAACTGTCTAATATATGTAGGCCTATATGATTTCACGTAAATAATCTTTCCTTTCAATTTTCCTATCAATCACTTGTGCACTCTTTAAAATAATTGTAATGTATAATTTCAGAGCTATTTCAATCGGTTTCGTTCTGGTCCAAATCTTGTAAATTCGATGGACTCGGGCGCTCTCTCTCTCTCTCTCTCTCTCTCTCTCTCTCTCTCTCTCTCTCTCTCTCTCTCTCTCTTAATTTCACTTACATAAGCTTTACCACTACATACCATATCTTTCCAGTCGATCACTTGCACACTTTCTAAATAATTGTAATGTATAATTTCAGAGAGATAGTCCCATCGGTGAAGGAAAAAAAAATGTTCGCGGGGAGAAATACAGGACGTGTTTTTAAGTGCTGGACAAATACATGATTCATCAACCATCAACACTTAAATATTTGCCGAGAACACATTAATTAAAAAGCGTAAACTGTCCTATGTTTCCGGATTAATTGGAATATTTGCATTCTCGCTTCCAACAATTGTTTCTGCGTCGCTAGAGTAAATAACAGACAGACACAAAGGCAGACTCGTAGAAAGCCAACCACACAAAGATGAAAACAGATATACACCCAGAAAGAGACCAATACAAAGATAAAAACAGCCAGTAAAAGATAAAGTTGACCACAGAGACATAAAAACAGACCAAAAAAGACACAGAGAGACCGACAAAGAAAAATAAAAAGAGCCCCCCCAAAAAAGAAAGCTTACTACACAAACACAAATACAGACAAAATGACGAACTGAGACAGGCACAGAAAAGTAAGAACAGTCATCCAGAAAGAGAGAAAACTAACCATATAGATACAAAGACAAACAAAAAGAGAGACAGGGAGGCACACACATATAGAGTCGAAAGAGAGAGAGAATAAGATACATAAATAGACAGTCAACCAGATAATAAAAACGATGATAGACAGACAGACTAAGGCCAAATAAAGCAAGGCAGACAGACAAGCAAACAGACAGACACACAGAGAACAACATGAAGTAACACACCAAACAAACATTAATGGAAAGACATGGACTAGCCCCCCTCCACCCCCCACCCCCCACCACCACACATACATGCATACCCCCTCCCCACACCCACACACGCACACACACACACTTCACCAGTCAAGTTTGTATAGCCTGCCATCAATTCCTGCCACTGTATATTTCGGCCAGTGTATATTCTTAGGTGAAAGTGACCTGCGTGGCGGCGTGAAGCGACCTATAAATTCACCGCTGATGGGAAAATATCACATTCATTACCAGTGCCTGATGTAATGGTGATTGAAATTTGATGGAAGCCAATGGTCCCATAGATCGGTGCATGGCAAGTGGGAATGGGGGGGAAGGGGGGATCGGGGGCTATGTTTGTGTGGGGGCGTCGGGGCGGGGTGGGCTCTGTGTGTGTGTGTGTCTGCCTGTGTGTGTGTGTGTGTGTGTGTGTGTGTGTGTGTATAAAGATTTCATGCATTCATTTTTGGAACGTGATATATTACTTCCGCTCTCTCTCTCTCTCTCTCTCTCTCTCTCTCTCTCTCTCTCTCTCTCTCTCTCTCTCTCTCTCAGTCACACACACACACACACACACACACTTTTTAATCCCTCATGGCACTCGGCACATTTTTTGAGGATATTCCTGAATGTCCATTCGTTTCATCTCATTAAGGCACGCCCAAAAAATAACTAAAAATATATGCAGAAAAAAACGATGATGGAAACGGAGATTGTCAACACTGATTAAACTGGATGTAGAAAAAAATAAATGCATTAATCATATACGTAACGAGATATGAATGACAGTTTCGTTATATTTTTAGATAGTTTTTTTGCGATGTTATATACGAATCAGAACATATCATTCATTTTTATTCATCTGTTCATATTGATGTTCTAGCTAGATTATGAGCTTTTTCTAGAAGAGGGGGCAAGTGTATATGATAATTTTATTTAAACCTCGATTCCTATTTCTCTGATGATTTGTTACATGGATATTTTCGAATGTTTTTTTTATTTTCATTAATCATTTTCAATCACCGACTTATAATCTAGTTTGATACTTTTTATTTTAGTTTGTGTTCAGTATTTTTTTCGTTTCCTTAAAGTTTCTATTATGCATCTAAATACACGGTTGTCTTATTTAGCTTCCCTTCGCCTTCATTCACCCTATTCTTCATTTTTGTACCTTTACTTTATGACTTTACTTTTGATTGTGATAATTAATTCGTCCCTTTAAGTAACCCGGTAGCAGCAGGGATCATGTTTCTTAATGGTCCCTCTAAGCGAGAAAAATGAGAAAAAATCATATCTCACACAAACCATTTCATAATATATATCAAAGCATTTGTGATCAGTTTATGTATCATTTATTTTGGGGGTTTATATCATGGCACAAATTTGACCCGTCGCTGCTACCGGGTTAAAATCTTATATACCTAAACCAATGTATATCGTAATGAATTTTCCCTTTACCTGCAATCACCATATGCTCGTCATTTACATTCTTTTTATATTGGTCTTGATTATTAATTCGCTCAAAATCCTTGATATGTATAAAAATTCATATATGTCTTATTAGAATTTCCTTTCCAGCTCCATCAACCGCCTTCTCTTTCTTACATTTACCGTTCCATCTCCTCCCACAGTCTTCTTTTTCTTTTTTATATGTACCTAATTCCATGTGCCTAAATCCATGTCTATCGTATTATATTTTCCTTTCCACCTCCACCAACCGCCTTCTCTCTTAAATTGACCGTTCCATCCCCACCCACCGTCTCCTCCTTCCTTTTAATATGTATCTAATTCCATGTGTCTGAATCCATGTGTTCGTATTATATTTTCCTTTCCATCTTCACTCACCTTCCCACCTCCACCCACCGTCTTTTCCTTCTTAAATTCACCTCTCCATCTTCACCCCCGTCTTCTCTTTCTCCTCCTCCTCCTCCTCCTGCTTCTCTTTTCCCGTCATCCTCCTTCGCGCATCTCCTTGCAGTATCGTATGTTTCTTCTCTCATCTCCTTACTCACCTTTATTACAGTCTCTTCCATTATCTATTCCCTTCCTGCATGCATTCTCCCTTTCCCTTCCCTCCTTGCTTTGCTTCTTCCACAAGTTTATTCCCCCTTACTTCTTCCTTCCCCCATAATTATTCGATACTTTCCATCTCTTTGAATTTCTTTATGCACCTAATTTCCACCCAAAGAATATTTCCCCTGTTTTTTTTTTACATATCTTTATCGTATGCTGCGGTAATTCTGTTCTTCCGCTTTCTCGTTTTAATCCTCTCTCCTTCCTTCCCTCCCTCCCTCCCTACTTCCCTCCACCTCGTTACCCTCTCTTCTCTTCTCTTAAACAAACAGACATTTTAATTTGATGACGTGTTTCTAATTATTTTGCTGAACTTTATACGAATACGTGTGAATGCTTGCGAGAGAGAGAGAGAGAGAGAGAGAGAGAGAGAGAGAGAGAGAGAGAGAGAGAGAGAGAGAGAGAGAGAGAGAGAGAGAGAGAGAGAGAGAGAGAGAGAGAGAGAGAGAGAGAGAGAGAGAGAGAGAAACAGAGAGAAACAGAGAGACAGAGACAGACTAAAACGTTATCTGAAACCTCATACAATTAAAACGACAGGAACGAAAAAAAGAAGAGAAAAAAAACGTCACCTTCATCACTGTCAAAGGTACTCATTTAAACGTTCATTTCCATGCAAATCTCACCCGCTTCTATTATGCCCCAAAAAACATTAAGATATTCCTCCCTCAGCGTCTTCCACATTACTAACCCCAGGAATCCTTTGCTTAAACTCGTCGTCTCTTTTTTGAACACACGATTTTAGAAGACAATTGCGAAGAACGGTGAGGAAGAAAAGAGAGAGGAGGAGGAAGCGGGAAGGAGTGGAAAACAGTTAAGTGGATTGGAGTAAGAAATAAAAAAGTCTGATTCTTACCGCGAACATGTCCAGAATAAAGGAAATAGAAAAAGATAACAGGGTAGTATAGAGAGGAAAGAAAAGGAGGCGATATGTGCTTGGTACTGTGAGGAAGGAAAGAGAAGGAAGCGGAAAGGAGTGGAAAAGAATGGAGTGGACTGGTGAAAGAAGTGAAAGAGATTACGTTCCTTACCACAAACTGTCTACGAATAAAGATTTTTTTTTTTTTTTACAACAAAGGGAACAGCTCAAGGGCACACAAAAATAGACAATAATAAAAAAAGCCCGCTACTCGCTGCTCCAGTACTACAGCTTAGTACTAGAAAGGGGAAAGAAAAGGAGGGGAAGGAAGGTGAAAGTTGATTAAATAAGGTAAACGAAGGGAAATGAATGGAAACCCGGTGAAATATGCTAAGGTCGTACTAGAGAACGGGAAATTAAACTGTATTGGAAAACTATAAGAAAACTGCATTACCACACCGAGAAGGAGAGAAAGTGTGGCTATACAGAATAAGAAACGCAGAATCAATCTCTCTTCCCAACCCAAACTAAATTTATGTTCAGCATTTGCCTAGAATATGATTTAAGTTGTAATGGAAGACTATGTTGGTTTAGTCATTGTTTCTTTAAAAATCCGAGTGCTGTGATGTAACGGTGTAAAAAATGAGTTACTGCCAATGTGCTGACCTCAGATTTCTTTGTTTTCTTTTGCTTTCGTTCTTGAGTATATTAAAAGCATATACATAGAAGATACGAATGAAAAAAGGCATAAAAATTAATCTACTCTATCTATCTATCTATTTTCCAGCCTGTATATATACGTATCACTGCCTTTCTATCTGCAACGAAAAGGCTGAAGCGAGGAATGTGTAACGAAAGAATAAATACAATAAATAAATAAGAATAACAATGAGAGCAACGGCAGTCAGGCACAGAAACAAAGGGAGAGGTAAAATTAACCGGTATTACGTAAGACCAGACCAACAGGAAGCGGCGTGGTCTGTCTGGCTGGTTTTTTGTGTGAGGTAAAATCCGCCTCTCCATCCCGCCCTCCTTTTCCCTTTTTGGGGCAATAAAAAAAACACAAGTAATTTTAAACCCTACTGGAGGTGCAACCATTTTCCTTATTTTCCCTCGTTTCCCTCCCTTGCACTTCCTTTTTTTGCTCTCTCTAAATCTGTAACTCTCTCTCTCTCTCTCTCTCTCTCTCTCTCTCTCTCTCTCTCTCTCTCTCTCTCTGGCTTCAATTCACATTTTTCTCCCTCTTTTAATTTTCCTTCCCCGGCAATTCATTTTCTTTTTCTTTCTTCCTTTCTCTCTCTCATTCATTAACTTCATTTTTTTTACATTTACGTGAATTTACAGAGCTAAAAGATCGGAGAAATCGCACTTTTTATTTAATTTATTTCTCTTCTCTTCATTTTAATCGCTTTTTCCTCCTTTGCTCTCCCTCCTCGCCTCCTCTTAACTTCTTCCACCTGCTGCCTCTCTCTCTCTCTCTCTCTCTCTCTTCCTCCCTCGCCGATAAATTCTCTCGCCTCTCCCTTCCTTCTCCTCATTGCCCTCGATTCCCCGCCATTTCTCAGTTTTGTGCTCTTAATTCTCTATGATGGCTGCTTTTTTTCTTTCTTCAGTGCTCCTAATTTCTCTTTGTACATGCTTTCTCATTTTTTTTCTCTCTCTCTCTCTCCCTCTCTTTCCGGTCTGGCTTGCTTCTTTTTGTATTTTGCTTAATTTCCCTTTGCATTAAAATCTTTGGTGGTGTTTTTTTATGCAATTCTTAATCGTTTTTCACTAATTATTTTTCGGTTCGTGTTTAACTTGATTTCTTGCATTTTGGTTGCCGGCTTATCATAATATTTCGGTGGTCAATCATTATTACGTTATATGCCTATTCGTTCCTCATTTGTTTGTTATTATCGTGTTTTTTTTTGTTTTTTTTTGCTATATGTCTTAACTTCTTAACATTTCACCTTCACACATTTCTTCATTTCTGTCTCTCTTCAGGTTTTCTCACTTAAAATATATCTCCTCAACCTCTGTTAGGCGTCCCATTGGTCATTAAATTTGTCAGAGAAGTTAACAATAATTTTACCAACGGGAGAAATAAAAAAAAATAAAAAAAATCCATAAGTGCTTCATAAAGTGCAATGTGTGTGTGTGTGTGTGTGTGTGTGTGTGTGTGTGTGTGTGTGTGTGTGTGTTACTCTTACGTTCTTTTTCTTACAATGGTTTCTTTTATTTTCCTGTTCAACGTACAATATTTTTTTGATGTGGTAACTGTTTTGCGCCATCCCCTTTAGCTGCTTCACTAATTAAATTTGTATATTTTTTTTGTACTGAGCCCTGGAAGTGGATTAGCGCATTTTATTCATTCATGAGGTTATTCCTTTATTCATAAGTTTATTTTTAGGGCACTTATTCCAGTATCATGTTCGCTATGTTACGTTTATCATCACAGAATTAACTTTTGCAAGCTATATTACTCTGTCCTTAACTATTTACTTTTCTTTCATCCCGTCTGAAGTCATATAGGCAGCCAAATAATCATATCAGTCACTCACAATTTATTCATATGAGTTTATTTTCAGGGCATTTATTCCATTATCATGTTCGCTATGTCACGTTTCTCATCACTGAATTAACATTTGCAAGCTATATTACCTGTCCTTTATTATTTACTTTTATTTCATCCCGTCTGAAGCTATATAGGTTGCCAAATAATTATATCAGTCACTCACAATAGTACAAGTATATTTCTAACTATTGCTCTCTCTCTATTTCTGTCTGTTTATCTGTTATGGATGACCTATTTGCTTTTTTTTCTTAGTTATAATTTAAGGCCACGTAGCTACTTAAAATATAAATCAGCTTGAATTTTTTATCAATACAAAATAGTTCCCTACCTATATATTTATCAGTCCGTTTATTTACCTATTTATTTTTGCGTTTTTCTTATTTCTTTGTTTATTTTTCTTTATATAAACAAAATTCTCCTTTATTTCTGCGTTTCCGTTGCTGGGTAGGACTCTAAAACACTTAACAGGCGACATTGGAGACTAGAATCGCTTCCTAACACCTTTCTCTGCTCCTCCTCTTACTCCTCCTCTTCTCCTCCTCCTTCCACTCCTTCCTCCCCCAGCACCGGATAATGGCCTCGCCTTTGTTTACATTCCTAACACGGCTCGCTCGCCAGCCGTGCCCGGGAATATTCCAGTAATAATCCGAACCGGTTCCATCCCTTGTCAGTGAGTTAGCGGCGCCTGGTCTTAACAGCTGGAGGCAGGGCGCGGGTGTTGTTTCCGAGTTTTCATTTCGTTCAGTTTACGTTAGAAAAGGCAATGAAAATGTTATGTTGTTAAGGGGGTGTTCTTAAAGGAGTCTCTCTCTCTCTCTCTCTCTCTCTCTCTCTCTCTCTCTCTCTCATAACCTTGATTTATCGCTTTTATTCGAATTTACAGAGCTAGAAAATGAGATATATCGCACTTTTTATTATTTTCATTCTTCTTTCCGCTTTAATTGCTTTTTCCTCCTTGCTCTCTCTCTCTCTCTCTCTCTCTCTCTCTCTCTCTCTCTCTCTCTCATCCGTTCCACACACACACATCCTCCTCCTTCCCACACACACACGGAATCAAAGTCACGCAATGAGAGTAATAAGAGTAATAATAATTAGATAAAATAAAACCCGACATCGAAGAAAATCCAATTAAGGTTATCGCTCGCTCATTACAGACTCGCGTTGCCCCACCTGAGCTCAATCCTTCACTTTGATCTCATTTTTGCCTGCGCGCTGAAAGTAATTGGCGCTCCACCTTGACTCTCCCGCCGCAGGACAAGCTTAGAAGAAGGTCGCAGATGAGGTTGAGGGAGAGTTTGGATTATTTTGAGGATTTTCGACATTTTCAGCAAATATCGAAAAGAAGATTAGGGAAGATTTTGTACTATTTTCATTTCTTTTTTTTTTTTCTCTTTTCTACTGCAAATGTCGAAAAGGAGGTTAGGAAAGATTTTAAAGTTAATTTGATTTCGTTTTTTTTTTTTTTTTTTACGGCAAATGTTGAGGTTAGGGAAGATTTTGTACCATTTTCATTTCTTTTTTTTTTTTCTTTTCTCTTTTCTAAAGCTAATGTCGAAAAGGAGGTTAGGAAAGATTTTAAGTTAATTTGATTTTTTTTACAGCAAATGTCAAAAAGGTTAGGGAGGATTTTGTACTATTTTCATTTAGTTTTTTTTCTTTTCTCTTTTCTACAGGATATGTCGAGAAGGAGGTTAGGTTAAGCTTTTTGGATTTTTTTTATTTCGTTTTTATTTTTTCATTACAGCCAAGGTCAAAAAAGTGGGTTAGGCAAGACATTTTTATTATTATGATTTTTTTTTTTACAGAATAGGTCGAAAAGGAGGTTCGGCAAGATTTTTGATTATTTAGATTTCGTTTTTTTTTTTTTTTTTTTTTTATTTTTTTTTTTTTTTAGAGCAAGGGAGGCAGCTTTAGGGCGAAAACAAAAAACATCAACAAGAAAGTCTGCTAGAACAAGACGCCGGAAGAGAGGTCAGCTTCGGGTTACCTCGGGCTTTATAATTTTCCGAGAAGTGAACATTAACTATACTTTCTATATTTTCACTTTTTATTGGAAATGTTTGATTCAAGTTGTCTTTTTCACCATTCGCTTCCAGGTTTTCTTATCGTGTGGAAATCTTATCGATGTTTCGCTCGTCCATTAGTTACGCAAGATAATGAGTAAGTGTTTCATATTTATTGTTATTTAGTGCTATTACTCAGATATTCTCTTCTCATTCGCTCTCGGATTGCGTTATTGTGCGTGCGTCTACTTCGTGCTGCGTTCGTCCATTTGTTACGCAAGGAATGACTTAATGCTACTGAATTTTTTATTAGCTGAAAAGTCATTGTGCTACGTGGCTCCAAAAAATATATTATAGATTTCGTGGTATTGGAAACTTATATTACTGTTACACATAAATAATAATACTGGAATCAGGAATCAGGCAGCTTAAAATGAAACCGAACTGTAAAAAGAAAAAAATATATATCGACTTCAAGGTATTAGAAACAAGTATCACATAATTACACGCCCAGAAAATAGAACCTAAGATAATACAAACTAAGTAAAAACACCGTAGAATAAAGTAAAAGAGGCCAACAAAGAATAGAGATTAGTCTATAAATACCATTACCTAATTACACACACAGAAAAAAATGTAACCTATCAAAACAAACTACAAAGAAAATATCGTAGAATAAAGTAAAACCACAAACATGTCAATCTATAAATAAACCACTGTACGGGGGATGTACTCTTCGTCCGGGTGGCATAACGGGAGATGAAAACAGAGGGATAACAGATGTGGACAGACTGGCGGGCAAAAAGCTAGTTTACTGGGCCCTAAATTAAGAGGAAAGGCACTTGGTGGGTTGAGGATGGGCACCGCGTGAGGCTGTTTGTTTCCGGGCGATGCTCAGATGTTTCCCGGTGATAAGGGAGAGCGGGAGAAAATGTAGGGGAGGAGAGAGAAGATGAGGGAGGCTGGGAGACGGCGAGGAAAAAGGGGAGATGGTAGGTGAGGAAGAGAGGGGAAGAGAGAGACAGAGGGACGTACAGGGAAAATAATGTTCGGAGGTAAAGCGTAAAAAGAGGAACGCACATGTGAGGTAAAGAGATGAGGATGGATGTGACAGGTGTGAAGAAGGGGATGAGAGGAAGGAGAGGATTAGATGAGAAGGCGAAGAATGGCGAGGATAAAGAGGGAGGGAGGCGGCCGGGAGATGAATAGTGCAGGAGGAGGAGAGATAAGAAGGAGTTTTGAAAGGAAGACGAAGTATAAAGAAGAGTGAAGGGAAGAGAAAGGAGGTAGGGAAGAGGACATGGACGAAGAAATAAAAAGAGGAGTGAAGGAAGAGAAAGGGAGCAAGGAAGAGGGACATGGAAAACAAGATAAAAAGAGGCGTGACGAAAGATAAAGGAGGGGAGGAAGAGATATATGAAAAGAGAAGGGAGGAAGGGACAGGAGGAAGGAATAGGACACACATGGACGAAGAGATAAAAGGGAGGAGTGAAGAAAGAGAAAGGAGGGGAAGAAGAGATATAAAAAGAGAAGGGAGGAAGGTACAGAAGGAAGGAATAGGAACATGGACGAGGAGATAAAAGGAGAAGTAAGGGAAGATAAAGAAGGTTATGGAGAGAAACATGTACGAGGACGAGATTAAAAGAAAAATGAGGGAAGACAGAGGAGGTAAGGATGAGGACATGGAGGAAAAGGTAAAAAATAGGGAGGAAGTTAAAAAAAAAGTAGGTACAGGGATATGGAGAGTGAGATAAAAAGAAAAGTGACGGAAGAAAAAAGAGGTAGGGAGAGGAACACGGGCGAAGAGAAAAAAAGGAGTGAGAGAAAATAAATGAAGGAAGAGGAAGGGGAGAGGGAAGGAAGGGAAAGGCAGATTTATTTAAACACAAGAAAAGTTTGGCGGGGAGCGAGGAACACACATAATTAAGGTGGGATGAATGTCGTGTTTAAATATTAAGTCCTTTTTTGTGTGGGCCGGAGATATTCTGAGCAGCCCAAAACTTTAATTACACTATTGCAGAATTAAAACGCATTATTTTTCTCTCCATTTTTACAAGGACTTTTTTTACTCAGTTATATATTTTTACCCGTGTAGATCCTAGCAGGCAAATTATACCATATAGTGGAGCGTAGAAAATTACACTATATAAAAATTTGGTTATTACATACAAGCTGTTACCAATAAAAGTACATTGTTGATAATTAGATTTTTACAACAATATAATTAGGCTATTCCACGATACATTCCAGCAAGTATAAGACGCGTGTGTGTGTGTGTGTGTGTGTGTGTGTGTGTGTGTGTGTGTGTGTACTAGTGAGGCCGTGTGTGTAGATACAATAATAGGCAAGCGTGTGGTGTCGAGAATGGCATCTTGTGATATTAGAGAGAGAGAGAGAGAGAGAGAGAGAGAGAGAGAGAGAGAGAGAGAGGGGGGGGGGGGGGGCAAGGTGGCGAGGCGGGCGGCGTGAACTGATTGCAAGCCTGGGCGCGGAATAACAATGAGGCGCCGCGTGATATTTCCACCGTGCAAGGCGACGCGGCTCCCGGTGCGGCCTTGTAGAACCCTTTCCGCCCACCCTTAGTATGGCTTATTGGATTTCCCTGAAGGGTACTGTGGCAGAACTATTGTTGCTATTTGTATTATTAATAGTATTAGTATTAGTATTTGTATCATCTTTCGTTTTTTAATTTTCATAATAGTACTGTGGATTCATCAGCGTTGACACTTGGTACAGCAACGTAAAACGCTTAGATACAAGGCATTTTCGTGTGATTGTGTGGTACGGATCAAATTTCGCTCGCTCCTTACGATGATTTAAGTTATTTTATTTACAATGACAAATTACATGACCTTATTTATTATTTTTGTTTATAATTTTCATTTTTAAGTTATATTAGTGGTCTGGTTTTCTATTTTTTTTTTTAAACGCCGCTCTCAAATGTTTAGTGGCTTGGGTATGTGACGGAATTATTATATTTCACTATTTCTCTTCATCTTGTAAAATACCAAATTAATCAACGACAACATTTCTTGAGCTAGCTTGACGTTTCTAAGCCAATTATTATTGCTGAGTTATTTTTTCTTCGTTTTCAAAAGACACTGCACTCATTTTTTTTATCTAAACATTTTTTACATCACCGATATTTAATATAACGAACTTTTTCTACTTTATTTCTAAAGAAATTGACCTTAACAGTTCAGCTGTTTGGACTGTCTTGCCCGTGTAGACTGTATTTGATTATTTACACAGAAGCACAGCAAGCGAGACATTCCCAGACCCGCCATTACCACGTCCAGCACGACCGAATACGAGGGAACACAAAGTGAATCACCAAGGATCCGTCACCAACGCTCGACTGAAACGAGTCCACCAAAATACAACACAAAGAGCCATTGCAACAGACACTTTGGCTCTAATTCATGAGGCTGAAATGCTTTGAGTGCCTGCAGGAGCCGCAGGTCGATGGAACAGAGCAATCGGCCGTAAGTTAGGCAATCAGAAGTTAAACACTTAATGGCGTCGCATCACGAGAGTTGGCCAAGTTTTGGGCGGAATGAATGGGCCGAACAGACACAATACCCACCTCCCCAAACTGTCTCCTCCTCTCCAAAGTCCCTCACACTCACGTCTCTCCTTTCACTGTCTGCTTCATTCCTCCTCCGTTTCTCTCTGTCTAAAGTGTTGTTGGCTCAGAGACTTAAATTGGTATCGTCACACAGTTAGACATTAGTTTCTCTTCTTTGGTGTGTAAGTCGCCTCCATCCCCAGTCCCTCACACTCGTCTTTCCTCTCATTGTCTTCATTCCTCCTCCCATCTCTGTCTCCTTTAGTGTTGTTGCCCCCCACACTAATATCGTCACACAGTAAACGATAAAAAAAACTTTCCTTTGTTGTGCAAGAAGGTCGTTTCAAGCGTAGTATTGGCCTCCACTTTTAGAAAACCTTATTTCACACCAAAGCGAGGCTACACTTACATTGAAATATAATACATATCTAATTTCATGCTCTCGCTCTCAAGTCCTGAAAGGTTTATGTACTGCTCATTGTAATATCACAACTGAGTCTATTAAGTTCACGACTCGAAACAAATTATAACGATGGCGACTTGTAAACGAGACCAAACACTAATTGAATTCTCGCCGCCTCACAATGCATGCTGATGTGCTGCGTGTACGCGAGGGTGGCGTCACACGGCTGGAGTTCCCGGAAAGATCACTAATGCATGTTACGCTTCCAGCAATAGCGAGCGAGGACACCAAACTCTGGAACGATTCAAGTGTTCTGCTGTTATTTGCTTCATGATTACAAGATGCATTGGAATTGGCTACTTTCATTCAGTTTGTACACGATAATGATATATTGTGCTCTTGAATTGTGCTTTGAATGATCAACTTAGCTATTAAATTGTTTTACTGTAATTGATATCATGATTATGGATGCTTTGTAGTTTGCGTTTTCATTTAATTTGTTTAGGGGAAGAATATAACGTCCTCTAACTTAAATATCTTAGATTGTATGTTTTGAAAGGTGGACTAGGCTATTCAACTGTTTTTATTTGTACTAGGCTATTCAACTGTTTTTATTTGTACTAGGCTATTCAACTGTTTTTATTTGCACTAGGCTATTCAACTGTCTTTATTTGTACTTTGGCTATTCAACTGTTTTTATTTGTACAAGGCTATTCAACTTTTTTATTTTATTTACATCGTGATTACTAGATGCTCTTGGACTTTGCTTTTTAATTTATTTTGTAAACGAGAATGACATAATGTTTTCTCCCTTTTTAAATTAAATATCTTGAACCTGTGATTTGAATAGCTCACTGAACTATTCAACTCCTTTGCTATTATCTACTTAATGATTACTAGAATATAGATAGATGCTTTGTACTTAGCTTTTTCATTCAATTTGCATCTGAGAATGATATTATATGCTCCAACTTATAATATCTTTGAACGTGTGATTTAAATAGTTAACTAGAATCCTGTTACTCCATCGATTTCTCTTGAAGTTAATAGCCTATCTGTCTTCTTGGCTTTCTTGTAATTGGATTTTATTAGGGGAGAGCAGGTTGAACCTAATTAAGCCCTCTACAGATGGAGCCGGAAGGCTGGAAGGCAGAAATGGTGTCCTCTGAACTACCTCTAAGACGTCTCTCAACATTATGTACATCATGTTCACTGTTCACCGGTTCAGAGTTTAATTGGGTCGGGTCATTATGTAATTGGTCCACTGCCGATAATGAAAACACGTGGCTGAAGTTTGTTTAGTGAATTATATTGTAACTTGTTCTCCAACTTTGTTCTCGCATTTCAATATTAGTTTTAACCATTTTTTTGTTGTTGTTGACTAGGCTACAGTACAGCATTATGTCCTAGCCTGTACAGTTTGGAAATCGTTATGTTAGGACTGCACACACACACACACACACACACACACGGTATTTGCTCTTCCCACTGATCTGTCTTTTTTATGTAATCACACTAACGATATCAGTTACACAAATGAAATGCTATTGCTAAAAAACATGCAGTAAAATATGGTAATGTAGAGCAAATACAAGAGATTTTAGTACATGAGGAAATGTGTTAGTAGTAAATTTATTAGGCTAGAATAAACTGCAAAATAAAAAATAAATAAAAATATGTAGGCTAATAGAAACGATATTGAGTGAACTACGTGGTATGTGAAACGAGGAATGTTCTCTGCTCTATGTTTTGATAAATAATGATACTGACGATGACGATAATGATAATAATACTTAGATAATTATGATTCTTACTCTACTAGAAAGTATGGTATGAACATGGAAAAACATGGATAGGCTACTGGTAGAATACTAAAAAAAAAAAGTGGATAGCCTAATCTTATAGCCCAGAAAAAATGAATAATTTAACCATGGAGACAATTAAACATACACCTATTCTTCATTATCGATATTACACTATATTAAAGAAAGCAGTTACTTACTCTATTACAATGACCAAGTGTTTATTCCTCCTGGCAGCACATCCACTTGCTTGAGATCAACACAAGATAATCCAGAACACTTTTAAACAACCAAATAAAAAAAGGAGGAAGGTAGGAAACAACTGTGCTAAGGAGAGCTTGATTTGCACACCGACGTAGCCTATTAACGGAAGGGACAAAGTTATAACGAAGACGTATGCACAGTAGCCTACTTAACGGTAAAATGAACGTAACAATTACTATGACACTCAATAACTTACTGTAACAAAAGATATGTCAAGTAAAAGCAGAGAGCAACAAGAAAAAACACGATGGGGCCTTATACAGGGTGGCCCAAAAGTCCCGCACCATAGGGGAATATGACTTCTAAATCAGTATGTAATCTCAATGGTGCAGGACTTTTGGGCCACCCTGTACTCGCTCTCAAAGGGTGTCAGCTCCGTTGCCAACACAAGAACCTTCGCTAACACCTCACAAACGAGCTTGGCAACGTAAACTAAGGCACTACAGATATCATAAGACCTATTTAAGCTCTCAACGATGATCAGTGAGGCAGTTATCAATGATCATAGGGATAATTCAAGCTTGCACGGAGAAAAATAACACTAAAACATCAAACAGTTGAGATTTCCTCCTGAGATTGGCAACAGTAGCTAATGACATCAAATTTTAAGCCTTATTCTGTACGTGAGAAAGTATTAGTTCACCCTCCCAATATCCACTCTAGTCTGTAAGCAAATAAATTACATGGATAGGTAAATAACAGGCAGGATTACTTAAGTTAACCATTTGCTTTGACTCGTGTTTCATTGCACACGAGAAACGGAAGTGTATTTGCGTGTGTATGTGTGTATAGGTGTGTAATAAACAATACATTCATCAACGCAAACACAAGACAACCCATATCAAACAAGTTCAGGCATGGAAAACAGAGTAAACAAAACACCATAAATAATAGTATAAAAAAAAAAAAAAATCGTATATTGCGCAGGGCGACCGAGTGTTATCAGCGTGACGTCATCACTCGTCGCCTGTTCCTCCGTGCGGGTAGGTGACTTTTCCGTGTGTCCGTGTGTGAAAGTGCGTTCGTGGCCTTGTACGTGGATCCCTGGGCAGCGAGACGACACGAAGCTGACCTGGCGATGATATAAGGTACGTGGTGTTAGTTTTATCGTCCATGGGCGTTGATAAGAGACAGGGAGTGAGGGGAAGGAGGAAATTGGGGAGGGACTGTTGGTAGCCATGTTGGAAAGGGAAGAAGGCAACCAGCCAACCACATTTGAATACTGATGAATGAAAATGGTGATATAGTAGTTAATTTAGACCGTACAGAAGGGGAATGTTGAATAATTGATCTTTTTTTATATAGATGAGCTTGATTTTACTTGATAGCGTGTGCTTAGATATTCTTTCCAAGGGGTACCTCTTCCTCCTCCCACCACCTCCTCCTCCTCCTCCCTCTTTTCCTTGGTGTTCCTCTTCCTCCTCATCCTCCCTCCACCTCCTCCTCCTTGTCCCTTTGCGGATTTTAATTTTTGCTTTCAGGTGATTTGTATGTTATTTTGTTTTCTTGGTTGTTCTGCTGTGTTTTGATTGTTTGTATTGCTTATAAACGTCTGTTTTATGTTACTGGTTTTATTTTGATGGATAGCCTAATAGGTTGGTTTGATAATTGGTAGTTTCATTGCTTGTTTGGCTTCGTACACACACACACACATACACACACACACATACATACATCATATTATCTTGACCTGGATTTCATAGACTTTACTTAACGTTTATATATTTATTTATTTTTGCTGGGCTATATCTGATGGTCTGACGTAATTTAGCAACCTTTCTCTCTCTCTCTCTCTCTCTCTCTCTCTCTCTCTCTCTCTCTCTCTCTCACACACACACACACACACACACACACACACGTTTGAGCCATATAATACGAACACACGCACTAACACATTCACAAGTTAGCGAGCGAATAGCCAGCGAGCATAATGTGGTCGTTACGAGAGAGAGAGAGAGAGAGAGAGAGAGAGAGAGAGAGACGTAAACAAATTTCATGCAATATCACGCACCTTGCCTCCCTCTCCGTTCCTTGACACTCCATTTCCTTTCCTTTCCACCTCCCTCTTTCTCCCTCGTTGCTTCCTTACCTTCTTCTCTCCCCCTCTCCTTCCCTCCCTTCGGCCCCCCTCATCTTCCCTTCTTCTCTCCCCATTTTCTTCCTCTCCCTGTTCCCTCTCCCTCCTATTCCCTTCCCTTCCTTCGTCCCTCCTCCTCCCCTTCCTTTTTCCCTCCCCGTCCCCATCCTTCTTCCCTCCCCTTCCTCTTCCCTTCTTTCTTCCCTCCCCTTCCTCTTTCCTTCCTTCTTCCCTCCCCTTCCTCGCCCCTTCTTCCCTCTCTTTTTTCCCTTCCTTCGTCCCTTCTCCTCCCCTTCCTTCGTCCCTACCCCTCTCCTTCCTTCGTCCCTCCCCCTCTCCTTCCCTCCCTTCGTTCCTCCTTCTCCCCTTCCTTCTTCCCTTCATCTCTCCTTCCCTTTACACACACACACACACACACACACACACACAAACACACACAGGGGAAATAAGGGAAAAACATAAGTATCAGAGCAAAATTCACGTTTTAATATCGCCGTCTGCAATTCACAGAACGCTTTAATTTTGTAAGACAGGAAAGAAAGGAGAGGAAAAGGAAAGAGAGGAAAGGAGGGAAAGAGAGCGAGAGGAGGGCGAAAGGAGGAGGAGACGGAAGAAAAGTAAAGGAGGAGAAAGCTGAGGTTGCAGAGGAAATTAAATATGAGAAAGGTGTGAAGAGAAACGGAAAAATATGGTTAGGCTAAATTTTAGTATGATTAAGGAAGGAGAGAGAGAGAGAGAGAGAGAGAGAGAGAGAGAGAGAGAGAGAGAGAGAGGATGGCATATGATGAAATTTATGTGAATCGAAGCAGAGGAGAAAATTTACTTAATAGACGAATCATATTATTAAGGAACGTGAGATAAAGGTGAAGCAGAGAGAGAGAGAGAGAGAGAGAGAGATGGAGGGGAAAGGGGAAGAAAAGAGAGGGGGAAGAAAGAATGGGAATTAGAGAGGGTAGAAAAAAAATAAAGAACGGGAAGGAAGGGAATAGGAGATAAGAGAGAGAGAGAGAGAGAGAGAGAGAGAGAGAGAGAGAGAGAGAGAGAGAGAGAGTATACCAAGCCAACACAAGAACAACAACAACAACAACAAAAATCAGAATACATGAGTATGCAGTCCTTTCAAAACAGGCAATATGCATTAAAATCTTTGTTGGTTCATCAGAGAAACGAAACTTTTACAAATGTCGAGTATTGTCCTTTTTTTTGCTTTTTCACGGCTGACCTTTTTTCGTTCCTAATTGTTGCGTCATACAGTTTTGTCGTTGTAATCACCCGGCTCAATTAGCTCGTCGCAGCGGTGTGTTAAAAGCGGGAGTTTTGTCAATTAAATATTATCCGGAATGTTTGCAAGTGCTGGATTTTGTTTATTTTTTTTATTCTCCGTAGTGATCCGTGACGTTGTTGCAGTGATTAATATATGGTGTTTTCTGAAAGGGTGGAAATATGAGGATGTTATACGGGAAACTATAGTATTTTAGTGTTTTCTCATTGTTAGTGTTATCATATTTCCATCTTCCCTTCTTTTTCTTTACTCTTTCATTTTCCTTCTCCTTTTTTCCTATCGTTATCCTCCCATTCTCATTTCCTTTCTTCCTTTTTCTTCTGTTTTCCCTCTCTCTCTCTCTCTCTCTCTCTCTCTCTCTCTCTCTCTCTCTCTCTCATTTCTTATTTCCTCATTCCTTTTCCCTTTCTTTTTCCTCTCCTCCTCTCATTCATTTAATTTTCCCATGCTCCCTCTTCCCCTTTGCTCTTTTATTTTCCTCCTTTCTCCTTGTTTTCCTCTCTTTCTTATTTCTTTCCTTTCCTTTCCCTTTCTTTTTTCTCTCCTCTCATTCATCTCATATTTCCATCTTCCTTTTTTTTCCTTCTATCTTTCATTTTCCTCCTCCTTTATCCTTGTTTTCCTCCCTTTCTCATTTCCTTCCTCCCGTTTACCTTTCTTTTTCCTCCCCTCTCATTCATCTCATATTTCCATCCTTCCTTTTTTCTTTTCAATTTCTCTCTCCCCTTCTCCCTGTCGTTTTCCTCTTTTTTCTCATTTCCATCTTCCTCCCTTTTACCTCCCTTTCTCTTTCCTTCTCATCCCTCATTTCCTTCCTCTCCTCCCCTTTCCTTTCTTTTCCTTCCCTTGTCACTCTCGTCTCATAGTTTCTTCCTCCCTTTTACTATTTTTCCTCCCTTACTTATCTATTATTTTCTATCTTCCTCTTTTCCCTTCCCTCCTCACTGGCCTATCATTTTCTTCATACCATTTCCTTATCTTTTCACTTCCCTTTCTAATTTCCTTTCCTCATTTGCTTTAATTTGTTTCTAGTCGTCTATCAATGTGTAGCCCTACTTATTTATTTATTTATTTATTTATTTATTCATATGTTGGACTATTTCTGAACCAGTGCGTCTGTTTCTATATTCATACGTTCATTAGTTTTATGCTTGCAGTTTTAATTTCACGAATTCATTTATTCGTATTAAGGGAGTTCCCCGAATGAGCAAAATGCGTCAGAGTACTTCATTTATTTCATTTAACGGGAGTGTGTGTGTGTGTGTGTGTGTGTGTGTGTGTGTGTGTGTGTGTGTGTGTGTGTGTGTGTGTGTGTGTGTGTGTGTAGGGTGCCATTTCCACCTCCGTTTTTAGACACATATATAGCATAAATTTTAAGACCATATTCACACACACACACACACACACACCTCACACACACACGCACGAAATGAAAATTATAAAAATACCGAAAGTTTTTTTAGGAAGTCAAATAAAAGGGAAAAAAAACGTTTGCGGGAATGTAGCAAAACGTTTTCCGTACCAGGCCACTGTTATTGTCCGACCGTGGGTTGTGGTGAAGGGGAGAGGGAGGGGGGGAGGAGGGAGAGAAGGGTGGACGGAAATGGAGGGGTGATGGGACGACAAAGATAGGGAGAAGGGAGGATGGGAACTAGAGAGGGAGGGGGGAGGAAAAAGGAGTGGAAAATAGAAGGAAGGAAACAATAAAGATGAGAGAGGGAGGGAAGGAAGGAGGGAGGTAGGAAATAAAAGGGAGAGAGGAGGAAAAAGATAGGGAGGATGGGAAGTAGAGAGAGATGGGAGGAAAACATGGAAAGGAATAAAAGGAAGAGGGAGAAAGGAAATAAAAAATGAGATAGAGGGGAGAAAAAAAGAAAAGGAAAATGGAGGAAGGAAAGGAGAGAGGAGGGGAGGAAAACGATAGGAAAAAAGGGAGGAAGGAAATGGGAGGGGTAGGAAATTGATAGAGAGAAATGAGGAAGGAACTGAAATCGAGATGGGACAGAGAGAGAGAGAGAGAGAGAGAGAGAGAGAGAGACTATGCATGTTGAAAAGGAAGCTGCGAAGAGGGAGCTAAAACGAGTAGACGTGAATATAAAGGAGGAGAAAAGGAAGCGTTTGAGAGAGAGAGAGAGAGAGAGAGAGAGAGAGAGAGAGAGAGAGAGAGAGAGAGAGAGAGTGAGAGAGGGAGGAAGGGTGTGCTTAAAAAGAGAAAGGAGAAAGAGGGAATAAAAATGAATGAAGTGGAAAGGAAGGGAAGAAGGGAAAGGAATATGGAGAACGGACGCGCATAATATAGATAGAAGTGAATGATGGTGGAGATAGTGAGAGGCGAGGCAAGGGAAGAGGAGGGAAGGGAAGGCCAAGGAAATATAATGGAGAATATACGAGTATTTGGGCGGAGGGAACGGGAAGAAGTGAAATTTTGTGAGATGTGATAAAAGAAAATATGAATACCTTGTTTTGCTTTTGTGTTTGGTGTGTGTGTTTTTTAGATTTTTTTCGCACTTTTGCATATAGGTAAATAAAGAAAATGATATCCGTTGAGTGTTTTCATCTTGTATGTGTTGAAAGTTAAGAGACGAGATAGTTGTCAATGATTTTTAGTTTCAGTCTTAAATGTTCGTAAATCTAATACCAAATGATGTTTTATATATTTTTTCCTCTACTTTTTTCTCTTTTCTTTTCCTTTATTTACTTTTTTACATTTCTTTCCCTACTTTTTTTCTTTCCTTTTACATTTCTTTTTCTACTTTTTACTTTTTTCTTTTTCCTTTTACATTTGTTTTTCTACTTTTTACTTTTTTCTTTTTCCTTTTACATTTCTTTCTCTACTTTTTACCATTTTTCTTTTTCCTTTTAAATTTCTTTCTCTACTTTTTACTTTTTTCTTTTTACTTTTACATTTCTTTCTCTACTTTTTACTTTTTTCTTTTTCCTTTTACATTTCTTTTTCTACTTTTTACTTTTTTCTTTTTCCTTTTACATTTCTTTCTCTACTTTTTACTTTTTTTCTTTTTCCTTTTACATTTCTTTCTCTACTTTTTACTTTTTTTCTTTTTCCTTTTACATTTTTTTCTCTACTTTTAACTTTTTTACTTTTTCTTTCATCTTTTTTACATTTATTTTTGTATTATTTAGTTCATTTAAGTATAGTAATGACAAGAATTGCTCTATTGACATTAGGTTTTCGCTCAATCTTAAAATGTAAGTAAACAAATAAAGACTCTAAATCTTCTAAGGTTTATTCGCTAGTTTCTTTCTTTTCTTATATATTTTTTGTGTGTGTTGTCATTTGGGTGGACGTAAAAAAAGACGAGGAATTTTATATTTTCCCGTGTCATTTCTTTTTTTCCTCTTATCTTTTTATATTTTTTTCCAGTAATTTTTTCCTTCTACATATGGGGAGTTTTATATTTTTCCCGTAAGTCATTTTTTCTTTTCCTCTTTTCTTTTTATTTTTTCCTGTAAGTTTTTTCCTCTCGTTTCCTCCTCCTGACCAGCCACTCTTTCTGCTCCATCATACAAGGCACTTTTTAAGTCCCACACTTTCTCTCGTGTTAATTAAACTGTCTTTTTGTGTGCGAATATTACTTGATGGCGGGGAAGGCAAAAATCATCGCAAACAAAACTCGAAGGAAACTTGAAGGAAACATTTAATGAACGTGCTTTGATCTTTTTCCTTTATTTTCTTTCCGCTCGGGAGATCATTAAAGGCAACGCGGCGCCAAATACATATCGCAAAAGATGTGTTTAATGAGAGGAAAGGTTTTACGCGTACTTTTGCTTGTGTGTCCAGGGAGGGGGACGGCGAATGGCGCTTCTTATGTCCACTAAAGAATATAACCTTAGAAAACATGAATATTACTTTACGAAACAGGGAGGAGGAAAAGATATGTCGAAGGAGGATGGGAAAAAGAGAGAGATGGGAGGAAAACATGGAAAGGAATAAAAGGAAGAGGGAGAAAGGAAATAAGAAATGAGAGAGAGGGTAGAAAAGGGAGAGGGAAAATGGAGGAAGGAAAGGAATATTACCCTACAAAACAGGGATATTACATTACAAAACAGGGATATCACTTTTCAAATCAAGGGTATTACATTAGAAAACTCCTTATCTTTTTTTCTTTTTTTTTACGTACTGCTTAAAGCGCCTGTAGTCTTTATATTTTTAGGGTCCTGTTGAGCGACCCGAGCCCGGTAGTGGTGCAGGCGAATTTTATTTAAAGAGGCTGCCGTGATGTACGACTCTGACTTGGCCCATGCTGCCCCCCGGTGCGCCTCTTGACCAAAGTCGCTGAAGATAGGGTTGACTAAGAATCTGGGCAGCATGTGGGTAATCTTCCGCCGCTGGCTTGAATAATTATAATTTTGGTGGGACTCGAACCCAAGTCCACGGGCTCACGACGTCCGCTCGGCCACCGCCGCCCCACCCCATCATTCTCATTAGGCATGACTGGATGCTTGATAAGGAATGAAAAGAAGACCAATTGCAAGCTTAGTAGCAGAGTGGGAAAGACTTAATACTCAAACTCGTTAAAGAAGAAAAACAGAACTATTGGTGAGAGAGAGAGAGAGAGAGAGAGAGAGAGAGAGAGAGAGAGAGAGAGAGAATGAAAGACCCACAAAATAAGACAGACGGAGAAACACATAATACAGATTTCCAAAGACACCGACACACAACATACACATACACAGTGAATCAGAGAGAGACCTCCTGCTGCTCCTCTCCAGGGGTTGGCAGGACTCACTAGACACCGGCCTGGATACCAGTGTCGTCACTCTCGACATCACGGGTGCTTTTGACCGGGTATGGCACGCGGGCTTGCTGGAGAAGCTTCGTGCCAAAGGCATCCAAGGACACCTGCTGATGTTGATGAGGGACTACCTTCAAGGAAGAAGCCTCCACGTCGTCGTCGGCGGCCAGCAGTCCAAGGACCTCCCAGTGGGTGCCTCAGTCCCTCAGGGATCTGTGATGGGACCTGTCCTCTGGAATCTGTACATCGACGACCTTCTCAGGAGTCTGCCAGCAATCTCTGCATACGCTGACGACTGCACGCTCTCCCTCTCCTACCCTCGCCAAGAAAGCCAGCAAGCGGTTGCTGAGGTCAACCAGCAACTACGCTTGATACGGGGGTGGGGGGAGCGCTGGCAGGTGAACTTTGCTCCTGAGAAGACTCAGGCGATGGTGATATCTCGGTCCCCGGCAGCCACACAACCTGTCGAAGGAAGGGTGATGTTTGGCTCCGTCACCCTCCCGCTCCAGGATTACGTCAGGATCCTCGGAGTGGACTTGGACCGAGAGCTGCGCTTCGACCGCCACCTGAAACACGTCGCCCACCAAGCCTCCCTACGTGTCTCTGCCCTTCGTAGAGTGGCTAATTTCCTCGACAATCGAGGAATTATGCTCCTCTACAAGGCCCAGGTAAGATCCCACCTGGAGTACGGGGCTCTGACTTGGATGTCCAGCGCTGCCACACCTGCAGAGACTGGGCAAGGTGGAGCGACGGGTGCAGCGACTGTTACAGGAGAACTACCCCCAGCCGCCCCCTCAGGATATTGTACATCTAGACACTGGAGCACCGCCGGGACGTCGCTGCGCTGGTGGTGTTCCACAAGGCCCAGGTACAAGGAGTACCACACCTGGCGAGACTGAGGCTCCCCCCGCGAAAGGCTGTGAGAGATACGAGAACGGTACTCTCCGGTGCCGGTGCCGAGGTCACGCGCCAGCCAGCACCAGCGGACCTTCACCTCCAGGGTGTCCCGCCTGTGGAACACATTCACTGCAGCAGGGCCAACAGTGAGGGAAATGTCCGCCCAACAGGTAAAAGTGGCTGCTCACAGGTGGCGACGAACATGCCCCACACCACTAGTGATGCTAAATACACAGTGAACAAGTGTAAAGGGCTTTTGAAATAATGCACAAGAAAAAAGTGACATTTTAAGCCCTGAAAAGTGCACAGTGAAACATATGTTACTCGAACGATCGCATAAAGTGTCGGCGGCCAAATACAAATATGTTGTGTACTATAGATTCGTCAGTTTAAAAAGAGAGAGAGAGAGAGAGAGAGAGAGAGAGAGAGAGAGAGAGAGAGAGAGAGAGAGAGAGAGAGAGAGGCTATTGAAAGTGATGCTAAACAAGAGCGGTTCACGTAATGGGCGGGAAATATAAAGATCACATACCCGGACACGGTGTAAATGTCGGCGGATCTGCATAATAGCGGATCCAAGTGGGCGGGGAGAGGCATTTGAAGGTTTTAATACGCATCGAGGCCTCGCTAAACCCTCATTACCGGCGTCCAATGAGCGAGACAGAGGCGGAGTGAATGGAATTTTGTCCGGGGCGTGATACTGTTTTGTAAGTAGGAGTGTGGGGGGGGGGAGGCAGGAGTTGGTGTGTGGGTGGAGGGGGGGGTTGGTGAGGGTGTGGGTGGGTGGGTGTAGGAGTGTTTGTGTGTGGGGGGTGGTAGGCATGTAATTAGGTAAGTATGCTGGTAAGTAGGCAAATGGATGGGTCTGGCAGGAAGGTTAGTAGGTGAAAAGGTTAAATATGTTTGCATAGGTAGATAGGTAGGTAGGTAGATGGGTTAGGAAAATCATAGGTAACCAGGTAAAGTAGGTGAATACATGTGTATAGGCCTATAGGTAAGTACGTGAGTAGATGGGTGTATTAGGCTTAGTTAGTAGGTTCCTGTCTTTATAATAATAATAATAATAATAATGATAATAATAATAATAATAATAATAATAATAATAATAATAATATATATATATATATATATATATATATATATATATATATATATATATATATATATATATATATATATATATATATATATATATATATATATATATATATATATATATATATATATATATATAAAAAAAAAAACAGGACAAGAAAACGAACGAGATTGAAAGAGATACATAACGCTTAACTAATTGATACCTTTTAATCTGTTCATTCATTATCTCTCTTTCCTTAATTAACTCAGGATTTTTCTTCTAATACGATATCTTATTTCTCTTACATTAGGCATGGTTAATATAGGAGGCTGTCTTTATCTCATCATCATCCTTGTCTTTCCCTAAGTAACACGATTTTCCTTCTAATACGATATCTTATTTCTCTTACATTAGGCATGGTTATTAGGTGGCAGTCTTTATCTCGTCATTATCCCTGTCTTTCCCTAATTAACTCATGATTTTTCTTCCCGCACGGCATTTTATTTTCTCCTAATCACACATCGTGGCGCATCGGAAATACATCACGGCGGCGCCATTCATCAATTTGCACCTCATTAATTATCGATGATGGAGACGAAATTAATCGCGCGTCACGTGACATGTAATATCCGATATATTTCATTTTCACACACACACGTCCCGAAATGAAGGCAGAGAGTACAGCGCTTTGTCCCTCTCTTTTGATGTCTGGGAAACGAAAAATCTCACTAAACGCAGGGAAGAGCAATCCGGAGTGGACTTAAAATACATACCTTTGTCTCTATGTTAATCAGTCTACTCCATTATTCCCTTTGAAACGCCACACGGAACTCATTGACGGAAGATTAATTCAAGCTCTCAATTACATATTCTGATGGCTTTTGGCTGCGACGGAACAAGATTATATTCAATTGTACCGCCGCCCCTTAAACCTCTGATAAGCCTGGCAAACCACAACGAGAGCACTGATTTCTGAAGCCCTCTCTCTCGCTCTCCTCTCGTGTTGTAAACCAGGACAAGGGGGATTAGTTTACTCGGTCATATAATCACCTCACTTTCTACACTACTTACTAATATGTTCGTTTTGTTATCGTTAACTATACGGTTTAATCTAAGTCACTACTTCGGTTTGTGTTTGGATTCACGACATAATTGAAAGGATTTACGCCCTTATTCTTGGACTCTTTCGGCTCTCACAACAAATTTCAAAGGCCACAAGGGAGATTAGTCGGGTTCTCAATAGTGTTTTTTTACATTCATGGTACAGAAGCCTTATCAAGCTATCACTGGTCGCATAAACTACCCATGGAAATACTAACACAACGTCTACGAGAGCCTTATTAAAAAATGGGTGTGCAAGCTCATAAGTGTTTGAGGATACGGACCCATGTTAGCTCCGGCCTATTATCCATTCACCTTCCTCCTCCAGGTCCATGCCATCACCACAAGTTGCTTCACCTAACGACCTAACTTCGAGCAGTGTCATCCCTTCTGATTTGTCTCTTCCCCGCGTCCTCTGAACGTACTCAAACAAAGATACAGACTTGAAGGACACATGGCAGTCACCCGACCTCTTCGACCTCAAGATAGATAGATAGATAGATAGATAGATAGGAGGGAGGGTGAGGGAGGGAGGGGGAGAGAGAGGGAGAGAGAGAGAGAGAGAGAGAGAGAGAGAGAGAGAGCAAATGCAATATCATCTCGTTGCTTGCTATATACTTTTCATTTTGGCAACACGAGTTATTGCATCATGTTATTATGAGAGAGAGAGAGAGAGAGAGAGAGAGAGAGAGAGAGAGAGAGAGAGAGAGAGAGAGAGAGAGAGAGAGAGAGAGAGCAGACCACAATACAGACAGAAACAGACAGAAACGGAAATAGAAAGGAAAAAGAACAGAGAAAGACGAAAAGACAGACACAGGGAAACAAGGAAATACAAGAAACAATAAAGATGAGAAAAACAAAAAAAACTAATACATTGACTAACCATATAAAGACGAAAACACACACAAAAAGAAAAAGAAAGAAAACCCACCACGCCAGTCATGCTCCCTTCCTTCCTGTCCCTGACCTCAAACTCTTGTCTGGAAGCGGCAGAAACTTCACCGAGGCGGAAAGGTTCGAGTACAGAGGTAACTTTGACCCAAGGCTTCACGACCGGCCTGGCATAGGAAGGAAGGAAGCTCGGTGGAGGAGGAGGATGAGGTGGGGAAGTGGGGGAGTGGAGGAGTGGGTAGGTCGGTGGAGTTTTGGCTCGACAATTCTAGAGTGGCTGCCGCGGTCGTAGGTCAAAGGGGGACTGCGATATTCCCAGACCTACTTCTCTATATTGCAGACGCGGTAGGCGGCGAGGGCAGCGTGGGTTCGTCTAGACAACTCGCACTGCCATGAAACTGATGTAGACTGATTCGTGGAGTCGCTGTGAAGGGTGACATTTGTTCGCTTAAAGAGGCTGGGAAGCGTGTGGCCGAGGCTGAAAAGGTATCATACGCCACTATAGAGAAATAATTGACATGGAACGATGATGTGTACCTATTAATTTTTTACTTTGGGATTATGTTTGAAGGTGGATTGTAGAGCTTATAGGGGCTAGGTAGCGTGTGGCCGAGACTGGAAAGGTATCACACGCCACTATAGAGAAATAATTGACATGGAACGATGATTTGTACCTATTCATTTTTTACTGTGGGATTATGTTTGAAGGTGATTTGGAGGTTTGAAAGACTTATAGAGTCTATGTAGTGTATGGCCGAGTCTGGGAAACTATAACACGCTACTATAGAGAAGTAATTGATATGGAACGATGATTTGTACCTTTCTATTTCTGTCTTTTGAATTATATTTGAAGGTGGTTTAAAGGGTTGAGAGTTCCCCGGGAGAAAAAGTGTCGCAAATCCAATATATATACACAGTTTTAATATAGGAGCATAACTAAGACCATTGATTCTCTAAGTTTTTGTTACTCTGATGCGAAAGGGAGTGACAATCTTATCCTTGAAGTCTAGGTATCATATGTTTGGCTGAAGTAGAAGTCAAAAATTGCTATATAGGATTGCAAATGAGGAATATAACTAGAACTCAACTAAGAACTCTATGATGCATGTCTAAAGGGTTGTTATAATTAAATTTACCCTTGCTTAAGTCATTTATGTGTAGTATTAGATTTGGAGGTTTGTTTTGTAGAAATTTTGAAGTACATAGAAAATAGATCTAACGGGGTATTAATGAAATTGACAAACGTATTTTTTTATCTTATAGTTGAAAGAAAATGTTATAATAAGATCTACTCCTACTCAAATCATTTATGTGTTGTATTAGTACTGAATGTATTTTTTTTTGAGAAATTTTAAAGTACATGGAAAATAGATCTTACAGGGTATTAATGAAATTGACTATGGTATTATTTCTATCTTATAGTTGAAAGAAAATGTTATAATCAGATCTACTCCTACTCAAATCATTTATGTGTTGTATTAGTACTGAATGTATGTTTTTTTGAGAAATTTTCAAGTACATGGAAAATAGATCTTACAGGGTATTAATGAAATTGACTATGGTATTATTTCTATCTTATAGTTGAAAGAAAATGTTATAATCAGATCTACTCCTACTCAAATCATTTTTGTTTTGTATTAGTACTGAATGTATGTTTTTTTGAGAAATTTTAAAGTACATACGAAATACTAGATCTAACGGGGTATTAATGAAATTGACAAACGGGACCTTTTTTACCTTTTTTTTCTCTTCTAGTCGAAAGAAAATGGGAAACTCCGAAGAGCGCGCCGTAAAGAGGATTTCATTTTTTTTCCATAACCTCGTTAGAACATTTTCCGAGCCTCCCTTTTGAAATGATACGTCTTTTTCGTCGTCATTTTTATTCGTGCGATTCGTTCATCCTATTAGTGTTTTCTCCCCTACTCTCTCTCTCTCTCTCTCTCTCTCTCTCTCTCTCTCTCTCTCTCTCTCTCTCTCTCTATCTATCTATCTATTTCTATCTCTCTCTCTCGCTCGCTCTCTCTGGAAGCAATCAACCTTCCTTCTCCCTTTCTTCTTTTCTTGTATCTTGTATTTTTTTTCATCTCCTCCTCCTCCTCCTCCTCCTCCTCCTCCTCCTTTTCGTCCATCTTTTCCACTTATGCCTTCCCCGTTTTTCTCTTCTTTCCTCTTCTTAATTTTATCTTCACTTCTTTCTTCTTCATCACTCTCCCACGTAAGTACTCTATCCTTTTCCTGCTCTTGATTGCTCTGTGTTATTCTTTATTTTCTTTATCCTCTATCTCTCTTTGCATCTATTATTTATTTTTACTTCATTCTTAAAAGTTTCTCCTCTGTTTTATCGTGTTCCTTTTCCCTATGTCCTTTCTTCTTTTTTCATCGTTCATTCTTAAATCTATCTCATTGTCTCTTAATTATCGTTCCTCTTCATTTCTCTCTATTCTGTTTTCTTGTCAAATCTTCCTATAATCTTTCTTTTTTCCATTTCATCCTTCTCTTCATTCTTCTACTTTTCACCACCCAAATCATTATCCTTCTTTTCCATCTAGTTCTTCCTTTCTCTCAATTCTTTTATCTTTCATTTTTTCATCCCATAATCTTTCTCCTTTCTTCCTCATCATATTTCTCTTCATTCTTCCTTTTTATTAATTTTCACATCCTTCTCCTTTCGTTGTCGCCATATTCCTCTTCCCTTTTGTCCATTATACTTTTTATTTCTCTTCACATTCTCCTCTTTTCTTTGGCATCATGATCTTTTTTTTTTATTTCTTCTACTTTTCGACTTCTCCTAAAACCTTTCTTCTTTCATCTTCATCTTGTTGCTCTTCCTTCTCTCCATTCTCACCTCCTTCTTTTTGTCTCCTAAACGTTTCTTCCTCACTCTTCTTCATCTCTCATTCTCCTCCACTTCCTCCTTATCTTCCTCTTGTTCTACCTCCTTCTCCTCCTTATCCTCCAATTCTCCTCTCCTCTTCCTATCTAGCTATCTATATTTATCACTCACCTCCTTCACCTCCTCATCTCCTTTTCTCTCCATTCTACTTTTTTCCTTTCTCCTCCTCCTCCTCATCCTCGCCCTTGTAAGTAATCCGTCCCTTGGGCCTGTCCGCGTCCCCTTAGCCAGCGCGTCGCATTTCATCTCCCCACCGCCGCCGATCGAGCGTCTCCCTCTAGCGGCATCAAAGAGGAAACTGCCCTATTTGCCACGACGGACCCGCCCCCTCACCCTTCCACCCCTGCCTGGCCTGGTGATGTTGATATAGGAGTAGATTTTGCATGGGATTTTTTTTCAGACTTTTTATTTATTTGTTTATTTATTGTTTAGTGTTTTATTTTGTCTTTTTATTTGATTTTTTTTTTCTTTTTATCCTTTTGTTTCTTTTTTTTTTCTCATTTTTTGGTGATTTTTTGAACCTTTATTTTATTTGGTGGTGATTTTTTATTGATAATTTTAGTTTTATTGTTTTGTTTTATCATTTATTTTTGCTGTATGTTTTTGTTATATATATTGTTTTACTTTCTTATTCTTTTGTTTTTTTCTCTTTTTACACACACATATATATATATATATATATATATATATATATATATATATATATATATATATATATATATATATATATATATATATGTGTGTGTGTGTGTGTGTGTTTGGGAGTTAGTTTTGGAATTTTCTGTTTGTTATAATACTGATAGACGACAATTTTCTTTTCTTTTAATAAATCACAATCGACTGTTTCTTTACGCTTATAAGGGAATTTACTTTGTTATTCCTTTAAACATGCAATTATTAGCGGAAATACCAAAAGAAATGAGAAAAAAAGCTTATTATATGAATTCAGAGAGAGAGAGAGAGAGAGAGAGAGAGAGAGAGAGAGAGAAGCGTCACGCACACTAAATCGAGTGCGAATTGCTATATGCAAATTAACCATTGCATATATGATGATATCTTTGTGTGTGTGTGTGTGTGTGTGTGTGTGTGTGTGTGTGTGTGTGTGTGTGTGAGAGATATTTCTTTTACTCTTTATCTATTTACCTATTTATTTATCATTTTCCTCCTCCTCCTTCTTTTCCTTCTCTTCCTCCTTCTCTACCTTCTCCATTTCTTATCTTTCTATCTATGTATCTATATAATTCATTCTCCTCCACTTCCTCCTTATCTTCCTCTTGCTCTACCTCCTCCTTTTCATCCTCCTCCTCCTCCATTTCCTCCAATTCTCCTCTCCTCTTCCTATCTAGCTATCTATATTTATCACTCTTCCTCCTTCACTCCTCATCTTCCTGCTTCACTATCTTTTCCTATTCTTCCTCTATTCCTCCCTTTCTTTCAGCTCCCCTCTTTCCTTCCACTTAAACACCCCTTACGCAGTCTCTTTACGCAACACAACATCCATAACTTTTCCTTTCTTCTATATTTACACCTGTTTTTGTTCTCTCTCATTCCTCCCTTTGTTATTTTTTCTCTTCTTTTCCTCTTCCATTTAAATCTTCCTCACGCAGTCACTTCACTCAGTTCAACACCCATAACTTTCACTTACGACTATATTTACACCTGTCTTTTTTTTTCTCTCTCAGGTACGTGGAGGACAGGCATTGTTGATCGTTGTCCAGGTGAGCGCACACTACGTCACAGGTAATTACAGATGTGTTGACAAAGCGATAATGAGCATGAAATCAACGCTATTAATCATCGACAGGGGAAAAAAAAGAGGAGGAGAGATGAATGTGTGTGTGTGTGTGTGTGTGTGTGTGTGTGTGTGTGTGTGTGTGTGTGTGTGTGTTGATTCTGATTATTGCTTTGGGTTTTTGTTTTTGTTTTGAGAGAGAGAGAGAGAGAGAGAGAGAGAGAGAGTTAAAAGAATGGCGTTGGTATATTAGAATTAGGAGGAGGAGGAAGAGGAGGAGGAGGAGGAGGAGGAGGAGGAGGAGGAGGAGGAGGAGCTATCATGCCTCTGTCTTGTTGATTACTAGAAGCAATTAACGAGGTTTCTAATGATCGTGTTAAAGGAGATAAAGGAGGAGGAGGAGGAGGAGGAGGAGGTGGAGGAGGAGGAGGAGGAGGAGGAGGAAGAGGAATTAGACGCAGCGGTAAAAGCGGAGAGATAAAATTAATCGTGATAAAAAATGTAGAAGAGGAAGAAGGAAAAAAAAAAAACGAAGAAGGAATTACTGAAGACGCGAGAGATTTGAAGAAAAAAAATCCGATTAATATTTTTTTATCACGATTTTTCTCTCTCTCTCTCTCTCTCTCTCTCTCTCTCTCTCTCTCTCTCTCTCTCTCTCTCTCTCTCTCTCTCTCTCTCTCTCTCTCTCTCTCTCTCTCTCTCTCTCTCTCTCTCTCTCTCTCTCTCTCTCTCTCTCTCTCTCTCTCTCTCTCTCTCTCTCTCTCTCTCTCTCTCTCTCTCTCTCTCTCACGGTGATTGATTCTTCTCACAGGAGTAAATTACGTTCTTTTCTTCCTTCTTTTCTTCTTCTTTATTCCTTTTCTTTTTTCCTCCTTTTTTACGGACCCTCATTTGTCTCCTTTTCTTCCCCCTCTTCTCTTTCTCCCTCTCTTTCTTTCCTTCTTCCCTTTTTCCTTTCTCATTTTCTTTCCATTCTTCTTCCATTTACTTCCCTCGCACCCTCTTTCTCCTTTCTTTCTCCTTTATCTTACTCTTCATTTCCTTCCCTTCTCCGTCCATGTACTTCCTTTTTCCTTCTTCCCCTCGTTCTCTTCTCTCTCCATTTTTCTTCCCCCTTTCCTCACATTCTTGATTGGAAACTCAGTCCATTCTCCCCGTAAACGAATGGGAACGACAGAAGAGGAGGAGGAGGAGGAGGAGAAAAGATAAAAGGTCTGAAGAGAGGAGTTGAAAAGAGGTATGAGAATGAAGTGGGGGAGGAAAAAAAGGAGAATAAAAAAAAGAATAAGAAACGAGGGAAGTTAATCCAGAAACTAAAGAAAGGGAAGAAGAAAGACTGGAGGAAAAAAAGAACGGAGGAGGAGGAGAAGGAGGAGGAGGAGGAGAATAAAAATAAGGAACATTGAAACTAATATAAAGACTGCTAGGAATTTTGAAGCGAGTTGGAGGGAAGAAGAAACTTGGAAAACTGGAGCAGGAACAAGAACGCTCAGAGAAAGTTACAAATTATAAAAGATGATAAGAGAGGAAGGCGACAGGGCGAGCGTGAGGATATTAAATTTATAGAAAAGGAAAACGTTATGAAGAAGGGAGAGGAAAAGATTGGACAGAGAGAGAGAGAGAGAGGGGGATTAAAAAAAAAGATCAGTGAAAAGTGAAGTTGGAATGAAAGTTACGTAACAAATTAGAGAGAGAGAGAGAGAGAGAGAGAGAGAGAGAGAGAGAGAGAGAGATGAAAAGTGCGAGAGCGAGAGAGAAAAAAATACGTTGGTTAAAATTATATCTGAAAAAAAAGTTAATTCCCCTCTTTAATAAATCGAGTAAAATCCCCAGCACCAGGTTAATTGCACTCAGGTGGAGGTCACGTAGCCAGGTAAGCAATAAATAGCGAAAAGGAAGCGGAAAATGAAAGGAAAATGGACCCGACATCTCGAGATTTTGCCGGATAATTGAATTTTTCCTCTTTTTCTTTTTTGCTCTTTCAGTGGAAGTCACTTATACTTTTGTCTCCGATTCTTTTCTTTTTTGTAGTTTTTCTTTATGTCCGGGTTATATTTTCTTCTATTTTTTCATCTCTTCCATTCGCTTCCTTTGTTTCTGTTCGTCTATCTATCTTTATCTGTCTATCTATCTATTTATCTCTTTCCTTCTCTATTTTCTCCATATTTCTTTCATCAATCATTCACATCTACAATTAATCTCTTTCCTGTTAATTTAATCTCTTTTTCTCTTTAATTCCTTTTCTTTCCTTCCTTCCTTCTTACTTATGCCCTTCTTCTCTTCCCTAATTCCCCTTTCCTCTTTCCTTCACTTCCATCACTCCCTAATTCCATCAGTCCATGCTTTTATCCTATTGTAATCCAGTCTACTATCCTATTTTAAAGTTGTAGGCAAGATGTTGTAGTCAATTATAGCCAGGAGCATTCGGGACCATCTAGAGAAGCATAGTTTAATTCACGACTCACAGCATGGGTTCACGAAAGGTAGGTCTTGCTTTCATCTATTCTATTGCAGTCTATTCTCCTATCGTATTCCACTACCTGCCTTCCTTCTATCTATTCCTCTTCTCTTTCCTTTGCAATCCATACTTCAACCTTACCACCGTCACAACCCCCTTCTCCTCCTCCTCCTCCTCCTCGATCATTTTTTCTCAACGTCCTCAGCCTTATCTCTCCTTGCTACAGCCCTCTCTCTCTTTCCTCCTCCTGCTTCTCCTCCTTCCCAATCTATCCCTGCATGGTGGATGGGTGTTGTTTATGCCTGCCATCCGTCGCGGTTATGTCTGCCTTAATAAAAAATGGGAACGTGGTCTTAACAGTTTGAGAGTGTAGCGGGCGGCAATAAAGAGCGATATATGTCCCTTATCCCGAGTTTGTGCAAAATTGTATTACTTTGTTTTGTTGGTGCTTCTGCTGGTGCTGCTGTTTTGAGAGCGATACAGAATACGAATGAGGGTGTGCAAGAGAGGGAGAGGGAAAAAGGGAGAGAGAGAGAGAGAGAGAGAGAGAGAGAGAGAGAGAGAGAGAAAGTAAAGTAGAATAGGTGGAAGGGAAAGCAAGAATAGAAAAAGGTAATAAAAGATAGATTGACAGAGAGAGAGAGAGAGAGAGAGAGAGAGAGAGAGAGAGAGAGAGTTGATAGGCTGATAAGCGGACAAAAATAGGAGTTAATCTGATTTTTCTATTGTGAATTCTTCTTTCTGTTTCTCGTTTTCTTTTGTTTTCGTTTATTTCGTTTTTATCCATTATTTCTCTATTTGAATCTCCTCTGTGTGTTTGTCTGTGTGTTCGTCATTCAGCCCTATCTGTCTGTATATCGGTCTCTCTCTCTCTCTCTCTCTCTCTCTCTCTCTCTCTCTCTCTCTCTCTCTCTCTCTCTCTCTCTCTCTGTATAATCAGTGTTCATTGTTCATCTTTGTTTATTTTGTCTTTCCTTTGTCGCCTTTTATCCTTCCATCTTCTTCCCTTCCTTCGCATTGCTTCTGTATTACTTCCCCCTCCCCTTCTCCACTTCCCTCTCTTCGTCCTTCCCTTCTTCGTCGCTCTTTCTTCTATTCACTTCATTTTTTGCTTCATTATCGTTTTTATCCTCACTAATTTCCTATTGAGTCATATCACATTAATATTAATTTTATTTTTATTTTATTTCATTTCCTTTCTTTCATTTAGCCCATTTCATCTGTTATATCTTCTTCCTCCTCCTCCTCCTCCTCCTCCTTCTCCTCGTCTTTCTCCACTTTTATTACTTCCCTACTTTGTTTAATTTTGCTTTCATGTTTTTTCTCATTTGGTCCTTTCCTCTTTTTTTCTTTTTCCCTTGGTATTCCTTTTTTCTTTTTTATTAATCCTCCTCTAACTCTTTTCTTGTTTTCTTTGATTTGTCTTTTCATTCATTTTCATTTGCTCGGCCCTTTCCTCCGCCTTGTCCTCCCTTTTGTACTGCCGCCTCTGCCTCTCCTCCTCCTCCTCCTCCTCCGTGTCGTCCTTGTCCTACTCTTCTTCCTCCGGGCATTAGGAAGACCGCAGTACCATCCGCCTCCGCCGCCGCCGCTGCTCCAAATTAACCAATATATTAGAGTTTATGTTTCCATTGGTTGTCCCTCTGCAGCTGGGGTTACTCTGCCGCCAGCTGGACCGCCTCTGCTTCCTTCCTTCCTTCCTGCTTGCCGTCCTTCGTCCCTTCCTTCGTTCTTTCGTTTGCTTACTCGTTCCTTCCTTCCCCCCTTCATGCCGTCGTTTTTTGCCGTTTTCCTTTCTTCCTTCCTTCCTGGTTGCTGTCCTTCGTTCCTTCCTTCGTTCTTTCGTTTGCTCCTTCCTTCCTTCGTGACGTCGTTCTTTAGCATCATCCTTCCTTCCTTCCTTTCGTTCTTCGTTCCATAGTGTTTTCCTTCATTGTTTTCCCTCCTGCCTTCCTTTTTTTTCCTTCACCCTTTTTTTTTCGTTTTATACTCTATGTGATTTTCCTTCCTTTGTCCTTCCTTAGTGTCTACCTTATTTGTTTTCCTTCCTTCTTTCCTTCTTTCAGTTTTTTATTCATTTTGTTTCGTTGTGCTTCTCCTCCTCTCCTTCTTTATTTATTCATGCGTTCCCTCTTTTGTTCCTTCTTTATCTTTTCTCCTTTCATTCCTGCCTCCCTTCCAACCCACCCTCCCTCCTCCCCTCTTCTCCTTCCCTCCTTTCTTTCTCATTTCCTTTCCTTTACTTCCTCCTTTCCCTTTCTGTCACTTTCTTTTTCTTCTTTCCTTCCCTCTTTCCGTGTTCTTCATGCCGTGTGTTGCTGTTGTGTCATGCTGTGTGTTGGGTGTGTTTCCTGTTCTGTGTTGCTTTTGTGTTGGTCGTTAGGTGGTGTTGGTGTGTTGTAATGATCTCATGTGTTTCGTTTGCATGATTTATGTGTGGGTTTGTGTGTGTGTGTGTGTGTGTGTGTGTGTGTGTGTGTGTGTGTGTGTGTTGCAGGAGAACAACTGGAAGAAAGAAAATACAAGAGTGTGGAGGAGATGAATTTAAAAGGAGAAAAAAATGTAAGATAAAAGAGAGAGAGAGAGAGAGAGAGAGAGAGAGATACAAAGAGAAAGAAAGGGAGAACGCTAGCCTTCCTTTATCTTCCTCGACTCTTTTTTCTTTTCTTTTCCTTTTTTTTTTGTTGTTTAAATCTTGTTGTCCCAGGTGGTGTTGGATCCTAAGCTCACCTGATCCTCTTTGGCCGACTGAAGTTTCCCCGCTAGGTTTTCTTCACTCGTCATTCTCCTCTTCCTCCTCCTCCTCTTCCTCCTCCTCCTCTTCCTCCTCCTCCTGACTTTTTTTTCTTCTTTTCTTTCTAGTTTTCACTTATCTTCGAAATTGATCCTTTTCAATACGCTTTCGTCTTATTGTTTATTTTTTTCCTCTTTTTCATTTTTTTTTTGTTTCTCTTTGTCTAGTTTATTCGTGTTCTTCCTATTTTTCCTCAATGCCGTTTTTTTTATATTTATCTCTGCTTATCTTTGTTCATTATCTTGCCTTCTTTGTCCTTCTTCGTCCGTGTTATTTCCTGTTATTTTTCTTTTTTTTTTTTGGTTATCCTCCTGTTTTTATGCTCCTTGGTCTCCTTTAACTTCTCGTCTGTTTCATCTTTTTCCCTCTTCGTCATCTTTTTCCATTAATGTCTTATTTTCTTCTCCCTTCTTTTCATTCTCTTGGTTTTCTCTTCATTCGCCCTCTCCACCACCTCCTCCTCTTATTCATTTCCTTTAACTTTTTAATTTCTCAGCTTCATACAAACACATACATAGTAAACGTCAAGTACTTCCCCTCTCCACCTCCTTTTCCTTATCATACTCCTAAAGTTTTCCATTGCTCACCTTCAAACAAAACCATATTAAATTTTACCGAACGTCAAATATCAATACTACCTACCTACCTGGCTACCTACCTACATATTACATGCATTTGGCAGTAAGACAGAAAAAAATATATTGCCGTGCCTTTCACTTTGGACATTCGGAACAGAGCGCAAAAAAAACATAAAATCCCACAATTGGAAAATTCAATAACCATCACGGCGACGCGCTCATGACGAGGGAGCGAACATTTCTGGCTCACATTAAAAAAAAGGAAATCTGAATAACGTATTTTTGGAAAGAGCGTCGATTCCTAATGTCACTTTATCCTATTTTTTTGAAACGGGCCAGTAATTTTTGGGTGGACTAAATTCACTTTTTTATCCTTTTTTTGGCAATAAGGGAATCAGAGTACTTTTAGTGGATGAGAGGAGGGGGAGTGCGAGGGGGGGGCCGAGGAGGGGGGTGGGGGTAGCGAGGTAGTGAGGGAAGGGAGAGAGGGATATTGAATAATGAGTTGAATAAAAGCGTCTTCTCTATTTATTTTTCGCATCATTACAATTTTTCTTTATCCTTCCAAGCCTCTTACTCTATAAATAGCAAACTGTCACCTTGGAACTCCTCTCCTTTTCCTCCTTTTTTCTTTTGCTTTTAATATACTCTGCTACTTATCATTCTTTCTCCTTTCATCTCCTTTCCTCTCTCTTTATTTTGTTTCTTTCTCTTCTTTCCTTTATCTCTTTTCTGCATTTCTCTGCTTTAGTGTTCTCTGCTTTGTTGTCCTTCTTTCTCTTTTCATCTCCTTATCTCACTCTTTATTTTGTTTTTCTACTCTTCTTTCGTCTAATTCTTCTCCTCTCGACTTGGCATTCTCCTCTCCTGCCATCCCATTTTTAATACCCTCCTTTCTCCTCTCCTTTCCTCTCTTCTTATTTTGTTTCTCTTCTCTAATATCGTTTCTTCTCCTCTCCACCCACGTCTCCTCGTCTAAATTTCTCTTCTCTCTCTCTTGTTCCATTCTCCTCTCTCTCGCCATCCCTCGCTTTCTCTTATCTCGGCTTTCTACCACGCCTTTCTCCTCTTATTATCTTCTATTTCTCCAGCTTTCAACAGTCTCGCTTTCCTTCCTCCCACGAAATCTTCCTCCTCTTTGTCTCTTCCTCTTCACCCTTTTATTTCTTCCCTAATTCAGCCTTCTCCTCGTTCTCACCTCTGTCCCCAGCCATTTGCTCTCCGTTCTCTCCTATCTCTTTCTCCCTCATTCTCCTCCAAGTCTGTTCCTTCTCGTTTCTTCCTCATTTTCTTATCCCTGGGTTTTCGCCTCTCAATTTCGTCTTTCCTTCGTTTCTCTCTTTTCCCGCCTCCTCGTCTGCCTCCTCGTTTTCTTATTCCTCCTCCTCCTCCTCCTTCTCCTCTTCCTCCTCCTTCAGCGTTTCTTCTGACGTCCTCCCTCTCACCTCTTCCTCGTTGGTGTTGGTTTATAGCCTCCTCCTCCTCCTCCTCCTCCTCCTCCAGAATGATTCCCGTAAGCTTAAGGAAAAAGACCTCTCTCTTTCTTTTCCCGTTTTCTTATATATTTTTTGTTTTGTAATTTCTTCCTTTCTTTCCTTATATTTAGTCAATGGAGAATGTGGCTGAAGATATCCAAGAACTACTGTAATAATAATAGTAATAGTAATAATAATGATAATAGTAATAGTTGTAAATCCAGTCGCAGCAGTAATAAAGGAACCGCAGACGTAAAGGGAAGGGAAAGCAAGATATATTTCAGGACCGCTTCCTGCATGCACAAGGCGGGCATAAGCACATGAGGGACGGGCGGGCGCGGCGGAATGTATAAGAATCCCCTCAAATGGTGGAGAGATTTCAAAGTGTCGCCGCCGAAGAGAAAATGGGGCCGTCATAGGTCTTCTTCCTCTGCCTCGACATTCTTATTTTTATTATTATTATTATGTTGAAATAATTTGGGTATGATTTAATTTTTAAGGAAATGGAAAGGACAGGAAATGAATGAGGGAAAGAAGGATAGATGGGGGAAGGAAGGATAAGAAGGAAGGAAATGAAGGAAAGAAGGAATGAAAGAAGGAATGAAAGGAAGTTATAAAGGATGAAAGAGAAAGGGAAAGCAGAAGAAGGAGGAGGAAGAGGTGATATAAAGGAAAGGAAACTAGAAGGATGAGAAAGACAGAAGGAAAACGAAAAGTTGGAAGGAAGAAGAAAGATGCAAAATGGGAGGAGGAGGAGGAGGAGGAGGAGGAGGAGGAGGAGGAAGAAAAAGATGGGTGGAAACAGAAGCGGAAAGACGAGCAAATATATGTTAGGAGGAAAAAGAATAGGACCAAAAGGGGGAAAAGGAAGGAAGGAAGGAAAGGAAGGAGAAAAGGAAGAAGCAGAAAAAAATACAAGCAGAAAACGAACGAAAACCAGAGAGAGAAACAGAAAAATGAGAACATCGCAACTTTATGTAAGGAGGAACAAGAATTGGACCAAAAGTGGAAAAAAAGGAATGAAGTAAAGAAAGAAGGATAAACGGAAGGAGTAGAGAAAAATACAAGCAGAAAACGAACGAAAACCAGAGAGAGAAAAAAGAAAAATGAGAACATCGCAACTTTTCTCTCTTTGCCCCTCCCGAAAACTTGAGCGCCGGAAAATACCCGAGATAAACATAAAGACCAGCAATGCCGAGAGAAAGGAAAATATAAAGCGTGTAGGTATTCCCGAAATTGAAAATCCCTCCCTCTCTCGAAGATCCCTGGCGCTGGCGGCGGCGGTGGTGGTGATGCTGGTGGTGGTGGGAGAGAATTAAGGGAGGTAGATATGAGGATGTAGTGGTGGTATAGGTGGTGTTGGTGATGATGGTGATGCAGGAAAAGAAGTGGGAGAGGGTGGTGGTGGTGGTGGTAGTGGTGGTGGTGGTGATGATGATGGTGGTTGTGGGATTGTCTTGTGTAGGGAAAGTACAGCGATGGAGGGTAGACCAAATACACACACACACACACACACACACACACACACACACACACACACACACACACACACACACACACACACACACACACACACACACACACACACACACACACACACACACATACGTCTTCTACGACCCAGAAAATGGAAAAATGGAATGACTCAGGGAAACGTTTCTTCGCTTTGTACTTTTGAGGTGTTTTGTCGTTAAATGAGTTGAATTGAGGTTAGTTATGGGTGATTAGGTTTGAATAATCGGTCTATTTAGTGCTTCATTCACTGATAGACTGATTCATTAGCTAACATTCATGATTTAGGGTTGACCTAGTGTGTACCTTATGATTAATTTTACAACTGATTGGTTTATTAAGTGATTAGGAGACTGAATTACTTACTGACTGACTGGTTGACTGCATGATTTACTGTTCTCATGGCGGATTTTGCGAATGTTATGTCATGGTAAAAATTGACTTGTGTGACGGGAGATAATGTGGGTTTTTGACTGTTTAGTGTATAATGTTAATAGTTTTTTTTCTTCTAATAAATAAATGAGAGGTGAATGGTAGCGGTATACTTTTCGATCAAGGAGAAGTGATTAGCGGAATTTTTCGTTCTCATTTATTTTTGCCCTTGAGCTGCTTCCTTTGCTGTAAAATAATAAGGACGGTAGAAAGAGAGCGTCCCATTGCATCTACGTTTCATCTGTCATCTATTGAACGTAATCGTGATGCTTCCTGTCACGCAAAACATTCAATTTTCCATCAAAGCACAAGAAAAGATCAAAGGAATAAGAAAGAAAGGAGAAGAGGAACCGTTGTTGAGAGAGAGAGAGAGAGAGAGAGATTGAACCATAAGAGTGAAGACAAAAAAGAAGCCCTTAGGATGATCACAGGATATTGTTTCACGCGGGAAGACAGACGAGCGGGAGAGATGAATGGTGGAAGCGGCTGCGGCGGAGGAAGAAGAATCATTACTTTCCAAACGGCTCGCTATTACAGTGAGATCAATAGGCGGTGAACGGCTGAGCATGAGACTGTGAGATGGTTTGATAGCTTGTCTTCATGATAGCATTGTAGAAGCGGGAACGTTGTGGAATAAGACTGAAATATACCTTGTTCAAATTACCCCCGCGAATAAGCTCCTCCCCCTGACTCCAAGTATATCTCATTGGCTAGTCCATAAGGAAGCCACGCCTCCTCTCCAAGTCAGGCCGCATGTGATTGGTGGAGGCTTGGAAGGTGAACTCTTATTGGTTGTTGCTCGGCTGATGTAGGCGGGGCTTGTATGTGGCATTATTCTGAACAGATTTTTTTTTTATATAGTTTTCTGGTGTTAGTTCTTAATGGAGGGTTTTGTATTAGGTTTAAGGGTTTATTAAGGTGACGTATTTGATCGCGTAAAACATTAAGGTATATTTCGTTTCATACTCGCTTACTAACATCATACTAACAGGTCAGTATTGGAAAAGTAATACTATATGGATCTTTCAGTAGTAGTAAGTTATATAGTATCTGCTGATGGACTTTGGAAGTTATATGAGAAATACTAAGAAATGAATGATCTAACATCTCTCTCTCTCTCTCTCTCTCTCTCTCTCTCTCTCTCTCTCTCTCGCGCGCGCGCGCGCGCCTCGACTTTGACACTTCGGAAAGGGGTTCAGGTTATATCCCGTAGCGGACTTGATACTGTTATTAGGAAACTTTCTGGCTCTGTTATTAGAAAAGTATCTCCCGTTCCCACTTTTATGAAATTGCGTTTTACAGACCTCGTTTTCTTTGTTCTTTGTCCCTCTCCTCTCCTCTCGCTTCAGATATAAATGGGATAGACAAGAGATGTTTTCCGGGTAATATAAATGGGATAGACAAGAGATGTTTTCCGGGTAATAGAAATGGAATAGGCAAGAGATGTTTTCCGGGTAATATAAATGGGATAGACAAGAGATGTTTTCCGGGTAATAGAAATGGAATAGGCAAGAGATGTTTTCCGGGTAATATTAAAATCGAAATGAAGAGCAAACAGGCACGTGTCAAACCGATAGTGAGAGTGACGATTGTTTTTGTATCATTATTATTTAATATGCGTTAAAAGTATGAATGTTTCCAGGCTCTTACCGATCATCACACCAACAACATTGCGTATTCGGTTCATAATAACGAGAGAGTAATAATGGAAATGTAGCGTTCATTGGAAAGCATAACAAATTAAAATATGTAATACCTGTTGCAGACACACACACACACACACACACACACACACACACACACACACACACACACACACACACACACACACATCATGATTATTATTATTATCTTTACTATGATTATTGCTATTATTGTTATTTCTATTATCTTTCTTATTTTCAATCATACTACTTTGTTCATTTGTCTCATTCATTTCATTTCATCTTCCATTGATGTATATTTTCAGCTCTAGGGCTGCCTGGTACTTCATACAATAAACCGTTTATTATTATTATTATTATTATTATTATTATTATTATTATTATTATTATTATTATTATTATTATTATTATTATTATTATTATTATTATTATTATTATTATTATTATTATCATTATTATTATTATTATTGTTACACACACACACACACACACACACACACACACACACACACACACACACACGCACACGCACATAAAAGGCTGCTAATTTCACGTTCGGCTACCATGTTGTGTTGCCGTATTTGGCGTGTAAATAATTTTCATAATGAGTCGCGATTAGCCATGCGTCCCTCCGTCTGTAGCGTCACGCCCCTCACACGCCCATCAAAACGAGCTCACACAACAGTTAATTTCACCTTTTTTATGCTACGGCAACAGAAAAGGTAGAGAGGGAGGGAGGGGGGGGGTTGCGAATCATTTATATATCCCTACTTTTTTTTTTTTTTGGAGTAGGAAGCTTTTATTTTATTTTAAGGATGTTAGGCTCGGTTTTTTTTTGTGCATTATGTCATTTCTTATTTGTTATCAGTTCTTAGTTTATATGCCACTCTATTCTATTCCATTCTTCTATTCTACATTTTTATTCCACCATCGTATTGTCTTTATTTTTTGGAGTAGGAAGCTTTTTTTTATTTATTTTAAGGATGTGAGCTTCGTTTTTTTTAGTGCATTTTGTCATTTCTTATTTGTTATCAGTTGTTAATTTCTATTCCACTCTATTCCATTCCTCTATTCTACATTTTTATTCCACCCTCGTATTCTGTCCTCGATCAAAATAAAGCTTAAAGTCTGCCTCATTAGTCCATAGAAATGTACTTCACCCAGTTCACGAAGAAAGAAAAATAACTATCGTCTTGTCCTCAGTCGCAAAGGAGAACATCCATAAATATCATGCCTTTACTCCGTCCTCGGTAATATCGTAATATAGCTTCTAGTCTTCCTCCTTGGTTCATAAAAATATACTTCACCCAGTGCACAAAGAAAGGAAAAACTATCGTACTCTTGTCTTGTTTTCAGTCGCAAAGGAGAAAATCCACAAATATCAGGCCTCTACTCCGTCCTCGGGTGTAATATAGTTTCTAGTCTTCCTCCTTGCTCCATAAAAATATACTTCGCCCAGTTCAAAAAGAAAAAAAAAAAGACTTACACTTGTCTCGTTATTGGTCGTAAAATAGAAAATCCACTCATATCAAACCTCATCCTCGGTTGTAATATTGCTCCTTGTCTTTCCTTAGTCCGTAAAAATATACTTCACCCAGTTCACAAAGAAAAAAAAGACTCCGACACTTTTCTCATCCTCGGTCGAAAAATAGAAAACCCACTCCTTTCACACCTCATCCTCGGTTGTAATATTGCTCATTGTCTTTCCTTAGTCCATAAAAATATACTTCACCCAGTTCACAAAGAAAAAAAAGACTCCTACACTTGTCTCGTTCTCGGTCGAATAATAGAACATCCACTCCTTTCACACCTCATCCTCAATATACTTCACCCAGTTCACAAAGAAAAAAAAGACTCCTACACTTGTCTCGTTCTCGGTCGAAAAATAGAAAATCCACTGATATCACACCTCATCCTCGGTCTTTACTTAGTCCGTAAAAATATACTTCACCCAGTTCACACGAAAGAAAAACTATCGTACTCTTGTCCCGTCCTCTGCCGCAAAGGAGAAAATCCACAATATCACACACCTCGTCGTCCTTTGCTCTACATTTTCTGCGTCCATATTTTTTGGCCCCGGACACGAGTTTCAGGTCACCTTCAGAGGCTAACTTGCTCTCGGTATTTGGTTGCCGCTCTAACTTTCCCTTTGTGGGCGTCGCCGGCGGGCTATCGTATTTGTCCTCCCCTCCGCCGCCGCCCTACGCGAACCTAAAGGAAGAAAAAGGAATATTGAAGGAAATATAATATGCATGGGAGGAATGGTGAAGATATTGACCAAACGGGCTATTGTATTTATCTTGCCCTTCGCCGCTGCCCTTCGTGAGTTTAAAAGAAGAAAAGAAAAATAGAAAAAAATATGCAATGAAGAAAAGTAAAGATATACGGTTAATTGTCTCCCCTTCCTTCCTTTACTACTCAAGAAAGAAAAAAAAGAGAAAGAAAAAAAATATATATATGCAGGACGTCAATTGAATAGTGAAAATAATGGACAAACTATATTATTTCTGTCAACGATAACATTTTAGCGTTATTATTCAACGACACATTAAATTATAGTTTCAATATATCGTGCGTTCAACTTTAAACGTATCTTAGTATCCAAAAGTCTGGAGTCATGAATTAGTGATGAGCCAGGTAGAAGCAGACACACACACACACACACACACACACACACACACACACACACACACACACACACACACACACACAGACACACACACACACACACCATAATATCCACTTTCCTCGTACCCTGATTTAGTTTTTTTTTTTTTCTCTCTCTCTCTCTCTCTCTCTCTCTCTCTCTCTCTCTCTCTCTCTCTCTCTCTCTCTCTCTCTCTCTCTCTCTCTCTCTCTCTCTCTCTCTCTCTCTCCCTCCTACTTCTTTCTCGCCCTGCAAGATTACTAAATAAATCTCAGAGGAAGGAAGGCAGGAAGGAAGGAAAAATAAGTGAGAATATAAAAAAAATAATTAAGAGAAAAAAGATATCAATGGAAGCGGAAAGGAAGGAAGCTACAGAGGGAGGAGGAAAAAATGGAGGAAGAAGAGTAGGAGGCGCGACCAGGAGGCGGTGGCTGAGTCGACAGAGTGACGGCGCCGCGTTCAGGAGGACGCGAGCTCAATCCCCGCCCGGTGCCACCAAGCTGGGATTTTTCAGCCGCCGCCGAATGGCTTAAAACTACCCAAATGCTGTCCAGAAGACCACCTATCAACCCGGACTCTAGATTCTAGGATTAAAGATGAGCTCCGGGAGGGCAGCATGAGCCTATGCAAGATGGAGCCACTATAAACACTCGCCTGCGCCAGAACGGGCTGGGCCGACCATCAGGCCCCACCGGGAAGAAGCCTACCGGTGCAATAGGCCGCGACGTAAAAAAACAAAAACAAAAAAAAACAGAGGAAAGGAGAGATACAAAAAGTAGAACCAAGAAAAAAGTACAGGAAATAAGCAAGATTAGAAGGTAGAAAAGGAGTAAGAGAATGAGGAAAACCGGGAGGAAGAAAAGTTGGGAGGAATCAGGAGGAGAATGAAAAGGAAACAGGAAAATAGGAAATAAAAATAATAGAAGGAGAAAGTATAAGATGAAAGAAGATGAAAAACAAGAGAAATGAATAACAGGTCGAAGAGGAGGCTTAGGATTAGGTCGAGGAGGAGGAGGAGGAGGAAAAGAATAAAGAGAGGGGAAAAGAAGATTAGGATGAAAGCAGTAAATTGGAATTGGGCAAAGAGAACGATAGCGAAAGAACGTATAAGAAAATTTCAAAACAAAACGAAGGAACAGGAAGAGGAGGAGGAGGAGTAAAATAATAAAGAGAGGGGGAAAAGAAGATAAAAGATATAATGAAAGCAGTAAATTGGAATAAGGCAAAGAGAACGATTGCGAAAGAACGTATGAGAGAATTTCAAAACAAAACGAAGGAACAGGAGGAGAAGGAAGAAGAGGAAAATGAAAATAAAGAAGAGGAAAAAGAAATGGAAGAAAAGGAAGTGGAAGAGGAAGAAGGGGGAGGAGGAGGAGGAGGAGACAAATCGCAGGAGGAGGAGGAGGAGGAGTAGGAGAAGAATTTATGAGACAACAACACAACAAGACAAGGACAAAATTTCACTTCGGGGCAAATTTTAAGTCCACGGAGACAAGTTTTCGGTAAAAGAAGAGAGATTTGTGGTGACCGGCCCTGACAAGAGGAGGCGGAGGAGGAGGCGGAGGAGGAGGACGACGTGGAAACATGCAGTGGGGCTTTGAGGCACTGCTAGACATGTGAGAGAAAGATAAAAAAAAGAGAGGAGGAGGAGAAAAAGGAGGAGCAGGAACATTTAAACAATGGATGAGTTGAAAAAAGTGGAGCAATTTAACCCTTTGACTGCGGATTTCCTTCAAGAAGACCTCACAAGCTACAGAAATGGAACAAAAAGTGGCTGCTACAATTCAATGAAGAAAAATGTAGTCCTGCATCTTGGGAGGGGATATCCAGCATACCAATACCACATGGGAAACATTCCACTATTCACCACAGAGGCAGAGAAAGACCTGGGACTATATGTTACCGGGCTACCAATGAAGGCAAAAAACGTGGCAATCGCAGCGGACGGGTTAATAAGAACGAATGAAAGCAAGCAAGCAAGCACTCAGGAAAACAAGCACTGGAAATTAAAACACGTGAAGATTCTAAACAAGGCAAATTTCACACACCTGTTCAACACACTTTTTATTTGTCTTCATCTAAAAGTGGCGATATTCGGAAAACTATAGAAATGATAATTATGATGCCGTAAAACTACATATAAGGCAAATTTAACGTCCCACTCAAATACATTCTTCCTTTTTTCTTAGCCCCCCCCTAAAAAAAAGCGGTATTGCTATAACACACATTAACAAAAAAGAAAAGAAAATGTATACTGTATCCCTAGCCAAAAAAATATATGGTAAAGCTGAAACCCACTCATTCAAAAAAAAAAAAAAAAAAAAAAATACATGTGAGGTGAATTTCTGATACCCATTATAATAACATACTCATTTTTCCTGACCTAGAAATCAATGGTATAGCTTAGAAAAAAAACAAAAAAACATTCCCTATTTATTATAAGCAAAAAGTATAAGTCCTCCAAAAACTACAACACACCCTCTATACCCCTTTTTATTCTCTACTAAAAATGTAAATACTCTAAAAACTGTAATAACACTCCTTCTGTACCCCTGTTTATTCTCTGCTAAAATTATATAAGTACCCCCAAAACTATGATAACCAACCCTCTACATATGAGTCTATACCTCTGTTTATTCTCTGTTAAAAATATAAGTACTTCCAAAACTATGATAACACACCCTGTATACCCCTGTTTATCCTTTGCCAAAAATATAAGTCCTCTCAAAACTATGATAACACTCCCTCGTTACCTCTGTTTATTCTCTGCTAAAATTATAAGTACTCCCAAAACTATGACAACACACCCTTCATACCCCTGTTTATTCTCTGCTAAAATTATAAGTACAAACAAAACTATGATAACACACCCTGTATACCCCTGTTTATTCTTTGCCAAAAATATAAGTACTCCCAAAACTATGATAACACTCCCTCGTTACTTCTGTTTATTCTCTGCTAAAATTATAAGTACTAACAAAACTATGATAACGCACCCTGTATACCCCTGTTTATTCTTTGCCAAAAATATAAGTACTCTCTACAAAAACTGTAAACACATCACCATAAAACTACATACACACAAACCAACATTTCAGACACCCACCCAACACACACACACACATTCCCTTTTTCTCCTCCACTCGTGCTAAAAATATCGGGAGCGCCATGAAATATATCCCCGGCTAAGCCCCGTCCCGTATACGCCGCTCCAGCACTTATTATTCCCTCGCCCTCGTAACTCACGGTGCCGGAATTATAGTAAGGATTTAACAAGCCGGAAAGCGCGAGGGAGTGGTAGGAGAGAGGCGATTTATTTCTCGTTAATTCCATATTGGGCTGTGATTCACTCCTCGACCTGCGCCTCGTGTGGATTAGCGCAGTGCCGAGCCGGACTAGTAAACAGGATGATTAGGAGGGTAAGGAGACGGATGAGGGTACGGAAGAGAAGGTTAAGAAGGAGGAGGAGGTGGAGGAGGAGGAGGTGAAGCGGTTTGAGTGATGAGAGAAGGAGGATTATGAGGAGGAGGAAGAGGAAGTGAAGGAGAGTGAGTAATGAGTAGGAAAAGGAGGAGGAGGATATAAGGAGGAAGAAAAGGAGGAGGAGGGGGAGGTGGAGAATGACACCGGTTATTATGAGGAAGAGGAGGAAGAGAAGGCGAATGAGACTAAGTAATGAAGGGAGTAAACAGGAATAGGAGAGGAGGATAATTTTGAAGAATGAAGAATGAATGATGTGGTAGCGGGCTTTTTTTTCATTATTGTTTTTTTTAAGCCCTTGACCTGTATCCTTTGCTGTTAAAAAAATGCGAGGAAAAGATGAAGAAATTTAAAACCAAGGAAAGATTAACAAGAAAAAGGAGAGGAAGTGAGTGAAAATGAGTAATGAAGAGAATGTAAAGGTAGGAGCAAGAGGAGGAGGAGAAGACATACGTATTTGGGAAGCGGGAGAAGGATTAAGGAGGAAGAGAAGGAGGTGATGGAGTACGATTAGCGAAAGGAGCAGGATTATGAGGATTAGGAAGAGAAGGAAGGATACGAGTAAAGAGAGGAGGAGAAAGAGAGATACGAAAGATAGAAGGGTAATGAGAAAGACCTGAAGAAAAAAAGAAAAGTGTAGATGAAGAAGAACGAATAATGAGAGGATGAGGTAGAGGATAAGAAATGAAAGACGTAGAGAAGAAATAAGACGAAATAGAGGAGAAAGAAGTGGAAAAAAAGAAGCAAAAGGAAATATGCGATAAAAAATAAAGTTGAACAGGCAGAAAAAAATAGATACAGAGAATGCGTAATCGAGAATATGAAAATACGTATGTAAGAGGCGTAGGAGAATGGAAAAGAGGAAAAAAGATGAAGCAAGAGGCAATGTATATATATAGAGAAGGTGGTGATGGGCAACGTAATGAGAATGATAATCAAGAGGAGGAGGTGGGATGGATTAACAGGAGGAGGAGGAGGAGGAGGAGGAGGAGGAAGAGGAGGAGATTGTTATAATTTGCTCGTTATCTAAGCTTCGTTGAGTGATG
>NC_066519.1:16806148-16838648 GCF_024679095.1 Eriocheir sinensis
CAGCCACGCATGAAATATACGTTTTCAACTTTCCCACATGAAAACATTCTCTTTTAAACTTTTATTTAAACGTTCCATGATATCCTTTTCACTCTCTGTATTCAGGTAACCGACTTTTCTATCATTTTTCTCTATCTGCATGCGTTTATCTTTGCTTCGTCCGTCGATATTCCGTTATTTACTTTTGCTTTCCCGGTAGAACACATTGAATCTCACTGCAATCAAGTTCTCAACTCCACTCAAGTGAATATATATCCACAGATTTATTTATTTATGTATTGATGCATTGCGTATAAAAACGGTCGGGTTAAAATACTACGCGAATTGGCTGAATTGAAAAATGTATCGAAGTTATCGGTCGTAATGCGTCCGTCTTGCTATTGAACTCTTATTTATATTTACCTTCCCCTTGAATTTAGTTTGTTTTTTTAATTAATGTGTACGCTGGGTTATATTTTTAGGGGAATTGCCACTGGTATAATTATTCGTTTTTATTTTTAGTTTAGAGATGAAAAAAATAACTTGGCGAAGCTTTCTGGGTCTTAAGACTTCCTCCTCCTCTTTATGTCTTCTTATCCCTTCTCTTCCCTTTTCCTTCTTCTCTTCCTTCTTCTCTTTCATCCTCTTTTCTTGTTTCTTTTCATTCCTCTCACATTTGCTCTCTTTTCTCTTCCATTTCTCCCTTCCTTTTAACTTTTCTGTCTTCCTCCTTTTCCCACTTTCCCTCTTTTGTATTTCTTCTTTTTCCCTTCTATTTCTCATATTTATTTGTTGTTTTCTTCTTTCTTCTTCTCAATTCCTTCTTCTCTTGCCTTTTCTGCTCTCCTCGTCTTTTCTCCCACATTCTTCTTCCTCCATTCTCCCTTCCTGCTCCTTCCTCTTTCCTCCTCCTCCTCTTTCTTCTTTCTCTCCTCTTCGACCTCGGCTTCCTCAGGTAAGAGAAGAAGTTAGTGAAGTTAAGCATCTTCTTCCCATCCTCTTTGTCCTCTTTGTCGAGGAGTGGAAAACAGTGGCGGGCAGGGAGCGTGATGCTCTTAGGCTGGAACGTCGACTTGGAGAAAGGAATTAGGAGAAAATCAGGATTAGGGAGGATATGTAGATTGTTTGTGATACGCTGTTTGTATTTTCAGATTGTTTTCACGTTTTATTTATTTTATTTCTTGTTTTATTTTACTCTATTTTGTTTTATTATTTTATTTATTTATTCTACGTCCACTTCGATAAAGGAAAATAGGAGAAAATGAGAATTCGGAAGAACAGATTGCTAGTGATGGGTAGTTTTTGTTTTTTAAGTTATATTCACATTTTATTTCTGGTTTTATTTGTTGCATTCCATTTTATTTTACGTTATTTTATTTTATTATTTTATCTATTTTACTTTTGTGTGTAAATCGAGACATTAAATATTTTCATCTCTGGAAAGCTTGACATTAAAATTTTGTTATTATTTTAAAGTTACAATCACATTTTTGTTATTTTCATTATTGTATTTTATTTTACTATCAAGCATTCAAATTTTAAACATACATAGAATTCCACCCCGAAGAACCATGTATATTCAACGGTCAAATGTGGCAAGAAATATTACCAGCTCCTTCTTTGCCTCAACAATCCTCTATACGTGAGCTAAAGGAGAGAGCAAAGTCCATCAATAACTTCTAATAACGTGATATATTACTTCAGGGTTGAGATGTTTCCCGTAATGGTCTCGCTGTCACTGTATTGCTCCATCTCGTCTTGTGGATGTTTATAATAACGTGTTTCATCTCCTCATTGTCCTGTAGTCTTCCTCTATACCTCAGGTTGACCTCGTTTGTCTTCCCCTTCCTTGTTTTCCTTCCTCCACACCACCACTTTGACGGCTTACCATTCATCACCTTCCCTTCGTGACCTCCGCCCTCATTCATCCTTCTTTCCTTTCTTCTTGACCTTATTCCCTGTCTCCTTTACCTCGGTTTGTCTTTATTTTCCTGGTTTCCCGTCTCCTTCACACCAATATTATGTCTTGTCCTCCTCATTTCTCACTTTGTCTTTCTTATGCTTAACTTACCCCATCGCTTTCACTCTCTTTCATGTCCTCTGTTCTTCTGTTCTAGCACACTTCTCACTAACTCTTCATAATCTTTCAGTTCCTTCTTTCCTCTTTTTATTGCCCTCTCTCCTTCTATTCTCCCTCCTTGCCCTTTTCTCGTACATATTCGCGGTTCCTTCATCCTCTCCCGACCTTCTTCCCTCCCGCCCTCCTCCTCTTTGCTCTCCTTTCGACCCCTTGTGCCTCTCCTCCGCCTCCTCTGCCGCCTCTCGCTGCCACCCTCTCTCCCTGTCCCCGCCCCATTCATTATATCTCCCAGGCTGCTCTTACGGTGTCTTCATTAATCTTCGCTCCCTTATTCCTCCCTGCGATAGCTCGTCCTGCTGTCCCCGCCTCTCCTCTCCTCTCCTCTCCTCTCCTTCATTTCTCCCGTGCTCTGAAACTCGTCCTAATTGCGTGGTTTTCTTGGTGTTCCTTGTGTTTCTTGTGTTCCGTTGTGTTTCGTGTGTTCCGTGTTCCTTGTGTTTCCTGAGTACTGTTATGAGGACAAGACTGTGATGGAGGCATTGACGCGTGTATTCCTCGTATGTAAGATAGAGACATGAGCCCGTATTTAAACACATCGTCACCTCAGTTCCCCTGTCTGAAAATCCTCTCGTATTGAAGTTGCTGGGATTTTCTGGACTGTTTTGCGATGCTAGTGATAATTTTACGTGGCTTCTGCACCTTGAACGCAATAAAACACCCATGAAAACCCTGTTAATCTTCTCTCTGGCCTTAGGAATAGTTGTAACGTGACACCGATTATGGAAATGAAAGGGATTTAGAGTGTTTTCTTATGCAGTTTCTCCTTTATCCCATCCGCTGTGATTGGCACGGATTTCGCCTTCACTGGTAGCCTGGTAACATATAGTCCTAGGTCTTTCTCTGCCTCTGTGGTGGATAGTGGAGTGCTTCCCATGTGGTATCGGTGTGCTGGATATCCCCTCCCAAGGTGCAGGACTTTACATTTTTCTTCATTGAATTGTAGCAGCCACTTTTTTTTATCCAGTCCTGTAGCTTGGTGAGGTCTTCTTGTAGGAAATCCGCAGCCATGGGGTTATAGTCGAGGTTACAGGGGTTAGGAGTGCAAACGTGCGCGGGAGGGAAGGCTGTTGATTGATTGACGCAAAGGAATCAGTGCACTAGGTTGAAACTGTGGCAAGCTTGTGTCTCCTTCTCCTTCTCTGCCTTTGTTTGCTTATGTCTTTTCTCTCTTCCTGTCTGTCCATTTGTTTGAGCCCGGAGTGTTTGTCGGAGTATCTTTGCTCTTCCTAATGCCTGTGTTTTGCTTTCCTGCTTGTCTGTTGGATTATTCTCGCGTTTTACGATTCAAAAGAGACATAGATGGATTGACAGATAGATATGGATTGATAGAGAAGAAAAGAGAAGAGAAAATAAGAGATAGAGATAGAGAGTTTTGTTTCCCTGCTTGTCAGTTGGATTATTCTTGCGTTTTACGATTTAAAAGAGACATAGATGGATAGACAGATAGATATAGATAGATAGAGAAGAGAAGAGAGAAGGGAAGTGATGATATAGATAGACAGATAAATATATAGAGAGTGATTTTTGTTTCCCTGCTTGTCTGCTGGATTATTCTCGCGTTTTACGATTTAAAAGAGACATAGATGGATGGACAGATAGATATAGATAGATAGAGAAGGGAAGATAAGAGAAAAGAAGAGAGAAGGGAAGAGAAGAGAAAAGAAGTCAGAAGGGAAGATATAGATATAGATAGACAGAGAAGAGAAGAGAAAAGAAGAAAGAAGGGAAGAGATAGATATTGATAGAGAGTTACATATATAGATAGATAGAGAGAAGAGATGAGAAGAGGAGAAAAAAAAGAGGAGAAACGAGAAAAAGGAGGCAGGAAAGACGTGCATGAGATCAAAGAGGTCACCGGAGGAACAGGGTTAACCAGAGCATATTTCTGAAGCGCCGTCGACTCCAACTTATTATTCATTGGACCTTTTCCTCGGCATTGGGGTCGTGCGGGTAGAAAATAGAAGCCTGCCGAAGGGATCCAAGAAATAGGGCTTGTGGGAGAGGCGGAGAGAGCTATATTGAGGTGGAGGATAAAGGGGAAACTAGCTAAAAAAGGGCAGTTGACGAGAGGAGGTTAAGGTTAAGGTTAGATGGGACACTGCCTTAAAAATACCGAGAACTGACAATACGGGAAAGGACGTAAGGTGGAAATTAAAGGTGGAACTTACTTATAAAGAGTTGAGAGGAGGAGAAAAGGAAAATAAAACATGAGGTGAAAGTTGAAGTAGAACATGACTGATTACACACACACACAGGAGGTAATTAAAAAGGAGAACTGACAGGTAACGAGAAGGGACATACGGTTGAGGTGAGAAGGGAAATAACATGAAAAATAAGAGGGAACAAGTAGGAGAAAAAGATCTTGAGGTTAAAAGGGAGGCAGCTAAAAAAAAAAAAGGAGAGTTGACAGGAAAAGAGAAGGGACGTTGGGTTAAGGTAAGGAGAAAAATAGCGTGAAAAAAAGGAGTCGACGGGAGAGGGGAAGGAACTTGAGGTTAGAGATGGAGGTAGCTAAAAAAGGAGAGTTGGCAGGAAAAGAGAAGGGACGTTGGGTTACAGTTAGGAGGAAAATAGCGTGAAAAAAAGGAGTTGACGGGAGGAGGGAAAGAACTTGAGGTTAGAGGTAGAGGTAACTGTTAAAGGGGAGTTGATGGGGAGGAGAGAAGAGGCGTAAGGTTGAAGTTAAAGGGGGAGCTAGTGTAAAAAGAGGGGAGATAACAGGGAGGATAGAAAGGGAGGGTTACTGTTAGGGTAAAGGGAGAAATGACAAGCTCGAACATAATTTTAACGTAATTGATTTTAAAGTCATTAATTAATCGACGTAATTAATATCAAGGTAATTAATCTTAACCTAACCTCACCTAACCTATCACAATATTTAACGTTTGATAGCTCAGCCTTATTCAGTTTTTAAGTATTTTTGAAGATAGTGTAGTCATATACTTATCAGCGTTTTTTTTGTTTTGTTTTTGTTTAGCTTTGTCACGAATATAGGGTGGAGTTATTTTTTTATTCATTATTCATGCAGTGTAGAGAGTGATGAGAAAAGAAGAGAAGAGTCCACAAGGGAAGGGCATAGGGAGAGATATAGATTGAAACATAGAGATGAGATAGAAGAGGAAAAATGATTTGCAGCTTTTTTTTATTAGTTCAGCTCTTACATAACACAGAGGTTGTATTTCCAAAGCAAGACGATTGGGTAGGAAATTCTTTTTGCTATACACATTCTCATTTCACTTAAAAAAGACTCCCCTCGTGTAGTTTTATCTCCACAGTGTTTACAATTACGAAAAAAAAAGAAAAGCTGGCAGTGAAAAGTCGCGGCCATTTATTAGCTGAAGCAAGAACGTGATTAGATAGCAAGGTGTGTGTGTGTGTGTGTGTGTGTGTGTGTGTGATCAGCCACGTTCTCCTTCTACCTTCACTTCATGTTTTATTTTCCTTCTCCTCTTCCTTTGTTTCCCTCTCTTTTTCTTTCTCCCCTCTTCTTTCTCTCCCGTCTCTTCTTCCCCCAAACTGCTGTCTCTTCACCTCCAGACTCCTCTTCCTTTTCTCTTCTCGATTATCCCTCTCACTCGGTTCTTTTTTCTTCTATTTTCAGTCTGTTTACCATCTACTTTTTCTTTCTCCTGTTTGTGAAAGTTTTAAAATCTCCTCTTTGTGTGTTCGTCTGTCCGTTTGACTTTTTTTTCTACTCAATTTTCCTTTTCCGGCAATTTTTTTCTTCTATTTTCAGTCTATTTGCCATCTACCATCTTTCTCCTCTGTGTGTTTATCTGTCTATCTAACTTTCTCGCTGTTTTTTTCCACAATCTGGCGTGCGAGGTTCGTTTTTCTTCTCCCTGATTCTTAATTGTCTTGATGTTCGTTCATTTTTCAACCCGACTGAAAAAAAAAGCAACAAAACTCCGCCACTTTTAATAATATCAGGGAAACTCGGACGCCGGAATGCTCGTCGGAAGAATGTTTTCGAACTGTAATTTGTCAGGGCAACATCTGCGAGAGTGCGCGTCCTGCTTCCTCGTCACACACTGCTGGGAAACTCCTGCGTGCTTGTGTGTGTGTGTGTGTGTGTGTGTGTGTGTGTGTGTTGGTAGTCTACTTAAACTTAATTGGACGTACACATGGGAGGAATTAATTTATGGTGGCGATGAAGATATTACTAAACCTTCCAGGCAAACAGTAATTCCATGCAAAACGTGATGGATACTGAGGGACGGAAGCAAAGCGAGACGGACCTTTGGGAACAGAAACAACATATAACCAAACATATGACCAAAACAGAAAATCGGGACAGAAACTTAAGGACAAATCCAATATATTTCAAACTCACCCAAACAAAAATAAAACAAAAACAAAACGAGACGAACACCAAGGAACAGCTGCAAGATAAAACCAAACATATAATCCAAACAGCAAAACGAAACGGGCACTTGGGAACAGAAGCAAGACATTCCACATAAAACAAAACAGCAAAATGGGACAGAAACTTTAGGACAGAAGCAATAGATTTCATACTAACCCAGACAACAAAACGAGACGGACACTTGGGAACAAAAAATAAACATCAAAACGAGACGGACACAAAAGAACAAAAACAAGATGATCCACATAAAAGATAACAGCAAAACATGACGGACATTTCTGAATACAAAACAATACATTCCACATCTCCCCAAACAACAAAACGAGGCGGGCACTTGAGAACAGAAGCACCAACACATGATGGACATTTCTGAACACAAAACTATTTTTCACATCAGATTATTCTCCCCAAACAACAAAACGAGACGGACACTTGGGAACAGAAGCACCAAAATATGACGGGACATTTCGGAACAACACAAAGCAATATATTTCACATTAAACCCAAAACAGCAAAATTCCGCGAGTGTCCTGCGCCCTGCACCTGTGACTAAGCACCGCCCCGCACCTGCTTACGGCCCGCCATTCATTTGGGCCGTAACGAGGTTGTTAGTCGGGGCCGCCATGATTAATTACGCAGAGGAGTTGCAATTGCGGCGTCATTACACTCCACGACACACACTGGTCTGGCGAGCGGGGGAATTACGCGGACAGACAACACCACACCCATCACCACAACACCACAGCCATCACCACAACACCACAGCCATCACCACAGCACCACAACACTTCACTACGGCTGTCACTGTTATCACCACTACCACCATTTCGTCTCCTCCATCATCCTCTCCTTTTTTTTTTGGCACTCCTTTCCCTGCATCACCAACACCAACACCCATTATACTTCACCACCACTAACCCACAACACCCACTACATTTTACCACTACTACTACTACTACTACTGCTACTTTGTTTAACGGGCCTCCATCTATTAGAGTTGAGTTGTGAGCGGTATATTCTCTCATATCTTTTCACAGAGCAATTCATTGGCCCCACCCCGCCAATGACTGTGGCCGACAACCATCTTTATTCAGTATTACAAACATTACTAAACATATTATTCTTACGCTAACAGAGCTTGCACTACTACTATCACCTCCACCATCTCGTCATTCCTATTATTCTCTTCCATTTCTCTTCCTGCATCACCATCACCAGCATCACAACACCCCATACATTTCACCACAACTACACAGAATCACCACTGCCACCCTCATCCACCTCCACCACCACTACAAGCACATCCACCATTATTCCATCTGCCTCCACCTCATCCACCCCCTCCTCTCTACTCTTCCTGGGACTCCATTACCCCCCCCTTCCTACCCTTACCCTTTCTCTCCCCACTGTTCTATAACCTACTTTCCCAATCCGCCCTTCCTTGCCCCCCCCTCCCCCCTTCCTTGCCTCCCCCCCCTTCCCCCCTTCCAGTACCATCACTCTGTCGCCACCACCACCACCACCACCACCACCACCGCTACTATGCATTTATCCTCCTCCTCCACCTCCTCCTCCTCCTCCTCCTCCTCCCTGCCAGAATTCCTGAATCCACAAAGACTTATGGAACTTAAATTTAGTCTCTCTTATCTTCTTTTATCACACGCATATTAATTTTTCACTAATCTCTCAAAAAAAAAAAAAATTATTGAGCTTGGCATTAGTTTTTCCAGGTTAATAAAACATACACGATTCTATTTTTTCTATATATACGAATTTCAGTTTATTTCCCTTTTTCTTCCGTATTTTTTAAGGAGGCCTAAGCTCTTTTTCTTTTCTTCGTCTCCTTTTTATCATTTTTCTTTGTATATGGATTTCAGCTTTTTTCCTTTTTTCGTCGTTTTTTTTTTAAGGGGTCGATGCACTACCCTATTTTGTATTCTTCTTTGTTTTTCCTCTTTACTCTTCCTTTTTACTCTCTTTCCTCCTTTACTCCTTTTTGCGAAACTTACTGAATTTGCTATTATATTTTTTTCCTCATCATTAAAACATACACGATCATTTCTCTATATACAAAATGCATCTTTTTTTCCTGTTTTTTAGGGGTGTATACACTTCCTTTTTTGGGGTTCCTTTTTTTTTTGTGTTTCCTCCTCCTTTCCCTTTTAAGATCTGCGAGACTTCCTGAACTTGATCCTACATTATTTAATTACTGACACGATTTTTTCCCCTTATGGATGAATTTCAGTTTCTTCTCCTCTATTTTTTTTTTATAAGGATGTCTGTCCACTTCCTTTTTTATGTTTTTTTTTCCTTCTCGTCACTTTTACCCTTTTAACATCTGTGAGATTTATTGAACTTAATGCTATATATTTTCATCATAATATTTGGTTTCAGTTTTCTTTTTCTTGTTTTTTTTATGGGGGTCTATGCACTTCTTTTTTCGGGGTTCCTGTTTTGTTTTCCTCCTTACCCTTTTAACATCTACTCTCGCCTTTAATGGTCTTTCCCCCACGAGGCCACAACGCCCCAGTGAACTTTTCTTGTGTATTATGTGTAGTGTTTGCCCTTCCCCCCTCTTCCACCTCTCCCTCTCTCTCTCCCTCTCTCTTTTCCTTCTCCTCACCCTCCATCCCGTTACTGCCCTCCCTCTTGCTCTTCCTCCTCTTCCTCTTGCTCCTCACTGGTCTCCTTTACTTTCTATTCCTTTGTATTCCTCTTTTATTCGTTCCTTTGTTTATGATTCTCTTATATCCTCCCTTTTTCTCTTTCCTTTTGTCTTGCCTTGTTTTGTCTTGTTTTCTTTCTTTTTTTTCTTTTCTCGTCTCTTCTTTACTCTTTTCTCCTCTCTTCTCGTCGGTTGTCTTCCTTCTCTCTCTCTCTATCTTTCTTTCTTCCTCTCTCCGACCTCTTCCTCCTCTTCCTTCTCCTCCTATCCTTGGTTTATCATCTTCTTGCCCCGCCTGATCCTCTCTCCCTTCTCAAGAGGATCCAAGAGCCCTTCCTGAAACTTTTAGGTACCTGAACTTTATATTAGGGATTTGGTAACTTCCTAAAACCCGGGAGGGGAGTTTGAAATGGCGAGCGGAGGAGACAAAATGTGCTCTCTCCTCGTATCTTGGTCTCCTTTTCTCTTTCGCTCCCTCTAAAGAGTTGAAAGAGACTGAAGATTACGGTATGGGTCTTCATTTATCATTTAACACCTTTTTTCATACACCTGGGAAGACGAAATTGCTCTGGCTTTTTCCCTCTGTCTCATCTCCTTTGTTGCTTCTTAATTTCCATATGTCATTTCAAGGATTGAGTTGAAGTAGACAAGTGTACGGTATGTTTCTGTATCAATTAATTTACACACCTATAAACACACCTAATGCAACACAATGTGCTCTCTCTGCTTGGCTCCTTCCTTCATTCACTTCCTTTATGAAGTTGAAATAGATAGATGTTTCCGATATTTTTCACTTCCGATTTCGTTTCCAAATTAGTCTCTCTTTATTTTTTGGAGTTGTGTTTGTGCGTTTATTTTTACTCCTGATTGCCTTCTCTGCTACAAATAATAAGCCATAATAAAGTGTAGTCTCACGTAACGTCTTTTGAGGAATGGATAAGTAGACATGTATTCAAAATGACACACAATCACTACCAAAGCACGATGATATACCCACATAACTACACACATCCAAGTACACGTAGGCAACCAACTCACCCTAAAGTCATAAATCAGGATAGTCTCCCATCAATCGTGCCTCAGCTGCTCGTTTTCTGTGACCTGTGATCAGCGTGGGCGGCGGGGTCAGCTGGCTCTGGTGACATGCACGGGCGGGAAATAAAAATAAAATTACTCGTTTGGAAGAAAGGAGGAAAAATGAAGCGAAAAAAAATGACACTAGAAAGATAAATAGTGCGCAGAAAAATTACTTCACGGGAAAAATTTAGTTGAAAAAAGATAACAAAATTTGAGAGACAGAAATACATCGAACGTGCTTTCTTTTATATTTTATTTTTGTTTGTCTTTTATTCATTTACGTTTTCCCCTTGTTTCTTTGTTTCTTTGTTTATTCTCTTTCGTTAATTCTTTCTCCCTTTCATTCAATTTACACATTTTAGTGCTTGTTCATACAACCCATCTGTGTGCCTGTCTGTCTATCTGTCTGCTTGCTTGTCTGTCCGTCTGTCTGTTTTTGTCTTTGTGTTTGTTTCTCTGTTTTTTTTGTGTGTGTGTCTGTCTGTGTCTGTATCTGTCTGTGTCTTTCTTTCCTTTCTTTCTTTCATTCTTTCTTTCTTTTTTTTCTTCATTCTTTCTTTCTTTTTTCTTTCATCTTTTTTATCTTTCTTTCTTTCTTTCTTTCTCTTTTTGTCATTCTTTCTCTTTTTGTCATTCTTTCTCTTTCCTTCTTTCTTTCCTTCTTTCTTTCTTTCCCCCTCTCTCTCTCTCTCTCTCTCTCTCTCTCTCTCTCTCTCTCTCTCTCTCTCTCTCTCTCTCTCTCTCCCCCCCCCCGCCATTATTACGTTCATTTGTTGTTGTTACTGCTAAAGTTTTCAGCTCCTGTTTGCCCGTTTTCTTTTATTTTTCCCGCCGCCGGTTTGGCGTAATATACAAAAGTGATTAAAAAAGTGAGTTCATATCGGGACGGAATGACTATTGCGCAGAATTATATCGAAACTTTCATCCCTTCCCTGAATTTCTCCTACAGCGTTTTTTTTTTTTTTTTTTTTGAGAGAGAGAGAGAGAGAGAGAGCGCTTGCACGTGTCATTATTTGTAATTGTGAAGAGAATATTAATATTTCCAAGTGACTTTTTAGAATTGTCGTTTCTTTACATTTTCTATTTACGAAGAAAAATAAAGTAAAATAATAAAAATAAAAGCTAATATCACAAAATTTATCTAAGTAATTTCGTGTTTTGTCATTTTTAGTTCTCTTTCTGAAACGTGACCTTCTTCTAACGTTCCGTCTTGTATAAAAAGACAAACCACTAAATTGCACTATTCCAAAGTTAATTACATGCTATTAAGTTATTTTGTTTACTGTTGATCAGACGTACCACATGCCCCTGGCCCCCCCCACCCCCTCTTTTTTCCTCTACTTATGTATCTTTCTATTTTTTCTCTCTTCCCAACTTACCCTTTAAACTTGACCTTACCCTCTCACATGTACTCCTTCACTCTAATAAACTTGTAATCTTAAAGTCACATGATCTTCTATCGTTTCCCCTTATCAGGTATGCTATCTTTCCCAGTTTCATGTCTTCGTTCATTTATAACCAGCCTTAACCTTTCACAAGCATTATTAACTTATCCTTTAAGCCTTTGACATTCCATAATTGACATAAATGTTTAAGTTTTATTTCTGGTACGTATTTCTTTTCACTCATTCTCCGTTTTCATCACCTGCAAAGTATTGACCTTTCCCATTTATAATACGTAACATCACTGAACTAATCACATAATCAACTATTTTTCTTCACTCCATAAACTAAACAGGCATTATCCCACCTCGCTTTTTCGCTTCTCCTTTTATGTGCATTCATACCTAACCTTACCATATCTTACCTCACCCTCTGAACAAACCACATATTCAACTATTTTTCTTCACTCCATAAACTAAACAGGCATTATCCCACCCCTATTTTTCGCTTCTCCTTTTATGTGCATTCACACCTAACCTTACCTGATCTTACCTCACCCTCTGAACAAACTACATATTTATTTTTTCTTCATTCCATAAGCTGAACACGCATTCTTTCACCCTCTTTTCTTTTTCCCTCCCACGTGCATTCATATCTTACCTTACCCTACCCTAGCTTACCTTACTGAACTAACTACATACATTATCTCCCCTTTCTCGCTTTTCCTCCGGCCTGCATTCACCCCTTACCTTACCTTACCTTATCTTTTCAGTCTCTCACCTTTGCCAAGCCTCCGCCATTAAGACAAGTCACTCGTGGCCCTTTGTCCCTCTCCTCCTCCCCCGCCACGCGCTTGTATACCTTTCCCGGCCTCTATTCCGCAGGGCCGCTCTGTTCCTGGCTCTGTAAACACACTCAGCGCCGGGCCTTTGGAGAGCGTGGCGGGCACAGGCTCAATAGGGACCTGGAGCCTTTTCTTTGACTGTGTTGCCGCTTGAGGGACCTGCGGGAGAGGTGTGGGAGGCAATGTGGCACGGGAAGGGGGTTGAATAGATAGGTAGGATATGTGGTATGGATAGGAATGGTGGTTAAGGTAACATATATAAGGTGGAATAAGGTGGATTAGTGGATATGCAGGATGCTATGGGGAGTGGTAGTGTAAGGAAACGGGGGAAGAGGAAGGCAAAAAGCGGAGATAGGGATAGAAGAGGAAGCTGGAAGGAAGGTAAGGGGGTGATAGAGGTAGAAATAGATGGTTAATGGAGGCATGGTAAGTGGTAAGTGGCTGTAGGTAGGTAAGAAATGCAGGTGAAGAGGACAAATGGAAAGAGATTACAGGGAAGAAGGGAGGAAAGGGATGGAGGTAGAAAGAGAAACGTGAATGGTTAGGGAAGATATGTCAAGTTGTAAGGTAAGTAGGTAGGTAAAAAAGGACAAGTAGGGAGGGAAGAGGTGAAAGGGAGGAAGAGCAGGCAGGAGTCAGAGGGCCAAGCTGCATGGTAAGTCTCGAGGGGATTCATGAGCGGAGGAGAGTTAGATGGCTTTCGTTAGTTTATCCTCTTGTTTATACACGGCCAGAAACACGGCCTCTGCTCCGCTGCCTTAGAGGGTTTGTGTGCCGGGAAAAATGTGTGTAGTGCCCCGCCGCGCCGAGACAATGGCGGATGTTTGTGAAGGGGAGTGGCTGTGCTCGGCCTGGTGATCTGTTTGTTGACCCTAAAACAGAAATGGCTCGTGTCTGGGAAAAGGAGGAAGGATAAATAATTTAGGTGTTTGAAAAAGGGTTTACTTGAAAATAGGAATACCGCATGCCTGAGAGAAGGAAGTTAGGGGAATAATTTAAATGTTAGAAAAAGGTTGATCTTGAAAATAGGAGTGGTGTATGTTTAAGAAAAGGAAGGAGGGGGAATAATTGAAAACTTTGAAGAAAAGATCGACGAATACAGGAATGGCGTACGCTTGAAAAATAAAAAGAGGAATAATTGAAAAGTTTGAAAAAAAAAGTCTTGAAAATAGGAGTGGCTTATGCTTGATACATGATATTAAAAAAACGCAAAATGTAAGTAAAAAAAATGTTGGCTAGAAAAAAAGGAATGACTTGTACTTGACAGAAATAAGTAAGAATAAAAAGAAAATGAGAAAAAATTGAAAAGTTATACATATGAGAAATAAAGAAGCAAAGGAAATAGATAAAATTCATGCTTCAAGAAGACTGTCAATGATAGTATTTGAAGATGTACAGTCGACGATAGAGAGTAGTGTCACGGTTTTCAGAATGTTTAGCTTGGTGGCGGTATCTGGCAACTATACCACGGTGACGCATTCACTGGCGATGTTAGTGACGCGTTTCAGTGTGTACCGTGTGTGTGTGACCGTGAATATTATATTATAATATAATGTAGTTAGAAATATACCAGATTACATGAATTCAATTTAGAAATGCGATAATGAATGTCTTCTGCATGATGATGATGATGATGATGGCGAGGTAAAACATCACGAACAGTCTGAAACACTTTTTCTTATTAAACTTTGAAAATACCGTGTGCAATGCTGTCCTTCACAGAGGCAGGCAGTGACTAATGCTCCTTACCATCAAACAGCAAATATTCTTGAGGGTCTGTTTAACTCGCAGCCTTAATTCCCGTCACTATAAAGCCTCAAAGACAATTCAGATCATCAAAAATCTAAAATTATTTCTCCGTGAAGATTACGTAATATCTAAGTATAAATACGTGTGTGTGTGTGTGTGTGTGTGTGTGTGTCGCTGACTAGCTGACCCCTTGTCGCTGATGGACATGTCTCCCGTCCCCACCCAGCCCCTCTCTCTCTCTCTCTCTCTCTCTCTCTCCTATTTTTTTAGGTATTAAAAATTATACGTTTCCACAGCCACTGACGTGACAGCTCAACTGCAGTGCCTGCGGACATAAGGGCTTTAATAGAATACCGCTGCTCCAGCCAAGGCCCGCGGTCGACGACGCCATCATGTGAACGTTTATAGCCTATTATTACATATAAATTTTTTTTTATAAAGAACAAGATCTCGGCTGTCAGGAATTTTCTGTTTTTAGTTAAAAGGCATAACAATCTCCCCTAATAAATGCACTATATTTTTAAATGTATCATAGTTTGATAAGCAACTTGACTAAATTTGAACGAAACTAAAAGCTCGTGTCAAAATGTAGCGACAGAGCCTAAAGAAAAAATATTTATTAAGCCTTAGCGACGGGCACTTTTGATAAATATCTATCTTAAAATTATGTAGAGTGCACCTGTGACCACCGATCACCACAACAGTACGATTTCGAAAGGATATAATAATTTTCATGTCGCCTGGACGGGTTGCCAGATGTCGCTTTCTGAACGAAACTTACTGGACAGTGTGTCACTACTCTCTATAGCCGACTGTACTAACTCGCATTGCTTATTAGATAAATCAACGCATACTTACCCTTGTAATACATATAATTTGTAGTATAATTGAATATGAAGTCAATCCCACACATAAACAAAACTAAACGTCGTAAATGTCCAAGCTTTTTCAACATGCAACATTTTCAGGATTTCCACAAGAGTTTTTAACATCATATCGTGTATAAAATATTTGTTACTTCATATTTTATTCCTCGCAAAATACATAGTCTTTCTTTGATATATATTTTCCGTGTTCTAGGTTATGCACAAACTTCAAACTTGCTCTCGTAATGCAACAGATGCTTCACACATTTTGGTGTATTACATAATTCATTTTATTATCCCGGAAAACTTTGTTGGACGTAAAATAGTTCAACAAAGTATTATATCACAGTGAAACAACCTATAATATATTTCAACTTTTCTTATTCATGACTCCTCAGCTTCGTTAAAAATGTTAGGTTTTCCACGCATCCCAAACCGCTATACGAGTCCATGTTTTTATTTATTTGTTCAGTAAAGGAGACGGTTCAAGGACACAAGAAAACACATACACACACAAAAAAAACCCTCTTCTTCATATTCTTTAACAGTCAAAACAAAACACTTCAAGTAAAACATATGACGGGTGAAAGACAATTCATCACCATCATAATAATTGTCCACATCCTTATCCTTTTCTTCCTCCTCCTCTTCATCATCATCATCATCACCTTCATCATCATCCCCTTAACACATTCGTCACTGTACCATCAAAATGTAAAGCAGATGAAAAACAAACCGTCATATCGTCATCATCCTCATACCCATAACAAATTCTTCTAGACACCCCAAAATACCACTACGAAAACCCCACCGAAAACAACAACACATACAGTCCTTCTCCCTCCCAGCTTCCCTTCCCTTATATTCGACCAAACTATCCACAGCTTCGTATACACAAGGCGAGGCATGACGAGCTAAATCTTGCCTCCCTCGCTGCTTCCCCGATCCACTTCGTCCCGCGAGGCTCTTTTGCTGCCGCCCCTGAAATATCAAAGGTTCCGAAAGGGGAGTGAGTGAGAGAGAGAGAGAGAGAGAGAGAGAGAGAGAGAGACTATACTTTTTTCTTACTCGTTCTCTTTCACGCACACTCTGTCTATCTGTCTATCTAGCTATCTATATCTATCTATCTTACCTCTCTCTCTCTCTCTCTCTCTCTCTCTCTCTCTCTCTCTCTCTCTCTCTCTCTCTCTCTCTCTCTCTCTCTCTCGCAATCCCTCCCACTCTCCTTTCGCCAATCTTGTTTGTTTTATTTCATTTCTGGTTTTCATCTATTTTCTCATATTTCCTTTTGGTGGTTTATACATTTTTATCTTTTTTTCCCTCACTCTCGTTCCCTCCTCTCTCGCTCTTTCATCTCTCTCCTCTGATTTGTTTCTTTTTTTATTTCCTAACTTGATTCATTTGTTGTCTTTTATCTATTGCGATGTTTCTTATTCATGCTTTTCCTCCATTTTCTCTTATCTTTTATCATCCTGTTTTGCTTTACCCACCTTGTTTGAGCGTCTCCTTGTCTCCTTCTGCTTCCATTTCTCCCTTTTTCACTATGTCTTCCTTTTCCTCATGTCTTCCCTTTCTTCATGTACGTTTCATTCCCTTCTCCTCCTTCCGTGTTCCTCTTTACTTTTTTCCTTACAACTATTCCTTTCACTGCCTTCCCATCCCTTGTTCCCCCTCTCTTTCCTATCCCTTTCCTCCCCTCCTTATTACTTTCTACCTTTCACCCTTCTCCCTAATAACACAACTGTATCTTTCTCTTATTTCTCTTTCTTGCCCTCTGTTTCTTTCATCCGTGTCTTTTTTGTTTCACTTCTATCCCTTTCTATTCCTTCCTTCTTTTCTTTATTTTTCTACTTTCCTTCCTTCTCCATTCCTTACTTTCATTTCATTATCACTCCTCTCTCACTCACTCGGTTCCTCCGTTCTTCCTTTCCCTTCTCAGTACCTTTCTCTCCCTTTTTCTCCTCCTCACCTTCCACCTAAGAGCACAATTATCACCTCTCCACCTGTCTCTTCGCAGCACGCATACTCCTAACACAGGTAGAGGCGCCTCGCTAATGACAGGAACACGGGGACCTTAGACTGCTCAGGTAACCCTATTCTGAACCCTTCCGGAGCCCAAAGGTGAAAGAAATGGCCAATAACCCTCAGGCGATGGGCTCAGGGCCGCGCTGGTGGAATATTCAGCTTAGGTTACCGACGCGCGTGTAGTTGTGATTCACGTCAAGAGATGTCGCTGGGTGTCCGTGTGGTAGCGGGGTCTCTCTCTCCCTTCCACCCTCCTTCCCTTGCCTTCCTCCCCTGCCTACCCGCTCTCTCTCCTCCTCCTCCTATGTGCTTCTCCCTCTCTCCTCCTCCTCTCCCTTTCTCTTCCTCCTCCTCCTCTTCCTCTTCTTCCGCCTCGTCCGTCGCCTCCTCCTGCTCCACCTCTCTCGGTTTCTCCCTCTGTATGTCTGTTTTGAGTTTTTCCTTCCCTTTTTTTCCTCTCTCTCTCTCTCTCTCTCTCTCTCTCTCTCTCTCTCTCTCTCTCTCTCTCTCTCTCTCTCTCTCTCTCTCTCTCTCTCTCTCTCTCTCTCTCTCTCTCTCTGTGTGTGTGTGTGTGTGTGTGTGTGTGTGTGTGTGTGTGTCCGTTTATATATATCTCTTCCTCTCCAGCTCGTTAAAATTTCTTCTAACGTTTTATTTTTTTATCTAGTTTTTTCTTTCTCCTCTCTTTCTTTTATGTCCTCCTCTTCCCTTTATCCGCATGCCTCTCGTGTCTCTCCCTACAACCCTCCATTTCATTTTCTTAACACTTTTTTTACTCTCTCTCTCTCTCTCTCTCTCTCTCTCTCTCTCTCTCTCTCTCTCTCTCTCTCTCTCTCTCTCTCTCTCTCTCTCTCTCTCTCTCTCTCAAGCGATGTAAAGTCCCCCATCTTGTTTCTGAAAATGGAGGAAGGGAAGGGAGGGGAGGAAGAGAGGGGAAGGGAGGGGAGGGGAGGAAGGGAAGAGTAGAATAGGAAAAGGACAGTGCGTTGGAAGGCAAGGAAGAGAAGGGAGAAAGGGAGAAAGAGAGGGAGGGAGGGAGGAAGGAAAGGAGGAATGTAGAAATAGGTGGAGAGAAGTATTTTGGGATACAGTAAAACAAGTGCAAGAGAGAGAGAGAGAGAGAGAGAGAGAGAGAGAGAGAGAGAGACGATATATATAGAGAGAGATGAAGGTGTTAGAAGTAGAAAGAAAAAAGTCAGAGAATAAAGGAAGGAGAAAGAGAAAGTAGACTGGATGGAGTGGAAGCAAGAAGAGTAAAAGGTAATAGAAAAGAGAGAGAGAGAGAGACAGTAAAGGTAAAGAGGTGAAAGGAGGAAAGAAATGGAGAAAGTAAGAGGAAAATGCGACCCCATCTTGGCTCTCTCTAATAGTTAGTTTTGGGGTTATGGTCAAAGTTTGTATAGGAAATAGTCATGTTTATGTGTGTGTGTGTGTGTGTGTGTGTGTGTGTGTGTGTGTGTGTGTGTGTGTGTGTGTGTGTGTGTGTGTGTGTGTGTGTGTGTGTGTGTGTGTGTGTGTGTGTTTTATTTGTCTTTCTTTAGCTGTTTCCTTTTGTCTTTCTTTCATTGTTTTTTTCTATTTCTGATTTCTCTTCTTTTTTTCTTTTTTTCTTTCCTTTTTTCCCTTTTTTCTGTCTTTTTTTATTATTTTCTTTCTTTCCTTTTTCTTCTTCTTTATCTTTCTTTGTTTTTGTTTTATTTTCTTTCTTCCTTTTCCTCTTTCTATCTTTCTTTTTCTGTCTTTCTTTTTTTTCTGTCTTCCTTTCCTTAATACTTTTCTTCTTTCTTTCTTTCCTTACTTCCTTTCTTCTTTCTTTTTCTTTTTTTCGTTCTTTGTTTATTTCCTTCTTTCCTTTCTTCCTTCCTCTATCCATCTACCTCTTTCCAATCTCAATAAACAACAAACAAAACACAACAACAACAACAAGGTCCCAACCACTTCATCAACACTCATTCTTTAATATATTCCAGTAGCAGCGTCCGCATATTTTTAGGGCGTGTTTAATAGGAGTGGATATTCACTCCCAACACATTCAATAAGCAAGTCTAATGAAGAGCGAAAGGATAAGTGCGATTTTCCGTGGATTTATTCGGCCAGCATGCAGAGAAAGGCGCTCACGGGCTGTTTGTCGCTTCGTCTGTGTTTGTGAAAATGGAGCAAGTGAAGCGGCCCACTGAATTTAAAGCTAAACAGGTATTCAACGATTGCTTGCTCTCCCCCCCCCTCCATGCCACCCTCGCCCCGTCCATCCCCCCCCTTCGCCTCCCCCTCTTCTCTTTCTCGACTGTCCTTCCCCCTCCATCCTCTTGCAGCCTGTCTCTTGTCTCCCTCTCTTTCTCTCTCACTCTTCCTCTTTCGTATTATTTTTTTCTTATATATTTGCTTGTTTTCTTTACCTGTTAATATGTTTTGTTTTTTCTTTGTGTTTGTCTGTACGTTTTCTACCTGTTATTATGTTACTTTTTCTCTTTTTCTCCGGCTGTGTCTGGCTGTATCTGTGTGTTTGTTGTCTGAGTGTGTGTCTGTGTCTCTCTCTCTCTCTCTCTCTCTCTCTCTCTCTCTCTCTCTCTCTCTCTCTCTCTCTCTCTCTCTCTCTCTCTCTCTCTCTCTCTCTCTCTCTCTCTCTCTCTCTCTCTCTCTCTCTCTCTCTCTCTCTCTCTCTCTCTCTCTCTCTCTCTCTCTCTCTCTCTCTCTCTCTCTCTCTCTCTCTCTTCTCTGAGCCGATACAAGTCACTAAAACGCCACTGCAAATCAAGCACTCGTCGACCGTTGCTCCCTTTGTCCCTCTCCTGTTTTTGCGTGTTGGAAATTGGTTTGCGTGCGTGGATATATCTCTCTCTCTCTCTCTCTCTCTCTCTCTCTCTCTCTCTCTCTCTCTCTCTCTCTCTCTCTCTCTCTCTCTCTCTCTCTCTCTCTCTCTCTCTCTCTCTCTCTCTCTCTCTCTCTCTCTCTCTCTCTCTCTGCCTGTCTATTTATCTCTCTTTGTTTACCTGTCTGTCCTGTCTGTCTGTCTACCTGTATTTCTTCTTTTGTAATTTCGTCGATATTGCGTGTTTGAAATTGTCTTCCTTGTGTGTACGTCTCTCTTTGTGTGTGTGTGTGTGTGTGTGTGTGTGTGTGTGTGTGTGTGTGTGTGTGTGTGTGTGTGTGTGTGTTCTACATTTGATTGCATTTTCTGTCTGTTTGCGTCTATCTTTGTCTGTGTGTTTCTGTCTTTCTGTATGCCTACTGGTCTATATATTTATTTACCTGTCTGTTTTCACCTATCTGTTATATTGCTTGAGTCTGTCTATGTATCTGTTTACCTGTTTTGTGTGTCTGTCTGTCTCTCGTATCAAAGTCCTGTAAATTTGTCATAATGTGAAATCCTCTTTGACCTGTTTACTTCTATGTGTCTGTCTATAATCTACCTTTGAAGCTGTCTGTCTTTTTCCTTTGCGTATCCCTATTTGTGTCTCTGCCTGTCTGTCATATCAAAGTCCCTCAGGTTACACTCGACATGGTATATTCTCTTTGGTCTGAGTACCTGTATGTCTGTCTCTGCCTACCTATGAATGTTTAGCCGTGTCTCTGTATGTTTCTTTGTCTACCGCCGTCTGTCTCGCTCTCTGCCTTCTGTCATATCCAAGTCCCTCAGGTTACTCTCGACCTAATATATTCTCTTTGGTCTGGGTACCTGTATGTCTGTCTCTGCCTAGCTGTGAATGTCTAGCCGTGTCTCTGTATGTTTCTTTGTCTACCGCCGTCTGTCTCGCTCTCTGCCAGTGTGTTGGGTCAAAGCACCTCAGGTTACACTCGAAATGGTTAATTCTCTTTGGTCGGCGTCGGCCTCGTCCAGAGCCTTCATTAATCCGGCGCGTAAAGTCAATTCGCGTCTTGTTGGTCTCAATTAGAACTTTGTTGTTGCGGAAACACGATTTCAAGTGACTGTGATATTCTGGACGCGGCCCCGCGGATTCTCTCTCGGTGCAACGCTCTCTCGCTCTCTCTATCTGACCGTCCCATTTTTTTTATTAATACAATTCTCACGTTACTATTGATTTTATAAGTGATTTTTTTGGTGGCGTTGTGAGGACCCTACCCCCACATTTTAAAGTTCAAACTCTTTTATAGTATTATTCACCACATCATTTTTTTTTACAGCAGAGGAGTCAGTTTAAGGGCATAAGAAAATGAAACAAATGTGAAAAAAAGCCAGCTACTCTGCTCCTTAAAAGAGTTAGAGGAGTGGCCGGAAGATAGGTCAATTTCGGTGCAACGCTCTCTCCGACAGTCACTTTTTGATAACAGTTCTCACGTTGCTATTGATCTCAGAGGCTCTTTACTATTTGGCATTGCGAGGACCCCCCCAATTCTAAAAACTAACCTCTTTTTAAATATTATATACCTCTCATCTTTAACATTAGATTAGTGCAACGCTTTTCCGGACTCACTTTTTTGGTAATGCAAGTCTCGGGCTACTATTTATTTTAGAAGTGCCTTACAGAACACCATCATAACAGCATTGGACACACACACACACACACACACACACACACACACACACACACACACACACACACACACACACACACACACACACACACACACACACACACACATCCTCACCCTACACCCCCCCCCACACACAGCCTCCCTCTTCCCTTACACAGTCTCCCCCTACACCCCCCCTCACATCCTGCCCTTACCACCCCCTACACATTCTCCCCTTACCCCCCCATTCATCCTTCCCCTCTTCCCCTCCCCTCTGATCATTAGAATCAACATATACATGCTTACTTGGACCCCATTGTCAGCGTCAGGCACCTCACTCACTCACTGTCAAGATTTTCACTTTAGTCTCCTGGTGTGTGAGGGTGGCGTGGTGCTGAAGGTCAAACAAGGCCATTAGGAGGTCAGTGGAGATCTGCATCCTACGCGGCTCGGTTCAGGGCGGATAACAACCCTAAGGCGAGGTCAGTGACAAGAAACCTGCCTCCTGGGAATGTGGGTGGACGTGGGCGCATAGGATTCACACGATCTCTCTATCATTCATGCTTTATTCTGTATCATTCAGCTCAAGGAGAGAATTGTGAGGTTCGACTTGGCATCACTTATGTAGTATTGAGTGAGTGAAGAGAGAGAAAACGAGTATACAGTAAAATATATTAGAAGAGGTAGAAAGAGGTAAGGACGGAAAGAGGAAGAGCGAAAGAATGAGGTGGAGAAAGGGTCAGGTGAGGTCATTAAACTTTTATTAACGTCAATGGAAACAGCTCAAGGGCATAAAAAAGCCCGATGTTCCCGTTCCTCAATAATTCCTTTTTGTCCTGACACACAGAAGCACTACACGCAAATATTATTTTCTCTCTTTTCCATGTGTCGCTCCATTTCATCCGTTTGTACCGATATATTGTGAAACACGTAGCCGAGAGAGAGAGAGAGGATTGAGACCGAGACCGAGAGACAGACAGACAGACAGACAGACAGACAAACAGACAGACAGACAAACAGACGGACAGACACAGACAGACAGACAGACGGACATACACAGACAGACAAACAGACAGGCAGACAGACAGACAGAAAAAGAAAAAAAAGAGGAAAAGAATAATAAAGAAGGGGAAAAAAAGAAAAGGAATATGGAAAAGAAAAAAAAGGAAATAAAAGAAAGGAAAAAAATATAAAAAGGGCAGACAGAGACAGACACAGACAGAGAGAGGCAGACAGAGACATAGAGACCAAGAGAGAGACAGAGAGACCAAGAGAGAGAGACAGAGAGACCAAGAGAGAGAGACAGAGAGACCAAGAGAGAGACAGAGAGACCAAGAGGGAGAGAGAGACGGAGAGACCAGGAGAGAGAGACAGAGAGACCAAGAGAGAGAGAGACAGAGAGGGAGGCGTCGATCACACACTCTCATTACCCTCTGAAGATGCTTGCCGACGAACTGATCAATGGGAGACGAAAACAAAGACTCCCCCTGCTCATTCCCTGCTTGCCTTGCCTTCCTCCGATCTTAAGACGCAACCCGGCGACTGTAAACACATCATTAAGGTGAAGTACAACGAGGAAGGGAGAGTAGGTGAGCATCAACGAAGACATGCGAGCGAAGGACACAATCAGACTAACGAAGTATGTAATGTATTGTCGGTTTTCTGTGTTGATTTTTTCTTGTCTTTTGCGAATTTTCTTTATTTTTCTTTATTTATGTTATTGATTCACGGTTTTCGTTTTAAATATGAAAAATAATATTGCTAAAAGGTCATGGCATTATACAGAGGAACGGTTTTCACTACATAATATAAGGATTTTTTTTGTTAACCTTATTTTCGGTCTCCCATTTCCATTTTAAGCTCATTTTTCCATGATTTTTCTATCCCCTCCTACTCAGTTCTCTTTCAGTATTTTCTATGTCTTTTAATACCCTTTTCAATCCTCTATTCTATTTTTTGACTCTCTACCTTATTCCTTCTCCTCTTAGCAATTTTTCAATATCATTATTCTTCCTATCTACATATTTACATTTTTTTCTTTTTCTCCCCATTTATCTATTTTTCTCATTCTCTTTTTCTCATCACTTACTCCTAAACTTTTTAAAAACTTCCTCCTCTTCCCAGTCTTTCTACATCATTACACTTCCTTCCTTTCTACATACAACCTCTTCTTTTTCTTCCCATGTATTTCTTTTTACCATCATCTTTATCTTTACCCTTAATAAGTTTTCCGTCCCATCTTCCTCCATCAATTTCCTCACTCTCTACGTTCCTCTTCTCTCCCCTGTTCGCCTCGCCCGGCATCCTTAGCTTTGTTTTCTGCATCTCCATCTTCATTTTCTCTCCCTCCTCTGTCTCCTTCTTCATCTTCTCTCCCTCATCCATCTTCATCTCCTCTCCTTTCTCCTTCTGCATTGTCCCTTCCTTCCTCCCATTCATCGTGTTAGTTCATTTCCCGCTTTCTCTCTTTCTCTTTCTTATCTTTTTTTTCTTTTTCTCATTTATTTTCGTCTGTTCTTCTTTTCAAACGTATCCTTTTGTCCTTTGATTTATCTTTTCTTCCACCATCAGATCTGCTCTTCCCATCTTTCTTTCTCTCAGTCTTCTTTTCATTCATTCTTTCTTTATCTCTTTGTATTCCTTATGTCTTTGTTTCTTTTCTTCGTTCTTTCTTCCACTCTTTTGTTCCTTCGTTTTTCTCTCATGAATCTGTGTTTTTTTGTTGGTTTTATATTCATGTTTTCTTTTTCAACAATCCTTTCCAGTCCTTATATCTGTAACTTAATATTTTTTTCTCTTTTTCCACAGGTAAGACATCCGTGCAGCAGATCGCAACACATTTAGTTTAGAAGCTGAACATTACTCTTCCTCTCACGTGAGTTTCCTTTGAATTTTTCTTGATGTGTAGACTTGATTTAGGATGGGTGAAGAAGTATTAGGGTGAGAGAAGAAGAAGAACTGCATCAAGAGAAGGAAAACGATGCAGGGTAGGATGGTATGGCTATATGGACAACCACCACGGTCCAGCATAAGACAACACTCTCCTCCTGTGTCCCTCCCTCTTCCTCTCCCTCTCTGTGTCTAAGATGGTGGGAGATTCTTCACCCCGAGGTCCTCTTTTTAATAAGCGGTGACATCAGGCCGCCGTTGGTCCGTATGCGTGGAGACCAGACTAATTGCTCGGGAAGTTTCGTGATGAGAGTGTAATTAGTTTTTAGAAGGTAAGGGAAGGATAGGAAGGTGAGGAAAGGAGGCTAGGAGGGTCGGGGAAAGGCCTGGCTGTATGGATGGAAGGTTGGTGTTTCCCGTGTTGAGTTGGGGAAGGAAGGGAAGGGAAAGAGTTGGAAAAGAAGGACAAGGAAGAGAGGAAGAAGGGAAAAGAAAATAAAGACAAGGGAGGAGGAGGAGGAAAGAAAAGGACTGGAAAAGGAAGAAAAGGAAGGAAAAACAAGGGAAGGAATTGGAAAAGGAAGGCAAAGAAGGAGGAGGAAGGGAAAGGATGGAAAAAATGATAGTATACAGAGGAAGGGAAAGGTTTTTAAAAGGAAGAAAAAGGTTGGAATATTTTGGAGAAAGAGAGGGAAATGAATGTCCTTTTCTCCATGTGTGTGTGTGTGTGTGTGTGTGTGTGTGTGTGTGTGTGTGTGAGTAATTAATTTTAGTGTTTCAGTTTATGTATACTGAAACACACACACGCACACACACACACACACACACACACACACACACACACACACACACACCACACTACTCATACACGCGCCTCATAATAAATCACGTCACTATAAATTGAAAAAAAAATGCAAATTGGTATGAGTCAGCATCTACTTTCCTCATTTGCTTTAATTATAGAACAAAGTAGACTTAATGAGCATACACGTATCAGCACTCCATTATTCCTTTTTTTTTGGGCAATTAAGTATTTTCCATTATCTCCCACCACGCTCTCGTAATGTATGGGTAGAGTGCTCGTATATTAACGGGATTTGTACCCCCTTATCTCCCTCTCCTACCTGCACCACCGGCCTCGTATATATTGAAAAACGGTAAACTGGTATCCCTTTTTAGCTACGTGGACCTGGGAACAGAAATCTCCTCTCACCCGATTTCTATTACATGGCCTTTTTTTGTGCCTCTATCCTCTTCTCCCTTCTGTCGTTCGTTTTTTATATCGTTAATGTTTTTTACTTCTCATTTTCCATTTTCCTTCTTGCATTTGTTTTCCATTTTCTTTCTTGCATTTGTTTTCCATTTTCCTTCTTGCTTGTATTTTCCATTTTCCTTCTTGCCTTTGTTTTCCATTTTCCTTCTTGCTTGTATTTTCCATTTTCCTTCTTGCTTGTATTTTCCATTTTCCTTCTTGCCTTTGTTTTCCATTTTCCTTCTTGCTTTTATTTTCCATTTTCCTTCTTGCATTTGTTTTCCATTTTCCTTCTTGCCTTTGTTTTCCATTTTCCTTCTTGCATTTGTTTTCCATTTTCCTTCTTGCTTGTATTTTCCATTTTCCTTCTTGCCTTTGTTTTCCATTTTCCTTTTCCTTGCATTCCTCAATATATATTTGTACTCGATTGTTATTTCATGGACTTTTTATCCTATACCTTTTTGTCCCTTACATCCTACGTTTTCGCATTTCCTTCCCTCCCATACATTCTCCTTCCTTTCTTTTGTCCTCTTTTCCCTCGCATCCTACACCCTTCTCCTTCATATTTCTTACATCATTTATCTTCTAACTTGCCTCCCTCACCTAATTTGATGTTTCTCTTTCATATTTTTTTTACAGTTTTCTCTTTTTTATTGGAGCAGATTTAGTGTGAACATTATTTTTCTATTTGTCTCTCGCATCCTACACCCTTCCTTCTCCTTCATATTTCTTACTTCATTTTCCTTCTAACTTACCTTCCTCACCTAGTTTGATGTTTCTCTTTCGTATTTTTTTCCGGTTTTCTCTTTTTTATTGGAGCAGATTTAGTGTGAACCTTATTTTTCTATTTGTCTCTCGCATCCTACACCCTTCCTTCTCCTTCATATTTCTTACTTCATTTTCCTTCCAACTTACCTTCCTCACCTAATTTGATGTTTCTCTTCCGTATTTTTTCTCCGGTTTTCTCTTTTTTTATTGGAGCAGCTTTTTATGATTTTTTTATTTATCTATTTTGCGTTGACCTTTGGAAGTATTTGTTGTGAGAAAGCGTTTGAGAGTACGAAGATCAGCGTGATATCTCCCCTGATCACGTGTCGCCTCTAACAAGCCAGCAGCCGCTTAATGCCAGACGATCGTTGGGGACCTGAAGTTGGAATTGGGTTTCAGGTCACGAAGACGCCGTAGAGAGAGGAGGAGGAGGAGGAGGAGGAGGAGGAGGAGGAGGAGGAAGATAGTGACATGATGTGAGAAGAATGCACTGATGTGTTGGTACGAGAGAGAGAGAGAGAGAGAGAGAGAGAGAGAGAGAGAGAATGGTGTAAGGGGTAGCACTCGACTCCTGAAAGAGAAACTGGTGGAGTTGTGAGCAAGTTCTCTCTCTCTCTCTCTCTCTCTCTCTCTCTCTCTCTCTCTCTCTCTCTCTCTCTCTCTCTCTCTCTCTCTCTCTCTCTCTCTCTCTCTCTCTCTCTCTCTCTCTCTCTCTCTCTCTCTCTCTCTCTCTCGACCCTTACTCAGGGCTTTTTTGTCTATGTTTTTTTTTTCACTCGGCATTTAATCCAACGGCGAAAAGATTGAGGGAAAAAAAACTAGTAAAAAGTGAGCGAGGAAAAGAAATCACTCCCATTACACAAAAGGGAGAAAGCAAACACGGCAAAAAAAAACCGAGAGATATGCAAAAACACTCTTCAAAATATATCAACCAAAATGAAGAAAAGTAATACAGATAAAAGCCTGAACACTTAGTTATCTCTTTAAAAGTTAACAAAAGTCGCATGCGTTGTTAACTGATAAAGAAAAAAAAAAACGAAAAATTTATATGCTTACTAACTAGAGTGTGATTGTATGGGGTATGTGACTGTTGGCCTATTAGAATGTGGCTTTGTAATGTGATATTGATTGGATATAATATGGTTGTATGTTTAGCGATGTGGCTGCAGACTAGCTGGCATGTGGTTGACTGTAACGTACGTGGTTGTCAGCTCGTATATATGTGGCTCGTGTCTTAGTTAGGTCAAGTTATGGTGGTGGTAGTGGTAAGCTAATATATGTGTGCCTCAATGTCTTAGATAGGTCAGGTCATGGTTGAGATGGCTGTATGGTCTTGTTTGTGGTTGGTGGTGGTCGTGTGGTGTTTCCGGTGGTGGTGTTAGTGTTGGTGGTGGCATTGGTGGTGTCTGGCTTGAAGTATCAGCTCATGGTCAGCCTCATGAAAGATTACAAAGGGTGTCCAGGGAAGGGCGAGGCGTTGGAAGCCAGAGCCGAGGACGAAATGTTAAGGAAGAGGTGGTGAAGATGAGAGGCGAAACAGAGAGAAGCAAATGTGCGAGAAAACATTGTGGAATCTTACTAATGCTGTAGAGATTGGAAGGAGCGTTTGGTATGTTAATAATATTCCAAAGAAGGTATGACGCTGGTTTAGGCTTTGGTAACACTGCAGAGGTAGAAAGTGGCTGTTTGATCTGTTTGTAGCACTGGCAGGATGGCTGGAAAAGGTTAACAAGGGCGCCCGTGTATAGGTCATCTGGCTCCCGGCGACTCTTATGTAATGAGAAAATGTAGGAAAAAGAAACATTAAGTAAATATAGTTAGTGTTTAGTGTTGAAAGGGAGAAACCAGATATAGAAACGGAGGAAGAAAAAAGCCAATATATATAAAGAATTAAAAACTATAATGTTTGCTAAACTTAACGCAATATAATGAAGTCAGAAAGAGTTATAGAAAAGTGATTTATATATATTTGAATGAAAAAAAGATCTGATAATTGCCGACGGGTGTAAAGCATTGTCACTACCAAGATATATAAGAATGAAAAAAAGAAAATGTTTGCTTAACTTAACGTAATATAATGAAGTCAGAAAGAGTTATGGAAAAGTGATTTATAAATATTTGAATGAAAAAAAGATCTGATAATTGCCGACGGGTGTAAAGCATTGTCACTACCGTAGGGATTGAAAAAGCAAAGATAACGTACTCGAAATAGTATAAAAAAAGAAATAGATAAGAAAAACTGAGGCAAATCATAATAAAGAAGAAAAAAAACTAATCCTAAAAACAATAAATAAATAAGCGCACTGAAATGAAGCGATAAATAAATAAATAAAGAGCGAGATAATCCAAGAGGTGAAAAAATAACAATCCAACCTTACCTGTAATGGATAATACAGGTAGGGGCCTCTAGTCAGAAGGCAGGGCGATACATATAAGAGGAGAGAAAGAAAGGTTAGTCTCCAAATGTCAAAGAAGACGAAGTGATCATCAGTGTGTGTGTGTGTGTGTGTGTGTGTGTGTGTGTGTGTGTGTAAATTTGTAATACTACTCATCAAGAATATTTTTCAAGAGAGAGAGAGAGAGAGAGAGAGAGTGTATCAGACAGCCAGACGGAAAGAGACATCCATACATACATACACACATACATACAGACAGACAGACAGACAGCCAGACAGACAGACAAGAGGGGAAACTTCAGACAGAGAAAAGGGACAAAAGAAATCACGCTTCCACTCCTTAGGCCTAGAAATAATATATTCTTTTATTCGACAAAGAAGAAAATGGAAAAAATAAAAGTTACCTTCAACTCTTAATTGGCTGAACTTTTGCTCCATTATTCTTGTTATCTTTTTTCCTCTCGTCGCCACTTTTCGCCTTAAATATGATTGGTCGATTAGCAAGTTTTGACAGGTGCAGGAGAGCTAATGAGTGAAATCTTCGGCGCGTTAAAACTGAGCGGGCGGGATTAATTTTTGGAGAGGGGGATTTTGTTATTAGAATTCGCAGTCTTTGTTACTGTGTCCCTTTTTATTCTTCTACTTTTTATTCGTTTTCGTTCATTTATTCATTTTCATTCATTTGTTCATTAGGAGCAGCGAGTAGCAGGCTTTTTTTTTTTATCATTGTTTCCTTTTTTTTGTGCCCTTGAGCTTTGTTGTTTTGTTGTTGAGCCTTTGTTGTAACAAAATATATATGTGCTGTTTTTGTTCTTGTTTCTTATTCTTTATTTATTTTTTTATGTAGTTTTCATCATCAGTATCATCATCATCAGCAGCAGCAGCATTTTCATCCTCTTACTCTTCTTCTTCTTCTTCAGTATTTTCATTGTTACTACTAATACCCTATCTACTACGAACACACACACACACACACACACACACACACACACACACACACACACACACACACACACACACACACACACACACACAAACAAACACAAACACACACAACCCCCCTTCCTCCCTCACACACAATCCCCCCCCCTCCCTTCCACACACACCAACGCACGCCCAACCAGCTACTCATCTCACACACACACACATGACTAACCTAACGGCATCACACACACACATACACACTCTATTTGACGTACATGGCGGGCAGGTCTTACGCACACGAGAGCTGTCGGGGCTCATAATAGCGGTATAATCACTTGTCAAACGCAATACCTCGTTTTTTTTTTCCATTCCCAGCAAATTCATGAGAAGAGCGAGTCGATTCCGTTTGGTCACCGTGTTTGGATATTTACGATCATGGTGTTTGGGATCTGTTTGGGATGACCGGTCGCTTGTCTGTGTGTGTGTGTGTGTGTGTGTGTGTGTGTGTGTGTGTGTGTGTGTGTGTGTGTGTGTGTGTGTGTGCTTTGTAAAACGACTTCATGAATTGGGTTTTATGAGTTTTTATTGTGTGTGTGTGTGTGTGTGTGTGTGTGTGTGTGTGTGTGTGTGTGTGTGTGTGTAAGTTTGCATATCACAGAGAGAGAGAGAGAGAGAGAGAGAGATGGAGGAGAAGAAGAAGGAGAGAAAGAAAGAGAAGATAAAGGAAAAGGAGAAAGAACAGGCAAAGGAGGAGGAGAATGATGAGAGAAAAAGAAAATAAAGAAGGAGGGAGAAAGGGAATGAGAAAGAGAGTGAAGAAGGGAAACGAAAAGGAGAAAGAACAGGAAACGAAGGAGAAGGAGGAGAAAAAAAATATAAGAGAGCGAGGGAGAGGCAGATAAGGAGGGAGAAGAAGGAGAAGGAAGAGGAAAAACTAGAAAAATCAGGGAAAAGGAGGAGAAGGATGAAAGTTAAGATAGAGAGGGAGGGAGAGGCAGAGAAGGAGAGAGAAGAAAGAGCAGGAGAAGGAGAGTGAGACAGAGAAAGAGACAGAGAGGTGGAGGCTGTGCATGAAACAGAAGCAGCCAGAATCCAGGATAAATGGGGCTCCTTTCCTGCTCCCCGGGATGAAACGTACCATTCAGGGACATTAGCGTCTTAATATGCTGCCTGGCTGGATAATTCCGTATATAAATTCATGTGTTATGGTGTGTGATGATGTCCTACTCAGTGCTGATTTTGTGTATATATATAGAGAGAAAGAGTTCTGTTTTTAAATGGCGAGTCGTGAATTTAAGTTATATTTGAGTTTTATGGTAATGTTTGTTGATGGAGTTTAATGATTATATCGAATTTTCATATTGCTTGATTTTGATGTAGTTTTTTAGTGTAATGTTGTTAGTAATAATTATTGCCTCTGCTTCATGTGGCTCAGTATTTAACTTTTTTTTGTATTTTTCATTTTTTTTTGTAAATTTTTATAGTTGTTAATGTTAATGACGAAAGATTTCGTTTAATATATATCTGGTCTTCATAGCTTACTTTTTTTTTCTAATTGAGGTCGTTAAATTTTGTTGGGTATTAAAATTTTGCTTGTTTGGTGTTGGTTTGATGTTTCTTTTTTTATAGTGTTCAAGTCCATTTACCTTTCCTACCTGCGGCTATAACTCGCTTTTTAGGTTTCTGTTTAAAGGTTTTCGAAGGTTTACTTGCTGCGTGTGAGTGGTTGTAAGAATCACTCGACTTTTTTCATTTCTTTTTATCTCGTGTTGCAATATTGGTTTGATCATTTGTAGCTCTAAAAGGGTGTCGTGAAAGGGATAACTACACGGTACTTTAACATCCTAATCAGCCGTGTAATTTAAAACATAAGATATTCTGACTGATTCAACATAACGAACTTTACTCTTTTAAATTTTCTTTCCCCCCAAGCTATTAAGTAGTCATGTTTCTGAAGTTCTTTTTTGAGGCAAGTTTTTCCGCAACTTTTCCTCCTCCCGATCCTTCTTTTGGTCTCCCATAAAGTCTGTTAAAGTCATCATAGTTTGTTTGTTCTTTCCCTGGAGCAGTTTTTTTTGCACCTCTCTGAACATTACTCATTTTATTCACCTCATTCTCATTATTTTCTCCATCCATCTGGTCTCTTCTCTCTCTCTCTCTCTCTCTCTCTCTCTCTCTCTCTCTCTCTCTCTCTCTCTCTCTCTCTCTCTCTCTCTCTCTCTCTCTCTCTCTCTCTCTCTCTCTCTCTCTCTCTCTCTCTCTCTCTCTCTCTCTCTCTCTCTCTCTCTCTCTCTCTCTCTCTCTCTCTCTCTCTCTCTCTCTCTCTCTCTCTCTCTCTCTTCCTGTATTTCTTCTCCCTCTTCTTCTCTCGGCTTAATTCTTTCAGTTTTCCTTCTTCACCTCTTCCCTATGCCCTACCTTACCTTACATCCCTCTTTAACTCTTTTTTTTTTTTTCTCTTCCCTTCTCTTCCCTGCCCTTGCCTTCCTTCAGCTCCGCTTTCCCTCTGCGCCTTTGCCTTCCCCTACTTCCCCTTGTTTCTCTCTCTGTCCTCTTCCTTCACCTTCATCCCCTTCTCCTTCCAACGTCCTCCTCTCTCAGTTCTCCTCTTTCACCCCTCCTCCTCTTCTTCCAGTTCTCCTCCTTCACCCATTCTCCTCTTCCAGTGCCAACCACTCCACACTCCTTTCATTTCCTTCCCCCG